>NW_015090760.1:288236-309092 GCF_001431845.1 Calidris pugnax
GGAAATCCTTTAGATTTTGCTCGCGTTACCTTAGATAGCAGCTTCTGGAACTCTTCCAGAAATCTCTTTATTGGGTGGATTTTTCTCTTATTCCTCACCTGAAGTATTCCCAGCCTGTTAATCCCGGGCAGGGTTGCTGTCCCTGTCTGCGAGGGGGGGAGAGGAGGAGGCGGGGGCTTCGTAGGAAAGGGCCAGGTAACGAGTTTTAAAGGAGACACCCAGAAAGAAGCACCCTCCGGTTGCGTGTCCTGGTTTTAAAAACTCCGACTCTATACTTAATATACGTAAGTAAAGCTTCTCGTGTTTGCATTAGTTCTTATGCTTGAAATATAGGTCAGTTTGCCTCTGAAAAATGGACATTTTTCTCAAGTGCTCAGTGTTCGTCAGTCCCCGGTACTTTGAAGAAGAGCAGTCATCTGTATTGTGCGGGGAGAATTTGCATCAGAACCTTTAAATTAAAATTACACTTCTCCCCCTGTGATCTTGGGCATGTCATTGCCTTCTTCTGTGCTGCAGTTTCCCATCTGGAAAATTAGGATTAACTTTTTAATTAGGGTGCCTACTTCTCTCTACTTTCTTCGCGCCATGTGTGAGTGAAATTTAATTCATTCGTTGCCGCAGTTGTATTTAACGTATTCTCTAGGAATTGAAAATTGCTACAGGTAGGAATTCTTCCAAGTGAACTGCAAAGACTTAATACATGATTAGTTGCAATTAATGGTTAAACTGTATTCTGTAGCGGCTGGTGCCAGGATTCCAATTGCTTCTGCTGAGTCGTGAGCTGATTTGAACCTGGTTGAAGAATGGGAAGAGTTTACCTGCAGGATAGTCATTAACATCAGCTAAATAAGAGTTGTGTAATTAAAATTGTGCAGTAATACATTGCTGTATATTCTTCCATTTCTGCTGTTCTGTTAATTCAGAAAATATCCAGTTAAATAAGGAACTGGTTGCCCAGCATCAGTAGGACGCTGACACCTTCAGTGACCAACCCACAATGAAAAAAAACTCACAAAGAGATTTGCTATTGGAATTTTTTTTTGTTGTTTTGGTGGAGTTTTTTATTTCTTTGGTGGGTTTTTTTTTTTTTTTAGTGACTGTTTCTCTGGTCTTGACAAATAGCTATTTAAAGGTTGGATTTCAGCCTTTTTTTTCTCAAAAAGTTGTGAATGTGCTGACGCACATTTACGCTGTAAGAAGCTGACTCAGTAGAGATTCAGCGTCCTGTAGGTAAACAAGGTCAGCTTGTCCCTTCTTACTCTCTTTTGGCTGGTTTTCCAATGGTAAGTCAGTGAATCAGTTTTCAAATATTGGTATTTTCACCATCATTTTCCAAGGGATTACGGGAGGAAAAGACTGGCCTCATTTTCTCCAAGAAAGTGGACAGGAGAAGAGCAGAGAGAGGTTTCTACTCCCATCTTTCTCCCTGCCTTTGCTGGGTCATGCCTGGTATGGTCTCCTTGTGCTTGCTCTTAGGAAAATGAGGTTATTATATGGAATTCTTCACAGAATCCCAAATTCTTTAGTGATTCTAAACCCCCCCGTGAAAACACGAGATGGAAACTTCTGTAAAAACTCTTGCCAGTGTTTTTAGACTGCTTTTTATATCTGAGCTAAAATTCTGCAATGATGAGTTGCATTAAAGAACCTACCTCTTTTTTGTCCTTTCTTTCAACTCGCTCTTTAACCACGGCGCACATGAAAGTATCACCAAGACACCGAGGGTAGGAATTTATATTTGGAGAGCATTATCCATAGATGACTTCATGTTTGTTCCAGTCTTCCCTATTTTCAGGTTCTGAAACGCTTTTGTAACTTTTTCCATTGCTTTGAATCAAAGCCATTTTAAAAAAAAGAAAATTATCTTGATTTCTTTAATGAAAACTTCCAAAATTTACCTCCGGCTTTAACAAAACTCAACCGCTACAGCCTTTTTTTTTTTTCTTTTTTTTTTTCCTCCCCTAAACTGCAGAACGCAGCAAATGAAAAAAAATAGAAGCTGGCATGTTTCTTCTTGTGCAGTTTTATTGGTGTGCGTGTTTGTTCGTTTGTCTGTTAACTTGTAGAATTCCATCATCTTACAAAGTGGTTTGCGGTTTGGTTTGAAATGGTGAGACTTTCTGATTTTTTCACATTTTAACCATTACTGACATTTTAATGCACTAGAAACAATGCGGCAGACGAGCCACAGGTTTTTGTTTTTTGTTTTTTAAAGGATGTTTTAGTGTTCGGTGTGGCTGCTTTTAGAAGAGTTTTTTTTAAAGATTTTCTTGATGGATTTTTTTTTCTTTTGTTGTGAGCAAATTTTTATGAAGTATTTTAGAGGCACCTTTATTTGTATTTGCCTGCCTGGTTGTTAAAAGCTAACAAATGAGGTGACAGAGTTATCCCAAAATGTGGATTTTATTCCCAGCTCTGGCTGATAGGGGTGGCTACAGCCCTCGCTGGTTTTTATGTGTAATATCTGGCTTGCTGCTTTCAAGAATTCACCCCCCACCTGCAGCTGCAGTTACACGTTGAGTCTTTTCCATGCTTTCTTATTAAAATTTGAGAGTTTGCCCATTATCCTAAGGGTGGGATTGAGCACCAACACGTTGAATTGGGTCCGATGAGACCTCTGCGACTGCCGGAGCGTGGATTTGAGCGCGGTACCGTATCGACAGCTGTATTTTCTTTATAAAAAAAAGCAGCACGGTGTGCTGTACACGCTGTAACAACAACACCCTCCAAAGCAAGAGGTCACATCGATCTACACTGGAGTTCACCAGCGCTGAGATTTTTTTTTTTTTTTTTACTGAGGTCAGTAATGAACTCAAACAACCTTCCCAGCATTTGCTTTTCCTACGGATGGTGCCAGCGGAGGAGCTGGGAACGGCCTCCCGGAGATTTCAGGGAAACTCATTGTTCACGTAAACCCCGAGAAGGAATTTCCCTTCCTTCTTGGCCTGCTAGGTGTGCGGCGAACCGTGGAGTTTGCTTTACTTAACACACCATCTGCATTTTTATTTTTGTTTTGTTTACTGACTTTCCACCCCTGTAGGTGCTTCTTTAGAGCATCGGCGCGTCGTCGTAGATTCCCCCTTGGTTTTGCTGCTCTGAGCGGTCTCCTCTTAATGCAGGTTATTGATGGATGGAACAGAGCTAGTCCTGGGGGGGGAAAAAAAAAAGAAGTTGGTGGAAATGTTACCTGTATTGTGTCTTCAGGAGAATGGGCATTGAGGGCTTTGATTGTTTTAGGGCTGTGGCTGTTTGTCTGGCATCCGGGCGGTTGTGTACTTTGCCCTCCCGTAGCGCCGTGTCCTGGCACCCGCAGTCCTTGGAGCTCGTTGCTCTCCAGGAGAATGACAATATCTTCTTTTTTTTTTTTTTCTCTATTGGCATCTGCTTTTTCTTTTCAATTTGTTTTTTTTCCTCCCCGCTTCTTTGAGTGGCCAATTTCTCACTTGCCAGAAGAATGATGGTTCCCACAAAGATCTGAAGCCGATACGGCAAAAATAACCTCAGCCCCAGGATGCCAACTGGACTTTACTGGTGTTGGAGCTGAAGCGGTCTGGTGTGTGTGGTCAGGTCTGTGACGTCCATAAGTGGAGTGTCCGGGTGATGACTTGACTGTGGCCAAATACCAGAATGGTGATATTGACTCTGGACTTGAACAACCTTGTGCAAAGCCACGTGAACGGCTCCGTACAAGCCCTGGAGGCTGAAGGGCTGTGTTAGAGGAACCATGACCCCGCGTTGCTTTGCAACCTGGGCTGGATCTGCACCTTTTTGCAGTGCGTTGGCCAAGCTAATAAAAACCACCCAAAGATGCCAGGAGCTGCCTTTGCAAAGAATAGTATTGTTATTGGTAGTTTTTCATTAACTAGGTTACCCCAGCTTCCTTTTATCGGACGTATTTGAGCGGACTGTGCTGTATTGTTTCAGAGTTCCTTACTCCAGCTTCATGGTCCAGAAGTTTGACTGGTTTTTGTTTCGAGATACCATTAAACCATATTTTCAGTATCCCTTGCCATCCGGACATTGCCAGATTGTTCTGAGAGACAAACCTTCAGTATAATTGCAGCCAAAATCTAAGTCCCTCTGTTAACTTTGTTTTTCAAAGCTGGGTGAGATTGAACAATTGGTTAACTGGGCAAAATCTCCTTTTTCTGTACACAGTTTGCATCCAACAGCAATGTGATGATAGGCCTGGATGACCACATTTAGTAAAACAGTCTCCTACCAAGAGTTCTTGCTGTTAGGTAAATCAAAACATGTTATTCAGAGGGTGACTCATGGAAAACCAAGTAAAAGTTTTATAATCGGATCCTCTGCAAATGCTAAATAGCACATCACAATAAAATCGTTAAAGTCTCCTTACATAAATTGTTTATACGCTGCTAATCCTTTTTTTACGATGAAAAGAGCATTCAGTGGGTTTTTAGTACAGGAAATCTGTATCATCTTTTAGTTGATTCTGTATATATATGTATTTCTGGCTGCAGTGGTTTGGGTGAATTGGAATCTACTGCCTGATTCCTAAATGTGAAGATCCTACCTGCAGCCAGCTGGAAGTTTCTCGTGCAGAATACTTCTCAAATGCAACTCAAATACACCAACCCCACAAGGGAAAGAGAGAACAGAAAATGCATTTTGCTGTCACTCCTGGGGCAAAATCATGTCCTTCCTTGCAGAGTGCAGTGCCTTTGTCCCCAAAACTACAGTGTAATGCTAATTGATCTCCTCTTCTTTCATTTGTGTTCTTCTGAGGCCTGAATCTTCATTCTTGAATACGTTGGAACCTGGGAGAGACCTTCTCTACCCTTAACTTTGACTTGGCCATGGAGACACGGTGGAGGGTTTGGGATGGGACAACCCACCTGCTCGCGGTGCCGGGAATGAAATTGCTGGGCTCAGCTGGAATAAATCAACGGCAGTTTAAGGGTATTAAGGGTGTGAGAAAGGACTAGTTTTCAAACAATTGACAGCTTTGGGAGACGTAAAGCAGGTTCATTGAGTTAACTTGTTAAAGATAACTTTTCCACCTTGTACATGTCAGCGTAAGTGTGTGGGCTGGAGGAGGCAGAAGCAGAGGTTAACGTGAAGTTGGGTGAAAGCAGAATTAGGGTTGTCCAAGTCTGCACTGTAACTCTCTGGGGAATATAATGACTTACTAAGAGCAGTGTAGTCGGGAGGAAGTGCCTAGTCAATTTTTCCCTCATACTTAAACACTCAAATGTGGATAGTAAATAAAGAACATAATGCTTTTTTTTTTTTTAGGTGACCTTTCTTTAGTAGTACTCGTCTGGTTGCTCCCTATCTTTGCTCTTTTCAAAGAGGAATTCACAGGGAAATAAATAAAGTATCCCTGTGCCAGAGTGAATTTGCTTATGTACATGTGAGTATAAATGGTATTATGAAATGGAACAAGTGGGGCGTAGGGAGTTTCCAGATCCCAAGATGAAAATAATTTCAGAGAAGTATAGACAAGTTTGAAGCATTACCTGTGTAAATGAAAGTTGGTAGGTCCTTTTTTTTTGCTGCCACCCAATTCTGTACCATTTTGGCAGCAGAGATGTATTTTTTTTTTCCACGAGACCCAAAAAAACATGAACAAGCCTGCATGGATTTTATAAGATGATACTTGCATCATGGGATCATAGAATAATTGAGGTTGGAAGGGACCTCAGGAGGTCTCTCGTCCAACCTCCTGCACGGAGTAGGATCAGCTGCCTCTCTGGCATTTATCTGGTAACGTTGCCAGAAATAAAAATTAAAAATATTTGTGATTATTTAGTCATTGTAGCGAAGAAAGGCCGGGCAGAGTAAAGTAATTGTTGTCACTCTTGTCGTTAAAAGTAATAAATACTTTCCAAAAGCAGGTGTGTGGGTTTGGGTGCTGGAGGCACAGAGGATAAAGGGAAGATCAGACACACCAATAATGAACTTGTTTTAACTGGTCATATCTGTATTGATTTTCATCATTTACCAAATATGACTTAAGTGGTAAAGTTATTTCAGCGTTGTGACCGGTTGCTGAGATGCAGCTCGAGAGTCCTTCGACTGAGGTCCAAGGAGCCTGATGTTGTGAGGCTGCTGGGACTTGAGTTGGCCACTTTTAAGAGTAGTGTATCTTCTACCTGTTCGTTTTCAACATTGGTGGGTATCAATAATGAACCTTGCTGGAAAAATTTATACTTCAACGTATTTTTAATGGCCCTTTTTTTTCCTTTTTTAACCTTTTAGTAGGATGGTGGTGCAGAGTGCTCTGTCTAGGCAAGGTTGTGTGTTGTCCTGTGGGTTGGTGGTGGTAGGACAAGCTTGTTTTCTGTCACTGCCCTCTTCTGGACAGAGTGTGGCTCATCTGGACACATCTGTATTTCTCTGTTCCCTTCATAACTTTTCTCTTCACTGGTTGCTTAGGCTTTATCTTCACTATCTCCTTAATGAGGCCCCATCTTTATCCTAAATCCAGGCTTGGAGCCTGTGCTGGGGGTGGGATTCCTGCAGCTGGGTGGCTGCAGATGGAGCACTGGAGGTG
Source organism: Calidris pugnax (assembly GCF_001431845.1). Lineage (NCBI taxonomy): Eukaryota > Metazoa > Chordata > Aves > Charadriiformes > Scolopacidae > Calidris > Calidris pugnax. The sequence continues at coordinate 294,757 of NW_015090760.1, forward strand.
GGAGAGCTTGAATGGCAGAGAGGTGTTTTATACTGGACTCAGCTGGACTGTGCTGGGATTGCTGGAAACATTAGGTGTCTCCTGATAAGTCCTTATTTTAGGCATTTTAGGCATGTCAGTAATCCCTGTGAAATTAAACTGCAGCTTTAATTTTTAGTAACATTAATTTTTGAAATTCCTCTGCGAACTGAAAGGAGAACAATAAAATAACGATGCAAATTTTATAGGCCTTTTAAAAAAAATTGGTTTTCCTGGCTTCATGGTTAGACGTAGTGGACTGACTTCAAAGAGTCTGAGTATTCCCAGGGAAGGCTGAGGACCATTATTGCTGAATTTAAATGATACTTGAAATGAAAATAATATGACTCAAACGATGGACTGGAGAAATAAGTGGGAGAATGAGTTTTTCCGAGTAACTCACGGAGCTAAAGGAGGGCAGGAGAGAGGGATTCCTGGGTATCAGCTGAGGCCAGTGGAAGGACACAGCCACACTTACTGAAAGAAAGAAATACATGACAAATCTTAGAAATATCCAGGAACTTGGGAAGAAAAGGACTTCAGATAAGCCCTTTGAAAAGCAGGAAGCTGGGCTTGTTAAAATTGGGGCTTGCTGCGAGTTGCAGTTCTCGGCACGGCTTGGCACGAGGGCTCGGCGCAGGAGGGACTTGGCACAAACCAGGTTTGACCAGGAAAGGCTTTTCTCTGCGGCTTCGTGTCGAGGGGAGGCACCTTCGCTTCTCTTTGAAGGCACGCCTGGAGAGGGTGGGATTAAAAATTACTCTGCTTGAGCAGGTTCATAAAAATTTGTCCGGGTGACAAATAAAAAAAATTGTTTTTCAGCTTTACCCTGAGCAGCCTCTTCCTTTGAAGTTATTGTAGCTTCGTTATATGATGTTTGTGTTACTGGGAGAAGCATCTCAAACACATTTACAAGGCAGCTTTTACGTAAAAGAAAACTCTCGGGAGGTGAGAGACAAAAGTTTTATATAAAAATGAGGACCCTGCTCCCAAAACCAGATTTACAAGACAGAATCTCATTTATCCCAATGGGTTTAGTCTGTATTTACCTGTGCAATCTCAGTCATTTCACAATTTTAATAGAATCTTTGTCACTTCTAAGTCAAGTTCAACGTGCAGAGGAATCCTCCTCCTCGTTCTGTCATTCCATGGCTGGAGTGGGAAGAAGGAGGATATCTGAAACTCTGGATTATGACTTAGTTGGGGCGTCAAAGAGAGGTAAAAGGGTGCAGCTGAGAGAATGTAAAGTTTTAATCTGACACTAACTGTCGAGGTAGCTAGTAAAAATGGGCTGCAAATCAAGGCTTCATCAAAAAAATATTCTCAGGTGTTGGTGTACGTTGGACCTGTAACACGGAGCAAAACTGATTGAGGGATGAACAGTGCAGAAGAGACTTGAACTTCTAGTGTCTGAGACTTTCCTCACAGGCAGAAAGACACAGACAGGGGTTTGGTACAGCTTTTTTTTTCTTGATAGTTCTTCTTTTCCCCTCTTTTCTTTTTTTTTTCCCTTTTAATTCTATCTCTTTGCCCAGCTCTCTGGTGTCCTATCATGGAGTTTCATTTGCAGAACAGTGTTTTGATGTTTGTTTAAGGTTTCAGCGTGCAGTACTTCTTTATCAGGGAGTGGAGCGATAGGACGAGTGGGGGTGGTTTTAAATTGAAAGAGGGGAGATTTAGATGAGATATTGGGAAGAATTTCTTTGCTGTGAGGGTGGTGAGACACTGGAACAGGTTGCCCAGGGAAGTTGTGGATGCCCCATCCCTGGAGGGGTTCAAGGCCAGGCTGGATGGGGCTTTGAGCAACCTGGTCTGGTGGGAGGTGTCCCTGCCCATGGCAGGGGGGTTGGAACTGGATGATCTTTAAGGTCCCTTCCAACCCAAACCATTCTACAATTGCAAAAACAGGGCTGGCTAAAGAGAGTGATATGGAAGTGCTGTGGAAATAGGTCTCTGCCCCATCATTAGAGCAACTTAAATTTCTAACCACGTGGCTGTAACAGGCAGCTGCAGAAACAGTGATGGATAACAGCGATGCAGTGTTGTTAACAAAGTGTTCTGCAATTAAAAGGCAAATATCCCTTCAGAACTCCACTTCTTCCCTGAAGTGAAACAGCTGTTGCCCTTATGCAGGGGGGTATTTGGGGCACAGACAGTTTTGGGGAATCATTGGTGACCTCAGAACAAATGTTCCCACTGGATGCAGCGGCATCGAGTGGTTTGGGTGGAAAGCCAGGGCTCTGGCACCGTGGAGCCTGTAGTTATCTTTGGGAGTCACTCTGTTATTTCAGCACACCGCTTATTTTTTCTCTGTGCATTGGCCTCCTTTTCTTGCAAAGTAAATCTCAGGGCTTCCAGCTATAAATGTGACTGAGGAGAAAAACAGCACAGGGATGTTGGGGTGGGAAAGGTGGGTTCAACTGAGCCCTTGTAAATACAAGAGTAGCATGACACATCATTCTCGGATACAAACAGGTGCTGAGACTCCACCAAGGGGGTATTTGGGGCACAGACAGTTTTGGGGAATCATTGGTGACCTCAGAACAAATGTTCCCACTGGATGCAGCGGCATCGAGTGGTTTGGGTGGAAAGCCAGGGCTCTGGCACCGTGGAGCCTGTAGTTATCTTTGGGAGTCACTCTGTTATTTCAGCACACCGCTTATTTTTTCTCTGTGCATTGGCCTCCTTTTCTTGCAAAGTAAATCTCAGGGCTTCCAGCTATAAATGTGACTGAGGAGAAAAACAGCACAGGGATGTTGGGGTGGGAAAGGTGGGTTCAACTGAGCCCTTGTAAATACAAGAGTAGCATGACACATCATTCTCGGATACAAACAGGTGCTGAGACTCCACCAAGTCCATGTGGCTATTGGAAATGGGAGTAAAACACAGCTCCTTCAAGCACCTTTGACTCTGAAGAAGTTGATTTGCTGGAGGTGTCAGAGAATTGAATGAAGTTTCTCTCCCCCGTTGGTGCAGAGGGAGGTTGGATACAGCCGTAGCTGTCAGCCATGGGAAATGCTGAAATTAGAATTGCAGGTAGGTAGGTGGATAAACAGGGAGGAAAGCTGTAATTACCCACTGCTGGTTGGAAAGCACCCTGGTGCTCTCCAGGCCTCCTGGAGCAGCTGTGAGATGCCAACCAGCTCCGGAGGAGCCACAGTTGGGTGCCAGCGATTCATATCCATTTTGTGGAGTAGCTTTGAGATCTGCAGATGATAGAACTGCTAAGTGTTGTTATGAATGATTCAGAGCTTCTGGCTCCTATTTCCACACACGGATCATCAGACTCTCTTCCTCTACCATTTTAAAATAATTGTCTGAATGACCTGAGTACCTCCGAAGCAGCTTGAATTTTTGTTCAGGCGCTGGCTTTAGAAATGAAATCTTTCATCTGATACACTTAACGTTAATTTTGCTTCTTTAATGGGATTCTCTTCACCCGGATTTACATGATTCGGCTTGCAGGCTGTTGGATGTGCTCTTCTCTTCCAGTGGTAGGTTTGCCCGAGCATCTCCTGGTATGTGTTGAGAAACACGTAGGGAGCTGTGTGTGTGCCATCCGCTTCCACGGGCGGATAAACAACGAGGGGTTTGTTTGATCGTTGCTGGAACAATCCTGGAGAAACGCTCCGTCCCGCCTGGCTGTCAGTTCTGTTGTTGTACTTTGCTCTTGGTGACATCATTGGTGGCAGCTAAATGAAGTGTATTAATTGTTAGATGCTCTTTGACCAAGGATGTTGACTTTTCCTGGCAGCCTGTCGTATACAGCCGGTTTTGCAGAAGAAGCTGCTCATCTACAATCATATATTAGAAATAGTGTGACCAGCAGAAGTAGGGAGGTGATTATGCCCCTGTACTCGGCACTGGTGAGGCCACACCTCGAGTATTGTGTCCAGTTTTGGGCACCTCAATACAAGAGAGATGTCGAGGTGCTGGAGCAAGTGCAGAGGAGGGCGATGAAACTAGTGAAGGGCCTGGAAGACAAATCATATGAAGAGTGGCTGAAGGAGCTGGGGCTGTTTAGTTTGAGGAAGAGGAGGCTGAGGGGAGACCTCATCACTCTCTACAACTACTTGAAAGGACACTGTAGAGAGGTTGGTGCTGGTCTCTTCTCACAGGTAATTAACAATAGAACGAGAGGGAACGGCTTCAAGCTCCAACAGGGTAGGTTTAGATTGAACATTAGGAAGGAATTTTTCACAGAGAGAGTGGTCGGGCATTGGAACAGGCTGCCCAGGGAGGTGGTTGAGTCACCGTCCCTGGATGTGTTTAAGGGACGTTTAGATGGGGTACTGAGGGATATGGTGTAGGGGAGGACTTTGTAGAGTAGGGTAGATGGTTGGACTCGATGATCCCAAGGGTCTCTTCCAACCTAGACAATTCTATGATTCTATATAGTAATTTAAAGTATTGGTGAGAGTGGTGTGGATCTGTTTATGTAGATGGGAGGTAAATAATTAGAAGAGAAGTAAAAGCTGTATGAATTACTCTTAATGTTTCCGAGGTTTGAGTCTGCATCGGCAGCATAGAGCTCTGAAATTAAAATCCCAGGGCTCTGTTATAGGATGGTCTCTATTTGGAGGTCCAGCACCTTCAGGATGTAGCCAAGCCTGCACCAGAGCCCCAGGACACTCACTCGAGTGTTGAGAGTTAATGGTTCTTCCACAGAAGCCATCCCTTTGGTCTGTCCAGTTTCTTCAGAAAGGCTGTTTACGTACAGGCAGTTGTGTGCTGAGGAGGAGGTGAGCAAGGGCAGCGAGGTTAAGGCAACGCTTGCTGCTGACTCTTCTTCTGCTGAGAACAAGGCTGAGTGGCCGGGGAGTTTCCAGATAAGGTATCTCAAATGAAGCAGTGCTGCAAAAGCCAGAGCAACGTCACGAGTATCAATTCTGCTCATTAACAGCTGCGTCCTTGTGATTGTCCTTGAGATCCATCCTCTTTGCAGTCAGCTTTCCCAGAGAGGGAGAGCTTGGCCCTTGGTGCTCTGCTCAAGAGGTTCTGCTCCAGCAGTGTCCGTTTCCTCTTCTTCCCAAGAAGATCTCCTTCTGTGCTGGTCTTCTGCAGAAATGTAAATCTGAGGCAGCAGACACGATGTGTGTGGTATCGAGGTGGAGACTGACTGGTTAACATAAGTGGGAAATAACAATCCAGAGCTGGTAGTGCACTTTGAACATCTTGCCCTTAACCATAAGATTTATTCTTCCTTCCTCATAAACATCCTTTTAGTAAAGTAAAAGGATATTGCATGATGAAATCCACTTTCTGCTCTTAATGTCGCTGGGTTGGCTTTTGAATTATTTCAGAATGTGAAAATGGATCAATTAATTTCTCTTTGCACATTCTTTATCCACCTCTCATGTCCCAGGCTAGTGCTGCAGAATTTTGTTTACAAATTTGAACAAGAGAATTCTTGAACAGAAACTTAAGAGAGGCATCACTCTTACTTGTGTTTTTTCCACTTAAATAGATAGGGAAAATAAGTCACTACCAAAAAGCTTGCATTTTCCATATCGCTTTTTGCAGTAGCTTAAAATGGTGTTTGAGAATTGATGGCACCATTATTTATCTGACAGGGCTGTGAAGTTCCCAGCTTCCCTTCTCTGAGGGGGAAACATCCCACATAATTCTCTGGACGAAGCCAGATCAATCATGTCATGGAAGTGACAGTTTTTTTTGCACTGACCATAAAGGTGTTCCCTTGAGAATTGATGGCACCGTTATTTATCTGACAGGGCTGTGAAGTTCCCAGCTTCCCTTCTCTGAGGGGGAAACATCCCACATAATTCTCTGGACGAAGCCAGATCAATCATGTCATGGAAGTGACAGTTTTTTTTGCACTGACCATAAAGGTGTTCCCTGTGACCAACTCAGATTCGGACATCTACGCTGCAGGTATGCAGATAGAAGCAAGATGAATCCCATTTGTCAAGTCTCCTTCACTCTTCCAGTTGGGACACAGCGTACTGGGGGTTTCATTGGCTTAGGAGAAAAATCTGGAAGAAAATTCCAGGGATTTTAATTTATAGATACCTGCCTTTCCCCCCCCCACCCCCGCCACTGGATTTTGCATTGTAGTTTGTAATTACACTGAGAAACAAATCCACCTCCAAATGACGGAGTGCTTGTGGTTCTCATTTAAAAGCAGTGAAAGTACACGGTAGGTACATATTTGGAAGAGGTTCAGCATCATCCAGTGGAAACCTATGTTTTGGGACAGCCCACAGCCATTCATTCCCATAGCTCCATCAACGGAGCTCAAATGCTGGTGATTGCCATGGTCCCCCCAAACTGCTGCCATAGAATCATAGAATTGTCCAGGCCGGAAGGGACCTGGGTCATCTAGTCCAACCTCCCCGCAGTCAGCAGGGACACCCCCAACTAGACCAGGTTGCCCAGGGCCTCGTCGAGCCTCTCCTTGAATATCTCCAGGGAAGGGGCCTCAACCACCTCCCTGGGCAACCTGTTCCAGTGCTCCACCACCCTCACAGTAAAGAACTTTCTCCTAATCTCCAGTCTAAATCTGTTCCCCTCCAGTTTAAAGCCATTGGCCCTCGTCCTGTCACTGCAGGCCTTTGTAAACAGGCTCTCCCCAGCCTTCCTGTAGGCCCCCTTCACGTACTGGACACGCCATCTCTGTGTTGGCCTTTCCTCACAGGAGTAGGAGCTGCATCCAAAGTGCAGACCCAGGGGGACTGAAAAGATTCAACTGACCTTATTGCATCATTATGTTTGAAATTAGTTTCTCTTGAGTTGTTCGTACACTGAAAATGGAGGCCTTGCTGGAATATTTCTGCAGGATGCTACCGCTGTGCGGTGATGTCTACAGACTCTTTTTGGCAGACTCCGTAGACATCAACACAGAAACGTACTCTGGTGTGTTGGGAGGAATATCTGCCCAGCAGGTTTATACTATGTAAACATGAATATTTAAATACACAAATAGTTGCCAGAGTGATGGATTGGGAAAGAGCAGAATTCCTAAACAGCAAGCCAGGATGGACGGTGCTACTGCGAGCTTTCTGGTGCTGCCTCAGGGGAGTATTTTGGTCCTTTGGTGAAGCTGGCGATGGTGAGGATAGTTCAGTGTCTCTCTGCTACTTAGTTGTGGGCATTTTTACAAAGCTAAATCCTACAGAATCACAGAATGGTTGGGGTTGGTAGGGACCTCTGGAGATCATCTAGTCCATACCCCCTGCCAAAGCTGGGTCACCTAGAGCAGGTTGGACAGGAACGTGTCCAGGTGGGATTGGAATGTCTCCAGAGAAGGAGACTCCACCACCTCTGTGGGCAGCCTGTTCCAGGCTCTGGCACCCTCAAAGGAAAGAAGTTTCTCCTCATGTTGAGATGGAATTTCCTGTGTTCCAGGTTGTGTCCATTGCCTCCTGTCCTGTCACAAAGGCGCCACTGAGAAGAGCCTGACCCCATCCTCTTGACACCCGCCCTTCAGATATTGCTTATCATTGATGAGATCCCCTCTTAGTCTTCTCTTCTCCAGACTAAACAGACTGAGGTCTCTCAGCCTTTCCTCATCAGAGAGGTGCTCCAGTCCCCTGATCATCTGTGTAGCCTCTGCTGGACTCTTTCCACTAGATCCCTGTCCTCCTTGAGCTGGAGAGCCCAGAACTGGACACAGTACTTCAGATGGGACCTCACCAGGGCAGAGTAGAGGGGGAGGATGACCTCTCTTGACCTGCCAGCTATGCTCTTTTTAATGTGCCCCAGGAGACCATTGGCCTTCTTGACCACAAGGGCACATTACTGCATCATGGTCATCTTGTCCCCCAGGAATCCCAGGTCCTTGTCCACAGAGCTGCTTTCCAGGAGGTCAGCCCCCAACTTGTGGCAGGTGTGTGGGGTTATTCCTAGAAGGGAAGGAAAACCTTTTCCCACAGTTGTAGGGCTGAGGTGTTCTTTCTTGGGAGGTGGAAGATGGTATTTCTTCTTCCATCTGGACAAGCAGCGCTCTTCACCATTGCCCTTCGGGTCTATCAACGAAACTTTATTCCTCCTCCAGCTTAAATTGACAGTTATTTTTTCCGTTGATGTGAGAGCCGGGTCCAAGGAGTGAGTGGGGTGTTGAAGCGCTCATGGTAGGTTGTTAATCCTCATCTATTGAAATTGCACACGCGGGGAATGTGGGGTGCGATGCCATGACAAGTACCGTCTCCGAGCGCCCGCGATCGTTACGTTGGTGCTGAACCGACTTGTTCTTTTTTTTTGAGGGAATGTTGGTTGGGGCGGATACGTGCTTGTGCTAATGCACTTTTAAAAGTGGATTGAGTTAAATTAAGGAACTGGCAGCGAGAACAAGCAAGAAAGCCTAAAGGAAGCCGTGCTGCCAAAGGCTGGCACCCCTGCCAGGGCCAGTACACCAGGGCACAGCTGGGTATGCTCCAAAGCGTGTCCAGCACAGGAGGTGACTTGCCCATGAAGCTGACTCAGTGGGTCGTGGGCTGCTCTGTGTTTGCTTATCTGCCGTGGGATGCGAAATGCTTGACCTTTTTGGAAGAGCCACATCTTGCGATGGTGAAACGTGATGCTGGGGGTTGGCTAAATCTTCCCCCGCATTCGGTCGTGCCCTTGATGCTCTCCCTCCCATCAGTTGGTGCCAGTGATGGTTTGGAGAGGTTATGAATGTGTTCTGTGTCTGTTCAGCTCTTGGGGACCTGCAGAGATTGTTCAGCTTGTGGTCGGAGGTGGCATTGTTCATTTCTCACCCTCTTTTCCCATTTTCCTCTTGTCCTTGCTCCCTCTCCCAAGACACCCAGGGCCACGCCAGGATCACAGAAGTCCTGGAGGAGCTCGGGATGCCCCGCGGTCCTGCTCTCAGCTCGCTGAATTATGTTACCTTCCCTCACAGGCACTTTTTTTTTACGTGCTGTTGTCCTCGTGTCTCCGTTCTTTGCCTCTTGAGATATCATTTTACCTGTACTTTTCCATCCCAGGCGAGGCTGAGCAGGATAAACACGGGGTGATGCAGAGCAAAGACTTTGCTGGGATTTCACCGAGATGCCAAGAGTTTCAAACGTGCCATCTAGTGGTACAAAGCAATAGCACTCAAAATAAAGGAAATCCCCCCCAAAAATCCACCCGCCTCCCAATACTTGTTATTTCTGAAATGCTCCCTGGTTTGGGGCAGAAAATGAATATTTATAGCCCCCGCTACCCTGTCGGGTTTCCTGAGTGCTGGGGAACTGAGATCTTCAAGGATTTGTTAATCAGAAGGAGGAACAGGGGATTTTTTTAGTCTATTATATGAAGGATATGGTAAACTTAAGAGGTCTGTACCTTCATACCAAGAAAACAGAGTTCATGCTGGCATTGCCTCCCCTTTGAGGAACTGAACCGACTTTGCAAACAAAATAAATCTAAGGTTAAAACACCTTTGCTTTAGGGAGGAGGAGAGAGGGAGGTAACAATAAGGTGTTTTGTCAGTAGCCACGCAACAATTCATCAACAGAGCCCTGTGGGGAGATGTCCCGCATCTGGAGATGGGTGGGAGGACGTTTTCCCACCCCAGTTAGTAACCTGAAGTTCTTCCAGCTTCCTCTCTGCCTAAAGAAGGCTACACCAAAAATTGCAGAAGGACTCAAAACCTTTCGAAAAAAAACCTACATTCGTCACCCAGATAAGAACAGGCCTTACGATGAGGAGTGTTAAAAGGCAGGAGGTTTATACCACGATCTGGTGTGTGTGTGCGGTGAATTACAGTCGGAATTAAATCTGTCTTGGGTGTTTGTCTTTGCCGTTATCTCCAGCTTGAGCTCTGGCACGGAGTTAAAAGTTGCTCAGGTTGGTGTTTATGTGTGCTTGCTGTTCCTAGGAGTTTTTTACCTAGAGGTCATGATGTCCTTTTCTCTTATTACTGAGAAACTTGCTGGCTGTTTGCACTGGATTATGTGATCCATCTGTTGTAGCTACCGGGGGAAAGTCAGGAGGGCAATTCTCTGCTGCCTCTCCTGCCCCTCATGGCATCCTTTTTTTTTGTGCCAGCGTTAGAATTCCACCGTTTCTCTCAGCTCCTACAGCTCCAGACTTCCTTTGTGCACATTGTTTGTGCCCGGGCCCGTGAGACGAAAGCTAAAAAACCCCGAAAATGCCAACGCTGGAATTAAAACAGACTTAAAAACAAGATGCCTGTTAGAAGGAAGAAGAGGAGTTAACCATCTCGGAGTTGCCAGCGAGCTCAGTGGGAAGAAAAAAAAGTGTGCCGGTATTAAATGCTGGAAGTGTTGCTGCCCTAACTCGAGGCCTGCTTATGCAGCTTGGATGAAATGCAGAGAGGGGATTAAGAAAAGAAATGGAAACCTCAGCTTCCAAACGCCCAGAGAAGTCCCTTTTCTCTGCAGGGTAAGGGTCAAGCTGCTCTGGCGTATTCTCTTGCTCGGAATCTTTGATGTCTTTGTGAGCAGCGGCGTGATTCAGAGAGAGGTACGAGAGATCGCCCCTCGGTTCAGAAACGTGTAGTAATCAAAATCACAGAGTCACATGGGGTTGGAAGGGACCTCTGAAGATCATCTAGTCCAACCCCCCTGCCAAAGCAGGTCCACCCAGAGCAGGTTGCACAGGAACGTGCCCAGGCGGGTTTTGAATGTCTCCAGAGAAGGAGACTCCACCACCTCCCTGGGCAGCCTATTCCAGTGCTCTGCCACCCTCACAGGAAAGAAGTTCCTCCTCATGTTTAGGGGGAACTTCTTACATTCAAGTTTGTGCCCATTTCTTGTCCTGTCCCTGGGCACCACTGAAAAAAGACCGTCCCCATCCTCTTGACGCCCTCCCTTTAAGGATTTATAGGTGTTGATCAGATCCCCCCTCAGCCTTCTGTTCTCTAGACTATAAGGAGGTGCTCCTAAGGGAGATGCTCCAGGCCCCTCATCATCTTTGTAGCCCTCGGCATGGTCCAGGGTGCAGGTCTTGGAGGAGAGAGCAGAAGACAAAGTCTCCCACTTCCCAGGTAAGAGACTTAGCTCTGGGAAGATGCAGAAGGGGGTGTAGCATCTCTGATTGTATTTTTCCAAAGAAAATTTCCAAATTCCAAAATGTAAATTTCCAAAGTGGTTTATCTAGACCTGTAATGTGGACCCCTCTGAAAAGTGAGGATGCGGTACCTACAAGGTCAGTCCTGTAATGTTTTAATCATAAGCAAGAGGAGGTTTAGTTTGCAACTGGTTTAACCCTTGAACTGCATCTGTGTGATGGCACAAAATGGGATGTAGCCGAGGGCAAAAGGCCCTGGCGTTTCTGATGCAGTGCTGTGGAAGGTGTCCATGCTTATCAGGTGGAGACTGATGGATTTATCCGGATGTAGACACCTAAATGACACCAAAGTGGGTATTTCTGTCTCACTGGCTGTGTGTGCACCAGCTGGACCCGCTCAGGGAGCTGTACTGGCCTCCTAGCCCATGTCAGACATGGGTGGTGTTAGCCCAGCAGGCTCCCTGCACCGATACTGTGTGGTGCTTGGACCACATCTCTGTTCCACATGAAGACGTTGCTCACAACCTTTCATTTCTGTTTGGTGGTTGTTTTTTTTTTATTATTTCAAAGCACCTGAAAGAAGATGCTATGGTTTAATTTGGTGGGTTTATTCCCAGGGTAGCAAGAGCTTGAGTTTTTTGACCTGGTCACATACCCAGCTTTTGGTTCTGAAGAGTGGATTTGAGGTTGGCGTGGCCTCACAGTACCTGGTGGTGTCCTGGGAAGCATGGATCTTGCTGGAGCGGTGTCAGAGGGCTGGGTGAATCCCTGGTACAGACTTGTGGATGCTGTGTCCTCATGAGGGTTTCTGGAGTGAGTTATCCCTGCAAGGATAACAACCTGCCCAGGGAGGTGATGCAGTCACCATCCCTGGAGTTATTTAAGGAATGTGTAGACTTGGTACTTCAGGGCATGCTTTAGTGCCCGAGATTGTTGGAGTTTGTCTGTTTCTGGGGGTTTTTTTGGGTGTTTTTTGTGGTTGGACTCGATGATCTCAAAGATCCCTTCCAACCATGAAGATTCTGTGAAGGACATCCCTCCCAACAGAGGCCACGGGAATAAACTTCACACAGATGTACTGGGGACCACAGTTCACAAAGCTTCTTATTTATTAGAGTGGACAGACCTGCCCGGCGAGTGATTTGTTCAGAGTAACAAAAATACCAACAATATACTTGTAAAAAAACTAGCATCGAAAAAACTTGCATCGTTCATTTGAAAAATGGTTCTCTTTTGAATGTTTCTTGTTCTGTTGTTTGGTTGGTTGAATTTCTTTAAGCCAAAGTTAAATCAGATTTAGGCAAGGGCTGAAGATGAGGCATTCCAGCAACTACATGATTTTGCTTTTAAGGAGCATGATGCTTTTATATAAAAAAAAAAAAAAATAAAAAAAAAAGAAAAGCAGATGCTTTTTACCTGTTGTCTTTCCTTTGGCTGAGTAGGTTTTGATTTTATGGCAGGAAATATTTGACTGTTTGTACTAGTGGGATTCAGCATTTGACTTTATGACTGCAACGCGGGGCTTTTATTAGTAAAACTTAATGTGTAACAGGAGAATTCCGTTGCAGCTACTACTAGACGGGCTCGATTTTGTACAAAATAAGTTTCTACTTCCTTGAAGGCCTTATATAAGCCTTTACTGGGAATGAATCCAGCGCGTTCGATCACAATAAAGGAGCTGCTTCGGAAGGAGAAATAGTCGTAAACAGGTTTATATATAGGACCTGATGTTACAAACCCTAAACTTGCTGAAGAAACGCTTCCCCGAGAACGGGTGGTTTTAAAACATCCCGTGGGGTCCTTGCTGGAGCCAATTCCTCAGCAAAACCCGGCCTTGTCATTCCAGAGGCGAGGTTTAAACCCCGAGAATGTCTCTCGGATCCTTATCTGCCGAAAGGGCTGGGTGTTGAATGGCTCTTTGCTGTAAGAAAGGCGTTTGATAAAAAGGCTCAGGAGCTTCGGCTGGCATCCTCCCTATGCAAATGCGGGCGCTGTACACGTTATATTTGGATTTTGGGGTGTTTCACATCCAGTTCAAGTCGATGGGGAGCAGCTTTACGTGGTTGGATGCCCGGCTTTCATCGCCCGATGATTATCCGTGAGCTCCATCAGCCCCCTCTCGCCCATAGAGCCTGCAGCTGAGCATCAGGAACAATAAAAGGCTGTCGTTGGAGAGTTTCTTCCCCTTCCCAATCGGGCAGGACCCAAAATTATTCCTTGGCAGAGCTCAGGGATGAGGCTTGTGCCTCGTACAGGTACGTTTATGTGAGAACAGGGTTTAGGGAGCTTTATGTCCCCTTTACATTCAGCATCGGTGGTCGCGTGCTCTCATGGAGTTTGGGATGGGTACAGGGCAAAACACGGAAAGACTCCAGCCTTTGTGATTGATTTTTAAGGATAATTGGCCGTTTTGTTCCTCCCCTCCTTCCTAATGAGCTGAATTGTTAAAATATGTTAATGTAAGGAGACACACGAGGAAGGGTGAAGCAATACACTGACACGTTGAATAATTAGATCATCTCCTGCGTCGGGGAGGGGGAAAGTCAAATACGAAACAGGAACAAGAAGTGCCTCCCTCCCCCCCGCTGTAGAGGCACCAGGTCTGGCTCATTCTGCATGCAGAAGCAGGTTAGACAATTCAATCTTTAGCATTAAATAATTTTTCGATGAAATTCCTGAAGATCCAAAGCGTCATGTAATACTCGCTGCCTTCTGTTCTCTGCTGGTTTTTTGGGAGAAGTTGGGAGCCTGGTTGTGGGGGGGCTGAATTCACGAGCTGCGTAATTTGTGATGAAACAAAAAACACCCCAAAAAATGAGTGTTGCTGGACTGAATTTGTAAATACTGGAGTGGTTAATCAGGTCTTCGCAGGAAAATCCTGGTGGATTTTTGTCCTGAATAGGAATTAGATAAAGGGAATTTCCTGAAGAGGCGCCGGGACATTGGAGCTGCCTTTCTGATGGCGTTTTGGCAGAGCAGCGCTGCGTATTTCTTAAAAAAAAATTATTTCTTTGGAATAATAACTGCTGAATAATCAATGAGATCCCAGCCCTGCGTGAAGCTGTGCCTGGGGGTGGCAGTGACAGTGCTGAGCCCTCACTGCCCTGAGTGAGCACTCCCGGCTTGTTAAGTTTTACTTGTTTGATAAACATAACACTTCGCTTTTGTTCTCTTCCTTAATCACTTCCTTCGAAGAGTTAACTTCCTAAGCAGCCACAGATTAGTTCTCTCAGTTGTTTTAATTATTTTTCTTGTCACGCACAGTGAAGGGTCTAGTGTTTGTGAAATGTCTTCTTTTTTTTTCTTTTTTTTTTTTTCCCCCCCTTCCATGGAAGCTTCGG
>NW_015090760.1:319105-403841 GCF_001431845.1 Calidris pugnax
GAGATATCGAGGTGCTGGAGCAAGTGCAGAGGAGGGCAACGAAACTGGTGAAGGGCCTAGAAGACAAATCGTATGAAGAGCGGCTGAAGGAGCTGGGGCTGTTTAGTTTGAGGAAGAGGAGGCTGAGGGGAGACCTCATCACTCTCTACAACTACTTGAAAGGACACTGTAGAGAGGTTGGTGCTGGTCTCTTCTCACAGGTAATTAACAATAGAACGAGAGGGAACGGCTTCAAGCTCCAACAGGGTAGGTTTAGATTGAACATTAGGAAGGAATTTTTCACAGAGAGAGTGGTCGGGCATTGGAACAGGCTGCCCAGGGAGGTGGTTGAGTCACCGTCCCTGGATGTGTTTAAGGGACGTTTAGATGGGGTACTGAGGGACATGGTGTAGGGGAGGACTTTGTAGAGTAGGGTAGATGGTTGGACTCGATGATCCCAAGGGTCTCTTCCAACCTAGACAATTCTATGATTCTATATAGTAATTTAAAGTATTGGTGAGAGTGGTGTGGATCTGTTTATGTAGATGGGAGGTAAATAATTAGAAGAGAAGTAAAAGCTGTATGAATTACTCTTAATGTTTCCGAGGTTTGAGTCTGCATCGGCAGCATAGAGCTCTGAAATTAAAATCCCAGGGCTCTGTTATAGGATGGTCTCTATTTGGAGGTCCAGCACCTTCAGGATGTAGCCAAGCCTGCACCAGAGCCCCAGGACACTCACTCGAGTGTTGAGAGTTAATGGTTCTTCCACAGAAGCCATCCCTTTGGTCTGTCCAGTTTCTTCAGAAAGGCTGTTTACGTACAGGCAGTTGTGTGCTGAGGAGGAGGTGAGCAAGGGCAGCGAGGTTAAGGCAACGCTTGCTGCTGACTCTTCTTCTGCTGAGAACAAGGCTGAGTGGCCGGGGAGTTTCCAGATAAGGTATCTCAAATGAAGCAGTGCTGCAAAAGCCAGAGCAACGTCACGAGTATCAATTCTGCTCATTAACAGCTGCGTCCTTGTGATTGTCCTTGAGATCCATCCTCTTTGCAGTCAGCTTTCCCAGAGAGGGAGAGCTTGGCCCTTGGTGCTCTGCTCAAGAGGTTCTGCTCCAGCAGTGTCCGTTTCCTCTTCTTCCCAAGAAGATCTCCTTCTGTGCTGGTCTTCTGCAGAAATGTAAATCTGAGGCAGCAGACACGATGTGTGTGGTATCGAGGTGGAGACTGACTGGTTAACATAAGTGGGAAATAACAATCCAGAGCTGGTAGTGCACTTTGAACATCTTGCCCTTAACCATAAGATTTATTCTTCCTTCCTCATAAACATCCTTTTAGTAAAGTAAAAGGATATTGCATGATGAAATCCACTTTCTGCTCTTAATGTCGCTGGGTTGGCTTTTGAATTATTTCAGAATGTGAAAATGGATCAATTAATTTCTCTTTGCACATTCTTTATCCACCTCTCATGTCCCAGGCTAGTGCTGCAGAATTTTGTTTACAAATTTGAACAAGAGAATTCTTGAATAGAAACTTAAAAGAGGCATCACTCTTACTTGTGTTTTTTCAACTTAAATAGATAAAGTCCATACAAATAAGTTACTACCAAAAAGCTTGCATTTTCCATGTCGCTTTTTGCAGTAGCTTAAAATGGTGTTTGAGAATTGATGGCACCGTTATTTATCTGACAGGGCTGTGAAGTTCCCAGCTTCCCTTCTCTGAGGGGGAAACATCCCACGTAATTCCCTGGACGAAGCCAGATCAATCATGTCATGGAAGTGACAGTTTTTTTTGCACTGACCATAAAGGTGTTCCCTGTGACCAACTCAGATTCGGACATCTACGCTGCAGGTATGCAGATAGAAGCAAGATGAATCCCATTTGTCAAGTCTCCTTCACTCTTCCAGTTGGGACACAGCGTACTGGGGGTTTCATTGGCTTAGGAGAAAAATCTGGAAGAAAATTCCAGGGATTTTAATTTATAGATACCTGCCTTTCCCCCCCCCACCCCCGCCACTGGATTTTGCATTGTAGTTTGTAATTACACTGAGAAACAAATCCACCTCCAAATGACGGAGTGCTTGTGGTTCTCATTTAAAAGCAGTGAAAGTACACGGTAGGTACATATTTGGAAGAGGTTCAGCATCATCCAGTGGAAACCTATGTTTTGGGACAGCCCACAGCCATTCATTCCCATAGCTCCATCAACGGAGCTCAAATGCTGGTGATTGCCATGGTCCCCCCAAACTGCTGCCATAGAATCATAGAATTGTCCAGGCCGGAAGGGACCTGGGTCATCTAGTCCAACCTCCCCGCAGTCAGCAGGGACACCCCCAACTAGACCAGGTTGCCCAGGGCCTCGTCGAGCCTCTCCTTGAATATCTCCAGGGAAGGGGCCTCAACCACCTCCCTGGGCAACCTGTTCCAGTGCTCCACCACCCTCACAGTAAAGAACTTTCTCCTAATCTCCAGTCTAAATCTGTTCCCCTCCAGCTTGAAGCCATTGGCCCTCGTCCTGTCACTGCAGGCCTTTGTAAACAGGCTCTCCCCAGCCTTCCTGTAGGCCCCCTTCACGTACTGGACACGCCATCTCTGTGTTGGCCTTTCCTCACAGGAGTAGGAGCTGCATCCAAAGTGCAGACCCAGGGGGACTGAAAAGATTCAAATGACCTTATTGCATCATTATGTTTGAAATTAGTTTCTCTTGAGTTGTTCGTACACTGAAAATGGAGGCCTTGCTGGAATATTTCTGCAGGATGCTACCGCTGTGCGGTGATGTCTACAGACTCTTTTTGGCAGACTCTGTAGACATCAACACAGAAACGTGCTCTGGTGTGTTGGGAGGAATATTTGCCCAGCAGGTTTATACTATGTAAACATGAATATTTAAATACACAAATAGTTGCCAGAGTGATGGATTGGGAAAGAGCAGAATTCCTAAACAGCAAGGATGGATGGATGGTTCTACTGCGAACTTTCTGGTGCTGCCTCAGGGGAGTATTTTGGTCCTTTGGTGAAACTGGCGATGGTGAGGATAGTTCAGTGTCTCTCTGCCATTTAGTTGCAGGCATTTTCACAAAGCTAAATCCTACAGAATCACAGAATGGTTGGGGTTGGTAGGGACCTCTGGAGATCATCTAGTCCATACCCCCTGCCAAAGCTGGGTCACCTAGAGCAGGTTGGACAGGAACGTGTCCAGGTGGGATTGGAATGTCTCCAGTGAAGGAGACTCTACCACCTCTCTGGGCAGCCTGTTCCAGGCTCTGGCACCCTCAAAGGAAAGAAGTTTTTCCTCATGTCGAGATGGAATTTCCTGTGTTCCAGGTTGTGTCCATTGCCTCCTGTCCTGTCACAAAGGCGCCACTGAGAAGAGCCTGACCCCATCCTCTTGACACCCGCCCTTCAGATATTGCTTATCATTGATGAGATCCCCTCTTAGTCTTCTCTTCTCCAGACTAAACAGACTGAAGTCTCTCAGCCTTTCCTCATCAGAGAGGTGCTCCAGTCCCCTGATCATCTGTGTAGCCTCTGCTGGACTCTTTCCACTAGATCCCTGTCCTCCTTGAGCTGGAGAGCCCAGAACTGGACACAGTACTTCAGATGGGACCTCACCATCCATTGCCTCCTGTCCTGTCACAAAGGCGCCACTGAGAAGAGCCTGACCCCATCCTCTTGACACCCGCCCTTCAGATATTGCTTATCATTGATGAGATCCCCTCTTAGTCTTCTCTTCTCCAGACTAAACAGACTGAAGTCTCTCAGCCTTTCCTCATCAGAGAGGTGCTCCAGTCCCCTGATCATCTGTGTAGCCTCTGCTGGACTCTTTCCACTAGATCCCTGTCCTCCTTGAGCTGGAGAGCCCAGAACTGGACACAGTACTTCAGATGGGACCTCACCAGGGCAGAGTAGAGGGGGAGGATGACCTCTCTCGACCTGCCAGCTATGCTCTTTTTAATGTGCCCCAGGAGACCATTGGCCTTCTTGACCACAAGGGCACATTACTGCATCATGGTCATCTTGTTGTCCCCAGGAATCCCAGGTCCTTGTCCACAGAGCTGCTTTCCAGGAGGTCAGCCCCCAACTTCTGGCTGGTGTGTGGGGTTATTCCTAGAAGGGAAGGAAAACCTTTTTCCACAGTTGTAGGGCTGAGGTGTTCTTTCTTGGGAGGTGGAAGATGGTATTTCTTCTTCCATCTGGACAAGCAGCGCTCTTCACCATTGCCCTTCGGGTCTATCAACGAAACTTTATTCCTCCTCCAGCTTAAATTGACAGTTATTTTTTCCGTTGATGTGAGAGCCGGGTCCAAGGAGTGAGTGGGGTGTTGAAGCGCTCATGGTAGGTTGTTAATCCTCATCTATTGAAATTGCACACGCGGGGAATGTGGGGTGCGATGCCATGACAAGTACCGTCTCCGAGCGCCCGCGATCGTTACGTTGGTGCTGAACCGACTTGTTCTTTTTTTTTGAGGGAATGTTGGTTGGGGCGGATACGTGCTTGTGCTAATGCACTTTTAAAAGTGGATTGAGTTAAATTAAGGAACTGGCAGCGAGAACAAGCAAGAAAGCCTAAAGGAAGCCGTGCTGCCAAAGGCTGGCACCCCTGCCAGGGCCAGTACACCAGGGCACAGCTGGGTATGCTCCAAAGCGTGTCCAGCACAGGAGGTGACTTGCCCATGAAGCTGACTCAGTGGGTCGTGGGCTGCTCTGTGTTTGCTTATCTGCCGTGGGATGCGAAATGCTTGACCTTTTTGGAAGAGCCACATCTTGCGATGGTGAAACGTGATGCTGGGGGTTGGCTAAATCTTCCCCCGCATTCGGTCGTGCCCTTGATGCTCTCCCTCCCATCAGTTGGTGCCAGTGATGGTTTGGAGAGGTTATGAATGTGTTCTGTGTCTGTTCAGCTCTTGGGGACCTGCAGAGATTGTTCAGCTTGTGGTCGGAGGTGGCATTGTTCATTTCTCACCCTCTTTTCCCATTTTCCTCTTGTCCTTGCTCCCTCTCCCAAGACACCCAGGGCCACGCCAGGATCACAGAAGTCCTGGAGGAGCTCGGGATGCCCCGCGGTCCTGCTCTCAGCTCGCTGAATTATGTTACCTTCCCTCACAGGCACTTTTTTTTTACGTGCTGTTGTCCTCGTGTCTCCGTTCTTTGCCTCTTGAGATATCATTTTACCTGTACTTTTCCATCCCAGGCGAGGCTGAGCAGGATAAACACGGGGTGATGCAGAGCAAAGACTTTGCTGGGATTTCACCGAGATGCCAAGAGTTTCAAACGTGCCATCTAGTGGTACAAACCAATAGCACTCAAAATAAAGGAAATCCCCCCCAAAAATCCACCCGCCTCCCAATACTTGTTATTTCTGAAATGCTCCCTGGTTTGGGGCAGAAAATGAATATTTATAGCCCCCGCTACCCTGTCAGGTTTCCTGAGTGCTGGGGAACTGAGATCTTCAAGGATTTGTTAATCAGAAGGAGGAACAGGGGATTTTTTTAGTCTATTATATGAAGGATATGGTAAACTTAAGAGGTCTGTACCTTCGTACCAAGAAAACAGAGTTCATGCTGGCATTGCCTCCCCTTTGAGGAACTGAACCGACTTTGCAAACAAAATAAATCTAAGGTTAAAACACCTTTGCTTTAGGGAGGAGGAGAGAGGGAGGTAACAATAAGGTGTTTTGTCAGTAGCCACGCAACAATTCATCAACAGAGCCCTGTGGGGAGATGTCCCGCATCTGGAGATGGGTGGGAGGACGTTTTCCCACCCCAGTTAGTAACCTGAAGTTCTTCCAGCTTCCTCTCTGCCTAAAGAAGGCTACACCAAAAATTGCAGAAGGACTCAAAACCTTTCGAAAAAAAACCTACATTCGTCACCCAGATAAGAACAGGCCTTACGATGAGGAGTGTTAAAAGGCAGGAGGTTTATACCACGATCTGGTGTGTGTGTGCGGTGAATTACAGTCGGAATTAAATCTGTCTTGGGTGTTTGTCTTTGCCGTTATCTCCAGCTTGAGCTCTGGCACGGAGTTAAAAGTTGCTCAGGTTGGTGTTTATGTGTGCTTGCTGTTCCTAGGAGTTTTTTACCTAGAGGTCATGATGTCCTTTTCTCTTATTACTGAGAAACTTGCTGGCTGTTTGCACTGGATTATGTGATCCATCTGTTGTAGCTACCGGGGGAAAGTCAGGAGGGCAATTCTCTGCTGCCTCTCCTGCCCCTCATGGCATCCTTTTTTTTTGTGCCAGCGTTAGAATTCCACCGTTTCTCTCAGCTCCTACAGCTCCAGACTTCCTTTGTGCACATTGTTTGTGCCCGGGCCCATGAGACGAAAGCTAAAAAACCCCGAAAATGCCAACGCTGGAATTAAAACAGACTTAAAAACAAGATGCCTGTTAGAAGGAAGAAGAGGAGTTAACCATCTCGGAGTTGCCAGCGAGCTCAGTGGGAAGAAAAAAAAAGTGTGCCGGTATTAAATGCTGGAAGTGTTGCTGCCCTAACTCGAGGCCTGCTTATGCAGCTTGGATGAAATGCAGAGAGGGGATTAAGAAAAGAAATGGAAACCTCGGCTTCCAAACGCCCAGAGAAGTCCCTTTTCTCTGCAGGGTAAGGGTCAAGCTGCTCTGGCGTATTCTCTCGCTCGGAATCTTTGATGTCTTTGTGAGCAGCGGCGTGATTCAGAGAGAGGTACGAGGGGTCGCCCCTCGGTTCAGAAATGTGTAGTAATCAAAATCACAGAATCATATGGGGCTGGAAGGGACCTCTGGAGATCATCCAGTCCAACCCCCTGCCAAAGCAGGTCCACCCAGAGCAGGTTGCACAGGAACATGTCCAGGTGAGTTAGATCGCCCCTCGGTTCAGAAACGTGTAGTAATCAAAATCACAGAGTCACATGGGGTTGGAAGGGACCTCTGAAGATCATCTAGTCCAACCCCCCTGCCAAAGCAGGTCCACCCAGAGCAGGTTGCACAGGAACGTGCCCAGGCGGGTTTTGAATGTCTCCAGAGAAGGAGACTCCACCACCTCCCTGGGCAGCCTGTTCCAGGGCTCTGCCACCCTCACAGGAAAGAAGTTCCTCCTCATGTTTAGGGGGAACTTCTTACATTCAAGTTTGTGACCATTTCTTGTCCTGTCCCTGGGCACCACTGAAAAAAGACCGTCCCCATCCTATTGACGCCCTCCCTTTAAGGATTTATAGGTGTTGATCAGATCCCCCCTCAGCCTTCTGTTCTCTAGACTATAAGGAGGTGCTCCTAAGGGAGATGCTCCAGGCCCCTCATCATCTTTGTAGCCCTCGGCATGGTCCAGGGTGCAGGTCTTGGAGGAGAGAGCAGAAGACAAAGTCTCCCACTTCCCAGGTAAGAGACTTAGCTCTGGGAAGATGCAGAAGGGGGTGTAGCATCTCTGATTGTATTTTTCCAAAGAAAATTTCCAAATTCCAAAATGTAAATTTCCAAAGTGGTTTATCTAGACCTGTAATGTGGACCCCTCTGAAAAGTGAGGATGCGGTACCTACAAGGTCAGTCCTGTAATGTTTTAATCATAAGCAAGAGGAGGTTTAGTTTGCAACTGCATCTGTGTGATGGCACAAAATGGGATGTAGCCGAGGGCAAAAGGCCCTGGCGTTTCTGATGCAGTGCTGTGGAAGGTGTCCATGCTTATCAGGTGGAGACTGATGGATTTATCCGGATGTAGACACCTAAATGACACCAAAGTGGGTATTTCTGTCTCGCTGGCTGTGTGTGCACCAACTGGACCCGCTCAGGGAGCTGTACTGGCCTCCTAGCCCATGTCAGACATGGGTGGTGTTAGCCCAGCAGGCTCCCTGCACCGATACTGTGTGGTGCTTGGACCACATCTCTGTTCCACATGAAGACGTTGCTCACAACCTTTCATTTCTGTTTGGTGGTTGTTTTTTTTTTATTATTTCAAAGCACCTGAAAGAAGATGCTATGGTTTAATTTGGTGGGTTTATTCCCAGGGTAGCAAGAGCTTGAGTTTTTTGACCTGGTCACATACCCAGCTTTTGGTTCTGAAGAGTGGATTTGAGGTTGGCGTGGCCTCACAGTACCTGGTGGTGTCCTGGGAAGCATGGATCTTGCTGGAGCGGTGTCAGAGGGCTGGGTGAATCCCTGGTACAGACTTGTGGATGCTGTGTCCTCATGAGGGTTTCTGGAGTGAGTTATCCCTGCAAGGATAACAACCTGCCCAGGGAGGTGATGCAGTCACCATCCCTGGAGTTATTTAAGGAATGTGTAGACTTGGTACTTCAGGGCATGCTTTAGTGCCCGAGATTGTTGGAGTTTGTCTGTTTCTGGGGGTTTTTTTGGGTGTTTTTTGTGGTTGGACTCGATGATCTCAAAGATCCCTTCCAACCATGAAGATTCTGTGAAGGACATCCCTCCCAACAGAGGCCACGGGAATAAACTTCACACAGATGTACTGGGGACCACAGTTCACAAAGCTTCTTATTTATTAGAGTGGACAGACCTGCCCGGCGAGTGATTTGTTCAGAGTAACAAAAATACCAACAATATACTTGTAAAAAAACTAGCATCGAAAAAACTTGCATCGTTCATTTGAAAAATGGTTCTCTTTTGAATGTTTCTTGTTCTGTTGTTTGGTTGGTTGAATTTCTTTAAGCCAAAGTTAAATCAGATTTAGGCAAGGGCTGAAGATGAGGCATTCCAGCAACTACATGATTTTGCTTTTAAGGAGCATGATGCTTTTATATAAAAAAAAAAAAAAATAAAAAAAAAAGAAAAGCAGATGCTTTTTACCTGTTGTCTTTCCTTTGGCTGAGTAGGTTTTGATTTTATGGCAGGAAATATTTGACTGTTTGTACTAGTGGGATTCAGCATTTGACTTTATGACTGCAACGCGGGGCTTTTATTAGTAAAACTTAATGTGTAACAGGAGAATTCCGTTGCAGCTACTACTAGACGGGCTCGATTTTGTACAAAATAAGTTTCTACTTCCTTGAAGGCCTTATATAAGCCTTTACTGGGAATGAATCCAGCGCGTTCGATCACAATAAAGGAGCTGCTTCGGAAGGAGAAATAGTCGTAAACAGGTTTATATATAGGACCTGATGTTACAAACCCTAAACTTGCTGAAGAAACGCTTCCCCGAGAACGGGTGGTTTTAAAACATCCCGTGGGGTCCTTGCTGGAGCCAATTCCTCAGCAAAACCTGGCCTTGTCATTCCAGAGGCGAGGTTTAAACCCCGAGAATGTCTCTCGGATCCTTATCTGCCGAAAGGGCTGGGTGTTGAATGGCTCTTTGCTGTAAGAAAGGCGTTTGATAAAAAGGCTCAGGAGCTTCGGCTGGCATCCTCCCTATGCAAATGCGGGCGCTGTACACGTTATATTTGGATTTTGGGGTGTTTCACATCCAGTTCAAGTCGATGGGGAGCAGCTTTACGTGGTTGGATGCCCGGCTTTCATCGCCCGATGATTATCCGTGAGCTCCATCAGCCCCCTCTCGCCCATAGAGCCTGCAGCTGAGCATCAGGAACAATAAAAGGCTGTCGTTGGAGAGTTTCTTCCCCTTCCCAATCGGGCAGGACCCAAAATTATTCCTTGGCAGAGCTCAGGGATGAGGCTTGTGCCTCGTACAGGTACGTTTATGTGAGAACAGGGTTTAGGGAGCTTTATGTCCCCTTTACATTCAGCATCGGTGGTCGCGTGCTCTCATGGAGTTTGGGATGGGTACAGGGCAAAACACGGAAAGACTCCAGCCTTTGTGATTGATTTTTAAGGATAATTGGCCGTTTTGTTCCTCCCCTCCTTCCTAATGAGCTGAATTGTTAAAATATGTTAATGTAAGGAGACACACGAGGAAGGGTGAAGCAATACACTGACACGTTGAATAATTAGATCATCTCCTGTGTCGGGGAGGGGGGAAAGTCAAATACGAAACAGGAACAAGAAGTGCCTCCCTCCCCCCGCTGTAGAGGCACCAGGTCTGGCTCATTCTGCATGCAGAAGCAGGTTAGACAATTCAATCTTTAGCATTAAATAATTTTTCGATGAAATTCCTGAAGATCCAAAGCGTCATGTAATACTCGCTGCCTTCTGTTCTCTGCTGGTTTTTTGGGAGAAGTTGGGAGCCTGGTTGTGGGGGGGCTGAATTCACGAGCTGCGTAATTTGTGATGAAACAAAAAACACCCCAAAAAATGAGTGTTGCTGGACTGAATTTGTAAATACTGGAGTGGTTAATCAGGTCTTCGCAGGAAAATCCTGGTGAATTTTTGTCCTGAATAGGAATTAGATAAAGGGAATTTCCTGAAGAGGCGCCGGGACATTGGAGCTGCCTTTCTGATGGCGTTTTGGCAGAGCAGCGCTGCGTATTTCTTAAAAAAGATTTATTTCTTTGGAATAATAACTGCTGAATAATCAATGAGATCCCAGCCCTGCGTGAAGCTGTGCCTGGGGGTGGCAGTGACAGTGCTGAGCCCTCACTGCCCTGAGTGAGCACTCCCGGCTTGTTAAGTTTTACTTGTTTGATAAACATAACACTTCGCTTTTGTTCTCTTCCTTAATCACTTCCTTCGAAGAGTTAACTTCCTAAGCAGCCACAGATTAGTTCTCTCAGTTGTTTTAATTATTTTTCTTGTCACGCACAGTGAAGGGTCTAGTGTTTGTGAAATGTCTTCTTTTTTTTTCTTTTTTTTTTTTTGTCCCCCCCTTGCATGGCAGCTTCAGTGATGCTGGCGTTGAAAACCCAGCCAAAACCCTCTCCCGTCCTTTATTTGGTTTGTTTTTTTGTTTTTTTTTAACCAAGTTTCCCCTTATTTTGAATGTTAGCTCTACAGAATAGAACGGTTTTCCTTTGAGGGGAGGGGGCGGCGTGATTTTGTTTTTTATTTTTTTTAACCAAGTTCCCCCTTATTTTGAACGTTAGCTCTACAGAATAGAACGGTTTTCCTTTGAGGGGAGGGGGCGGCGTGATTTTGAGGGCTCAGGAATTTTGGATTCCTCTGGGGGGGTCCGGGAGAGGTTTGAGAGGTTTGTAAGGATGGGTTTCCATGTGCTCTCTGCTGAGTAATTTCCTTTTGTATCGCTGACAGGTGACTCAAAGCAGGAGCCAGCAGATGGTCGCGTCGTTAGCCGGTGGCCACAGCCTCGCCAGAGGAGTTTTGGAATTCCCATCAAAGTCGGGATTAAGCTCAGGATATGCCAGTGGCACAGAGGGGAGCGTGGAAGAAGAGGAAATCATTCCCTGCGACTCATCTTGCGGTTGGGTGAGTCAGGGGGTCTGCTGTTGGTGGTCAGAAAGGCACGTGGCTGACTCCACCGGCTTTGTGTGCTCTGCAGGATGCAAACTGTCGCTGGAAATTAATTCTGCCCTCCTGATTTTTGGCCAGTGAGTTATTTCCAGAAAGGAGTTACTGTATTTTCTGGAATGAGTATTGTGAAATACTTTTTTTTTTTTTTTTTTTTTTTTTTTTTTTAATATTTTTTTTTTTTTTTTTTTTTTTTTTTCTTTACAGTGGGCAAGTTTTCAGCTGGTGATTTATCAACAAAGTATTTTACAGGATCATAGTTAAAAGCTCCTCTGAAAAAAAAAAAATTAAAAAAAAAATATATATTTATACACACATCCTGTGCGATAGGGAAAGTAAAAGCATCTCAGTTTTCCCCATGATGAAGGAATAACCGAAAGAGGCAGTTCTTGGAATAGTAGCTCCATTGGCACTCGGTGGTGATTTCCTGTGCATTCGCTGCGAGAGTCGCGCTGTGATGTGAGTAGGTGGTACTAAAGGGTTATTACGAAACCAATTTTCAACCAGACGTTTTGAGTCATGGCTCGGGAAGAGGGATAGCAGCTTCAGAGCTTTCTCTTTGTTCGAGCAGCGCTCCTGAAAATGCACACGCGGGATAATTCTCTGCTCGCCCCGGAATAAAGCAGACTGGGAAATAGGTTTGGAATTCCCTCAAGTGCCCTTCTCCTTCGTGGCGGGGATGGGAGAGGAGAACGTGGGCTGGGAGGCGGTGGTGCAAGGTGCACGAGGAGCAGTTTTCCTGGCTGTCTCTCCAATTGTAAGTATTTTTTCTCCTGCATTTTTCACCCCCCCCTCCCCAGACGCGAGAGACAAAATGGAGTTGCGTCAGGACGGGTGGCTGTGCCAAGACGAGGTGGTGGTTTGGAGAGGTTTGGTTCTGTTCTGGAAGCAGATGGGCTGCCACTGGCAGGAGACAGTTGGTGTCTCCATCACTAGAAAAAAAAAGAAGAAAAAAAAAAAAAAAAAGAAAAAAAAGGGGGGGGTGTTTAAGGGAATTGGTCTGGCTCCCAAACCGAAGGAATTGTTGACCTACTGACTCAGTTATGAAGCATTAGGGAAGCAGTCTTCCTGTGGTTTCTTTTGTTGGTGGCAGCTTCAGAAGACGCCTGGGAGCTTAGGGGTATGACTAGCAAAAGGAGAGGAACGGTTCTGGTACCTGCTGCCTGGGGGATTTATTCAGTGCCAGGAAGGAGCTGAGGTGCTGACTGCTGAATTGCACCTGAACTTGATTTCTGATGCTTCTCCTGATAACGCACTGGTGAGTTTATATTCTTCTCTTTTTTCAGTGCTGAGATGGTATCTGGCTAAATGGAATTGAAAGAAAGCTCTTTAACAGCTTTCTGAACGTGGCGAGGTGTGCTCATCTTTTTCACTGGAGCAGCTTTTATGGGAAACACTAACTGGGCTGCTGCAGTTCAGGGATCTGTAAATAAGGGGGGAAACTTTTGTTGATGGGGTTGACAAAAAACGATTGGAAATGGCTCTTCCCTCCCACCTTTAACCTACGAACCTTTGCTGGCGCTGGTATTAAGCAGAGAGGATGGGCCAGCCCTCAGCTTTGGGATCCTGTCTCCTCCTGGATGCTGTGATTTTCCTGTTAGGCTTTGCTGAATGAACAAGGCTTTGGGTCTTCTTGAATTTCACGTGAAAATCAGATGTCGGTCCCTGGAATTAAATCTAATGATACTTTTCCTAAAATGTGCCTGGAATAGAAACAATGTTGGTTTGAAGTGGCTCTGTAAAACCCAAGGAAAAAAAAAGAAAAGATATCAATTAGTGGTTTTTTTCAAAAAAAACCCAACTCATTAACATACTATTGGCCAGAAGGAATCATGTTGGCTGATGGAACGAGGTCGGGAAGTCGTGCTCCCCAAATCACTGGTTTGGGGAGGGTTTTTTTGGAGAGGGGTGGGGAGGGGCACTATCCTTAGTTGTCGATAAAACCAGGATAGTGATATTTAACTTTTCCTTCGGTGCTTTATCACCGTGTTTTCCTTTTAGAGGGGATGCTGTTTCGTGGTGCTGTAGCTCTTGGATTTCTAGTACGTTGTTTTGTGGGCGTAGATTATTAGAAGTCGGGGAAAGAGGGATAGCGATTATTGAATTCTGTGGCAGGTCCCTTCCAGACACCAGCTGTAGGAATTTCTCCTGCTATGTCCTAAATGTCCACTGGGAAGGGAGGAATTCCCTGGGTGGGTGACACCAGGAGGCAGCGAGGCTCTTGTGGATATTTTATTGTCCCCTCTTTTCCAAACAAGCAACCGAGAAGGCAGCCCCTACACCAACACGTCCCTACGGAACTGCAAATAAACCCAGCGGTGAAAAAAAAAACCTATAAATAAATAAAAAGGAAGGTTTTAGCATTGTACTTGATTTCCTTTCCTTAAGTGCTTCCTCTGGATGTTGGGAGAAGAGCTCGGGAGCGGGGTGACTTTCCAGCGAGCGGTTGTACCCAAAGGCGTGGGAGGCAGGGTCAGGGAAGAGTCACTCGGTTGTTATGTGGGTGTGAAAAGCCTATGAAAAGGAAAGGGCGGAGGAAAATATTTTACTTGAATTAAACAAATAAAGGAGAATGCTCTATGAATTAGATATTCGCCGTTAGGTTTTTGCCAAGTATTTTTGTGAATTAACTGCATATCTTCTGAAAAATCATTTATTGAAGCGTAAGCTCGTCAAAATGTTTTCGGGAGAGACTTTTTTTTTTTTTTTTTTAAATAAAAAAAGGTAAGCGTAAGCTCGTCAAAATGTTTTCAGGAGAGACTTTTTTTTTTTTTTTTAAATAAAAAAAGTGAAGGGCAACAGAAACAAAAAAAATCATTGTTTTCTTATCATTCCAGATAAAAAGGAAAGGAAGTTACGAATTTTTATAGCCCCTAGACTGTTAACTGTTAGACCTGTATTGAAGCGGTGGATCAAATTGCCTCAGGTGGATCAAATTGCTGCACACTGGAGTAATTTTCATTGACTAAGACATTACAAGCAGGCCCTGTTTGAGGAGAAAGGAGTCTTAGATCTTGGTTTCATTATTGTGTACCCACCTGTGGGACAGGGAAATAGCTGCTCTTGAAAATCAACTGGTTTGGGGGAGCGGGTTGGTACCACTGATGCAGCGGCCAGGGGTGTTCACACCCAAAATAATTGTAAAAAAATCATGTTTTGAAATCTGATGGCTTTTTTTTTTTAACATGTATGTTTGGGGCTTTGAGCAACCTGGTCTAGTGGGAGGTGTCCCTGCCCATGTCAGGGACAGGGACATCAGGTTGGAACTCAATGATCTTCAAGGTCCCTTCCAACCCAAACCATTCTATGATTCTATGTTTGTAGTATTTCCATTTTCCTTGCAGTTTTTAAAATGTCACCTAGTACAATAGGATCTAAAATACATAGTGCAGAGATTACATTTTTCCATGGGGTTTTGTGAGTATTTTGACCAAAAAAAAGCAGCCACGTGGATGCAGATTCAACAGCACTTTCTTTTTGAAGCAGAAAACTGCTTATTACATTAGTGAAGGACTTGGTTTTGTAAAAAAAACCAAACAAACAAGCAAAAAACCCCTTTTATCACAAATGGTAGCTTTTTAAACACAAGCCATAAATTGCATCTAAGGAAAACACTAACACAATCTGAAATTAGATATACAGGCGCTGCTCTTGAAAATCAATTGGTGAGCGGGTTGGTACCACTGATGCAGCGGCCAGGGGTGTTCACACCCAAAATAATTGTAAAAATATCATATTTTGAAATCTGATGGCTTTTTTTTTTTTAACATGTATGTTTGGGGCTTTGAGCAACCTGGTCTAGTGGGAGGTGTCCCTGCCCATGTCAGGGACAGGGACATCAGGTTGGAACTCAATGATCTTCAAGGTCCCTTCCAACCCAAACCATTCTATGATTCTATGTTTGTAGTATTTCCATTTTCCTTGCAGTTTTTAAAATGTCACCTAGTACAATAGGATCTAAAATACATAGTGCAGAGATTACATTTTTCCATGGGGTTTTGTGAGTATTTTGACCAAAAAAAAGCAGCCACGTGGATGCAGATTCAACAGCACTTTCTTTTTGAAGCAGAAAACTGCTTATTACATTAGTGAAGGACTTGGTTTTGTAAAAAAAACCAAACAAACAAGCAAAAAACCCCTTTTATCACAAATGGTAGCTTTTTAAACACAAGCCATAAATTGCATCTAAGGAAAACACTAACACAATCTGAAATTAGATATACAGGTGCATGGGATGGTGCTTTCTACTAACCCAACACGATGCTTGATGGTTTTGGTCAGTGCAGTGTCTTTGTAGCGTTCATTCACGCTGATTCCTGAGGGATTCCCATGCAAAAGTTCACAGGGAAGGTATATAAAACTTGTTGGCTTTTCCTCCTTGTTCGTTTTGTAAATTTTTTTGAGCTTTATGGCCCCCAGCTATCCAAAATGCAGAGTTTGCAGCTGAAGTTTGCCTACAGGATGGTGAGCCTAAAATTGGATCTGGAAAAGAGGAGGGCTTCCTCTTCCATTGGTCTACTAGAATGGTAATACCAACATCTTAAAAAAAAAATAAAATTAATTGAGCCAGATTTAAAATGCATGTTTTTCAGCAATATGAGGTATGAATAGAAGCCACTTTTTGATGTGTATTCAAGGTGGGCTTGTGTGTGATGATCTCTGGTGTCCCAGAGGGCTGAAAATGAGAAAGTAGACTTGAAATTCCCTTGTTCCCTGTATGTCTGCTGGCAAACTGGGCTGCCTCCAGGCAGGGCTGTGACTTTAGGGAGTCACTACTGGAGCAGATGGAAGCTACTGGGCGTTTTCAACTTCTAGTCAAACTTTGGGCACCTGAATTGTAACTTTAAGGACTTAAGTGGCTACTGAAATTCCCTGTATGACCTGTTATTACAGGTTCCTTTGAGAGTGTATGCGCCGTTGTATTGCCAAAACATGAGGTTGGCAGAAGTGAGTCATAACTGTGAGGATCTCAGCTTTGCTCTTTGATTTACTTTTATACACCAAAAATAAAAATATTTCCAAGAATACAGGTAGGTATATGCTGTTCTCCTGTTAGGGCAGAGCTCTCACTGGCTCTTGAGTGTATTTACATAGCTCATAGGATGTATTTTTCAAGCTTTAGTATAAAAGGAGCTGTGTATACGCTTTATCTAATCTTCAGTGCAGTAGGCATGAGCAATTCCTGGAGGAGGGACCAGAATACAGGACTCTGCCCCTTCTCCTGGGAATCTCTTTCTCATGGAGTCATACTTGCCCTCCAGTGCTTTCTCTTGATGGCTTTGTGAATTTTGAATTCCTCCCTGCGCTGGCTCAGCTCCAGCGGGAAGGCAAAAAGCAAGCTCAGCCCAGGCTCTGCTTGAAGGCTGCTGGTTCCAGGACTTTGCAGGAGGTGGGATCTGCAGGGTGGAAGGTGCCCAGCCTTCCCAGGTGGCCTCTCGCCATTGGCTTACTATTTAAAGGTGACAATATTAGCTTTTGTGGACATGGTTTTGGATTATCATGGTAATCCAACAACAATCCATCCAAAATTTGGATTTGTTGTTTTGCAGGTGACCAGACCAGTTCAATTTATTGGGTGGGCTCTGCAGATTTCATGTGCAGTTTTAAGGTTTGCTTCTTCTGCGGTTGGTGCTGATGACCATGACCATGTGGCCTTGGGGTGAGACAGCTCAATTTGCTGTTCTGGTTGAAAACTAGATTTATTGGGATTTTTTCCTTCCATTTCTTCTGGGAAAATTAGAAGTGATCCAGCTCATTGCATAGCTCCATGACTGTTCGTGCTGATGGGGAAGGAACAGGAACTCATGGCCAGAAGCAAAGGAGGAGGTGGGACTGTCCCTTTTGGTGACACCTGCATGAAGTTCAGTTCACCTTGTTCAGGAAGCCGCACCTCCTTTGTCTCCTGGTGGAGACAAGGTGGAGCTCAAGCAAGAACTATGTTAATCTTGTTCTCCAAAACAAGCAATCTGATGGGTTTTAGTCTTATCTCTTTTTCTTTGGTATCTGGATTTTTGGTGTCTACATGTAACTTAGGCTTCTGTGTACGCTGAGTAGTCAATGCACTCCTTTTATATTTCCATTTTCTGTTCAGAGCCTAAATACTTAAGAGTAGGGTTGATAACATTGTACAGTGACAAAGAGGAGATTGGCCTTTAATAAAATTTCTAGTCAACAGTGGAAATAAATAGTATCAAAATAATATTTATAGAGGCCAATAGGCTCGTGGCATTTATCGATTTGACTTTTTTTCAAGCAGCATCACGAGTTGTTCTTCTGTTTATACTGTGCACCAAATTTGGCTTTGGCTATAATCCCACAGAACACACACTCCTAGTCAGAGGTGGATTGGAATTTCTGTTAGCCAGGAAAAATATGTGTAAAACACCCTCAAACCCAACCCTCCAAAGAAGGTTTCAGGGCAGCGATGGCTCAGGCAACGGGCTTCCTACAGACACAGCACGGTTCCATGTTGTGAAGGATTATCTTTCTATATGCCTCTCTCTTTTTACCCTTCTTCTTTGGTGTCTTTTTTCTCTTCTTCTGCATTTTTCTTTTAATCTTCCTGATTCTTAAACCTAGAATTGTAGAATGGTTACAGTTGGAAGGGACCTTAAAGATCATCCAGTTCCAACCCCCCTGCCATGGGCAGGGACACCTCCCACCAGACCAGGTTGCTCAAAGCCCCATCCAGCCTGGCCTTGAACCCCTCCAGGGATGGGGCAGCCACAGCTTCTCTGGGCAACCTGTTCCAGTGTGTCATCACCCTCACAGGAAAGAATTTCTTCCTAGTATCTAATCTAAATCTTCCCCATTTCAATTTAAAACCGTTACCCCTCATCCTATTGCTCCACTCCCTGACAATGAATCCCTCTCCAGCTCTCCTGTAGCTCCCTTCAGATATTGGAAGGCCATTATAAGGTCTCCCCAGAACTTTCTCTTCTCCAGGCTGACCAACCCCAGCTCTCTCAGCCTGTCTTCGTAGCAGAGGTGCTCCATCCCTCTGAGCATCTTTGTGGCCCTCCACTGGACCTGTTCCAACAAGTCCATGTCCTTTCTATGTTGAGGACTCCAGAGCTGGACACAGGACTCCAGGTGGGGTCTCACGAGAGCAGAGTAGAGGGGCAGAATCAACTCCTGGGACCTGCTGGCCACGCTTCTCTTGATGCAGCCCAGGATGGGGTTGGCTTTCGGGGCTGCCAGCACACACTGCCAGCTCATGTTGAGCTTCTCATCCACCAACACCCCCAAGTCCTTCTCCTCAGGGCTGCTCTCCAGTCATTCTCCGCCCAAGCTGTATTTGGGCCTGGGATAGCCACGTCCCAGGTGCAGGACATTGCACCTGGCTTGGTTGAACTTCATGATGTTTGCACGAGCCCACCTCTCCAGCCTGTCCAGGTCCCTCTTCCTCTTGCTGTAATCCATTTTTCTCATACACGTGCTTTAAACATAAAAAATGTGCTCATGCCATGTGTCTTTTTGTGCTTCCTTTTTTCTGCGTCTATGCTTACCTAATGGCTCGAAAATAGCAAAGCACATGATCTGAGAAACAATCTGGAATTTTACCCTAAGGGAGGATTTTCTCCACACACAAATCAAGAGTAAATCAAGAGTAAATAGTTAAAAATGCCGTATACACTCACTCTTACTTGCATGTGTGAGTATAAAGTTATTTGCATGCAGAAATGTTGACAGAGTTGAACTCTGCATTATCAAAAACGCTGTCAAAAGTTGACCCCCGGGCGTTTTGCAAGAAAGATGATGATTGTCTCTTTTAATTACTTAAATTCTGTTTTGCCTGTTTGGGAGAGCTACCCACAGCTCTGTAATTACCGCCCGCCTGCCATTCACATCAGGCTCTCTCTACTGGCAACGCAACGCGCGACTTGGAGGGAGAGCGGCGGGGGCAGAGAGAGCGACAGCATCCAGCTCCCAGGGACCTCCTCTTAATTGAACCCTTTGATTAGCACGCAATAATCAGACGATCGAGTCCCTGCGAAAGTTTGCCAGCCCTTCTCCTAAGCGCTCCTATGGAATTACAGAATCATAGATGTTAGAGATGGAAAGTGCATTAGATCATCCAGACCGTCTTCTTGCCAGTACATGTTTTCTGCTACATTTTTCTTTTTTTTTTTTTTTTTTTCTCTGCGGTTTATGGCTAGAGATACTCTAAGAACTTGGCCTTCCATCTTCTGGAGTCTTTTCCACAAAGCTTGACGGCGAGATTTTTTTCCCCCCCCTCCTGATATTTGGCCTAAATTTTTCCATTTCTTTGTTTCACCGTATTATTTCAAGTCTTCGTTCTCATCTTGCAGTAATTCTCTTCGTGGTGTTAACAGCCTGTAAAAATAAGCAGAATAATATTATGTACTCTTGAATATTAGACTTAAGTGCTGCAAGTTCGGTTCTTCAGGATTTGGGAAAATTACACTGATTGAAGATTGATTTTAAGCTGAACTGCTAATAATTTCTCAAGACGCATATATTATTCTGGTGGAAGAGTGATTTGTTCTGGTGTCACTTAAAAATTGTTGACAATTAGCCAGAAAGGCTCTAATTTGACTCGGAAATGAAAATGTTTTTATATGGGGAAGTTATGCCAGTATAACTTCAGGGATTTTTAACTCTGTTGTGGCGCTTAAACTGTGAGAAAGTGATGGGTGCAGGCAAGTTTGCAGGTGGCATAACAGAGAAAAAATCAGAGTTTTCCATTAGTGATAGAAATAGTGGAAGTTGTAATGTAGTTATTTGAGTCTTTCCTTCCCCCCCCCTCCAAGCTTTCCATTATTCTGTCTTTCCCTCAGAGTTTCTTCACTTCATAACTATTGTTTCCTTTTATAGTTTCACTTGTTTTGGTGGGATTCAGGCATTGCTTGTTTATTGTTTCTTCTTCAGGGCTCGGTCTTCGCTACCAGAAGCCTCAGGCACTCCAAAGTTTTCTCTTTTCTTGACCACAAAGAGCTACATCAGCATCCCCCCAAAACAAACACTCCATGGCCATAAAGAGGACAGTGTTTTTGCTGTCACCGCATGAGAAATGGGCTGGTTGGTGTGAGCTGGCACGTAGCCGTGCTGGCCCAAGCCCATCCCTTTGGAACTGCCTATGGTTGGGATGCCTTTACCCCAGACATCTTCTAGTGGCTGGAGAGCTGCCCAGTGGAAAAGGACCTGGGGGTGTTGGTTGACAGATGGCTGAATATCATCCAGCAGAGTGCCCAGATGGTCAAGAAGGCCAACAGCATCCTGGCCTGTATCAGGACTAGTGTGGCCAGCAGGACTAGGGCCAGGATGGTAGTACTCCTGTACAAGAGGATGATAGTTCTCCTGTACCGGGCACTGGTGAGGCCCCACCTTGAGTGCTGTGTCCAGTTTTGGGCCCCTCACTACATGAAAGACACTGAGGTGCTGGAGCATGTCCAGAGCAGGACAACGGAGCTGGTGAGGGGTCTGGAGCACAAGTCTTGTGAGGAGCGGCTGAGGGAGCTGGGGGTGTTCAGCCTGGAGAAAAGGAGGCTGAGGGGAGACCTTCTCGCTCTCTACAAATCCCTGAAAGGAGGATGTAGCCATGGGGGGGGGGGGTGTCCATTTCCCAAGTAACAGACAATAGGAAAAGAGGAAAAGGCCTCAAGTTGCACCGGGGAGGTTCAGATTGGATATTAAGAAAAATGTCTTCATGGAAAGGGTTATCAACCACTGAAACAGACTGCCCAGGGAAGTGTTTGGAAGTCCATCCCTGGAGGTGTTTAAAGGCCGGGCAGACGTGGTGCTGAAGGACATGGTTTAGTGGTGGCCTTGACAGTGTTAGGCTGATGGTTGAACTCGATGATCTGAAAGGTCCCCTCCAGTCTACATGATTCTATGGTTTCTGAAGCATTACTGCCATTTTTCCTTTCGGAGCGCTCCAAAGGATGAGAGGGTTGTGTTGCAAGCCTCCAGAGAAAGGTTTTTTTGCAGGATGGGAGCAAGGGCGTGCGTTACGTGCCTGTCTGGAAGCCTGTGGAGGCAGGGCCAGCGTCTGCCTTGTGTCAGAAGAAATTTCAAGTTTGACTCATTCGGAATGGATCCCAGGAGCTGGTTAGCATTAGTGTGGCGGGGAGAACTTGACCTGGTAGATTCTTCTGGACCTTGGGAGCTTGGGGCGGTAGGTAGGCTGTCTTCTTCAAGCCACCGGGAAGCTCGATACAGGGTTGGGGTGTTGATGAGAGAGAGGCAAGGACGGGCATATCTTAGGAGGTAAAATTACTATTAGCGACTGGATTGAAGGTGTTTGAGGTTCAAGTTGTGTAACCCAACGGGGAGATGAATGAAAAACATGTAAATGGGTGGGTTACTGAAGTGAGTAAGAGAAAATGTGGGTGGGCGGGTAATTAGACTGGCAAGTGCCAGAGGAGGTAGGAGTGGGTGAGTCGATGGGTAGGTATGCAGTGAAAAAGTTGGAACGGCGTCACGGGCCAGCTCTGGGATGATACCTGAAGGACTGGTGACAACCACCCTTCTCCAGGCCTGCAGAGAGGACCTATGGCCAGCACTGTTACAGGGACCAGCAGGCAAACCCTCCAGACCTCCCATTGCTCTCCACTGGTTGGTGTCCACCTCGTTGGGATGGCACATCATTTACTCTGCCTAAACTTCAGTATCTCTCTGCTGATCTTCACCTTGGTCAGATGGTTGCATTTTGCTGGTGTTCCTGCAGAAATACAGAAGACCATAATTATTATTTGCTGGGGTTTTTTTGGCTCTAACAAAGTCAGAGAGAAAGCAGCTGAAGCACAACAGACACTTTTAGGGTCACTGGACCATTCCAGTTTGTAGTGGGAATTTCCGAGAGCTGAAATGACCCGAGAGCTGCAGATGGAAGGAGTAACCTGACACACACAAAAAAAGTGCAAAGGTGGTGGATACACTGGAATTCCAAATGCATAACACACCAGTGTAAAGTCATCTCCCAAACTTGAAGATCCTTTCATTTTAATGAATGAGACATGAAGTTATAGTAATTTTAAGTCATTATCAAAAGCTGAATAAGTAGGCTTTTATTAGGATCTTTTATAAAAGAGTGCTTTAAGGCTGGACATAGCTCACCGTGACTAATACATAAGTGTTTTTAATTTACCATGGCAATTACAACCTTGGCTGTGACCTCTCTCCAGGCGGGTACAGTTGGGCTGTTGTTTAAGGTAAAGGCTCCATTGTCCTGTTGAAGTTACACTAAGTTGTGCATGGTACATTTTCAGTATTTATTGTAATAGAGCAGCTCATTTTCAAGCCCAAATAGAGATGACTGACTGCTGCAGGAAGCTACAGGCTTTGTCTTAGGTGCCAAAAAGGTGTGTATTTACTAAAGAGTAACTAATACATGGTGGTGTAGACATTGTGGACGTCGTGTCCAGTTTTAGGCTCCCCATTTCCAGAAGGACAGGGAACTGCTGGAGAAGGTACAGCAAAGGGCTACAAAGATGATGAGGGGCCTGGAGAATCTCCCTTATGAGGAGAGGCTGAGGGACTTGGGTCTTTTTAGTCTGGAGAAGAGAAGGCTGAGGGGGGATCTGATCAATGCTTATAAATACTTAAAGGGAGGGTGTCAAGAGGATGGGGCTGATCTTTTTTTAGTGCTGCCCAGGGATAGGACAAGAGGAAATGGGCACAAACTTGAATATAAGAGATTCCACCCAAACATGAGGAGGAACTTCTTTCCGGTGAGGGTGGCAGAGCCCTGGGATAGGCTGCCCAGGGAGGTGGTGGAGTCTCCTTCTCTGGAGACATTCAAACCCGCCTGGACACGTTCCTGTGCAACCTGCTGTGGGTGGACCTGCTTTGGCAGGGGGTTGGACTAGATGATCTCCAGAGGTCCCTTCCAACCCCATATGGTTCTGTGATTCTGTGTACTGAAAAATCGTACTGGAGACCAGGCTCTGCAGGCTTTTGCAGAGCTGGGTAAGGTGAGGGTTTTGCCTTGCTGGACCTCTTTTTTGAGGAAAACTACATTGCTTTGCCTGCATGTGGTCATCAGCAGGATGAGAATCTGGTGTAGAGCATGGGGTTGCTCAGCCTGGAGAAGAGAGCTGTAGTGAGATATTAAAGTAGCCTTCCAGTCCCTAAAGGGGCTTCAGGAGAGATGGGAGGACTCTTTTCTGGGAGTGGAGCAATTGGACAATGGGCAGTGGTTTTAAATTGAAAGAGGGGACATATAGGTTAGATATTAGGAAGAAATTCTTTCCTGTGAGAGTGGTGAGACACTGGAACAGGTTGCCCAGAGAAGCTGTGGCTGCCCCATCCCTGGAGGGGTTCAAGGCCAGGCTGGATGGGGCTTTGAGCAACCTGGTCTGGTGGGAGGTGTCCCTGCCCAGGGCAGGGGGGTTGGAACTGGATGATCTTTAAGGTCCCTTCCAACCCATTCTGTTATTCTGTGATCCTGCTGCCAGGAGCACCTTAACCCTACACTTGCCGTTGCGTTGTTAATCAGTGGGTGGCATCACTCAGGACGGTTGCACCCACATCATGCTCTGGAAGGAGATGCCAGCCCAACGTTCTGGCGTGTTTAGTAACTCCTACCAGCTTCACTGTGGGTTTTATTGCCAGGCAGAAATCTGTAACATGGGGTGACACAGCATCTGGAAAATCTATCAGGGTATGGGTAACTTTTTTAAAAGTATCCCTAACCAGGGAGAGAAATCTTTCTCATCTTGAATATGGTCACCTGTTGCAAACCAAGGTTCCTATAAGACTTTGACCTGCAGCCGAGCCAGCTCATACAGTAACCCGCGTTGACTCGTATTTATCTTGAAGAAATTCAGAAATCACGTGCTGTACTTGGGCAGATGTTTTTTACCATCGAAGCAGAGCAAATCTCTTGCTGATGTTCAGATGCTGTAGCGAGTGTGCGAGGCGAGGGGCGGAGGAGCGTGTGGGTTATGTTGAATCCCAGCCTGTTGGGTTGTAGATCTGTCAAAGCCCCAGATTTGCATTTCTTACATAAGCTGAAATCCTGGTGGTGTTTACACGAGCTTTGTCTGTGCTGGAGGGAGCTGCGGGGAGGGAATTGCTGCCTCAAACCCACCGCTCTTAGTTGCCATCTGTGGGATTGCGGGGACAATTGCAATTACTGCAATTCTAACGAGGAGTTTGCTGCTGGATATTAAAAAGTATCACACCAGCGGAGCAACCTGCGTCCTCCATGGAAGCACTGACAGTCGTAAGATTCTGAGAACACACAGGAAAGAAAACCTTGAAGTTTCCCTTGTGTTTTAATTAATGGCTTGGTTTTTGTCAGTGACGAGGTTACAGAGCATTGGCAATAAACATGCTTCGTCTTTTGGCCATTTTTTTCCATATGGGTGTGTGCTTCCTTTTCATTATGTTGTTTTTCTTTTCTTTCCTTTTTTTTTTTTTTTTTTTTTTTAAGCACAGCCACTCCTTTCATTTTAAGAATAAGAAATAAGCTGCTTGCTGAGCAGAGGAGGAAAAAAAAAAAAAAAGTTTCATAAACATGACAATTCTGATCCTTCTAATCCTTTATTACCTGTAGGGGCAGGTGCAGGAAGCTGCTACAGGAGAAGGAGGTTTTTGCTAACTTTTCCAAGGCTTGGGATTACACAACGGAGCAGTTTATTTTAGAGGCTGAGGATAAAAGTTGAGAACGATGCGGTGGAAAGGTGCGTTGCTCAGAAATACGTCCCTTTTTGCTTGGCTTATTTGTCTTCAGTTCTGCCCCACAGAATTCCGAGCCCTTCAGCTGGCATTTTAAACCTAACATTGAAATATCTGAAGTCTATACGTGTTATCTTACTTGTTTCCTGCTGTGGTAAAATAGATTTTTTTTTTTTTTTTTTTTTATTTCTGGAGATGCTGTCTACCTGGGCTGATTCTGTTTGTTCGCTTGCTCAAGAGAAAGTGAAGGGAAGGACTCAATCTCAGTAAAGAGAAAGCAATTAATGCCGTTAGCTGTATTGGCTGGGTAATGCTGAGATAGCATCTGTAGGAAAACACCCAGACAGCTTGAAGAAGAAGTAAGATTTTTTAAGTTTTCTTTGTTTTTTAGCTTGCTCAAACTGTTTAAAATGCTGAAGCGGGGGTAAGGCAAGGAGGGTGGTAAAAAATACATCACCCGCCCCTTGTGATTCTGTGGTTTTGTCTGAAGCTGCTTTTTTTTTTTTTCTCTCTCCCTAAAATCAGCCACGCGTTTCAGTTGTGATCGCTGCCCTAAGACTGTGTGCAAGACAATATTTGCCTAATATTAAAAATACATGTGTGTAATGACATTTTTTGTAATGCTTCCCCTCTGGAAGCTTGTGTCACACACCTTTATATTGAGATTTCGTGGTACAATTTTTACAGTTTTGTGGATGGAGATTCCTGTGCGTGGACTAGATAGTGTGTACAATTCTGGTCTGAAAAATAGTTCAAAGCAGCTTATTATTTATTGCCAGAAATAAGTTTTCACTATTTGTCTGTCTCGCTCGGTCTGGTAGAACCAATCCATTTGTGAGAGATAATTTTTCCGCTTAAAAAAGTTGTGGTTCATTTACTGGCAGAAATACTAATCAGCTAATATGTAGGAAAGGATCTGAGGACCTTCCTCCTCCCATTGTTTAGGAGATGCCTGGAAGCTTTAAGGTTTTGGGTCTGAAATTGTATGTGCAGACCAAATCATTGCCTTATTACAGGGTGAGAATTTCTGTCAAAAATTATCTCAAAAGGGTACGTCTGTTCAAAGGTACGTACGAGTAATTGTACTGCTGTTTATATTAGCAGGGCTATATTCCTTCTTGAATGAAGTTAATAAAATTGTGTCAGAGAATGGGGTAACAATGGTATGAAATAACCGGAGATTAACGTATTCGCTGATACGTGCTGATTAATACCTTCCCATTGGAAATGTGTAACCATCCTTTAAAAGATGAGGTGTTGAGGTGTTTTTTTTTTTCAAAGTGCTGGAAAAAAACTGCGTGCTTTGTTCCTGCTGGTGGTGACTAAGGGAGAGGCTGAGGGAGCTGAGGGTGTTCAGCCTGGAGAAAAGGAGGCTGAGGGGACACCTTACTGCTCTCTACAACTCCCTGAAAGGAGGGTGTAGAGATGCAGGGGTCGGTCTCTTCTCCCAAGAAACAGGGGATAGGACAAGAGGAAATGGCTTCAAGTTGCTCCAGGGGAGGTTCAGGTTGGATATTAGGAAAAATTTTTACACTAAAAGGGTTATCAGACATTGGATTGGGCTGCCCAGGGAAGTGGTTGAAGCACCATCCCTGGAAGTGTTCAAAAGATGGGTTGACATGGTGCAGGGGGACATGGTTTAGTGATGGTTTTTGTCAGAGTTAGGTCAATGGTTGGACTAGATGATGTTGAAGGTCCCTTCCAACCTAGATGATTCTGTGACACCTTCTTGGAAAATTTCACCTGCCCTTTGGGCAATTGATTGAAAGCTGAGGATTTTCCCATGATCTAGTGGTGTAGTAAGAGGAGAAACCAGTCCAAATCCACCGTCTCCCAGGCTTGTTTTCTGAACTGTTATAAAATAAACCATTTTCTTTTCCAATTGCTTTTCAAGCGCCACGATGCAAATTTGAACCGCTGTCTGCGAATCCGACCTGTGTTTCTATCTGTGCGTTTGGAAGAAGCCCGTCAAAATTATTTGCCTATTGTTTTCCTTAAATCTCCCATTTATTATTGTTGAGAAAATTTGCTGCATCTGCGGCGTGCGCGGGCTGGCTTTCTGGTGTGCAGGTGCACAGCCTGGCGTATCTCGGCGAATCAGTGTAGCAACTGCTTGTACAAACGCCGTGACAATGTAGAGCCCTCCTATCTGAGGAGCAGATCGGACTCAAATTGGGACTCGGTCCAAAAAAAAAAAAAAAAAAAAAAAACCGTAAAAAACCAACTGCGATCAAATCTACTTAACTGTGTCAGCGTTCAGATCCGTTTCTGGTGGATACGCTGGGAGGAAAGGAAGTGGGAAATGCAGGGTAAAGCATCCAGAAACCCGTTCCTGAGTCACGGAGGATGGCCCAGG
Source organism: Calidris pugnax (assembly GCF_001431845.1). Classification (NCBI taxonomy): domain Eukaryota; kingdom Metazoa; phylum Chordata; class Aves; order Charadriiformes; family Scolopacidae; genus Calidris; species Calidris pugnax. The sequence continues at coordinate 346,354 of NW_015090760.1, forward strand.
TGGGTGGTGTTTAATCAGAGTTCTTTAAAGGTTCCAGTTTCACAAAATCACATGGGGTTGGAAGGGACCTCTGGAGATCATCAGGTCCAACTCCCCTGCCAAAGCAGGTCCACCCAGAGCAGGTTGCACAGGAAGGTGTCCAGGTCGGTTTGGAATGTCTCCAGAGAAGGAGACTCCACCACCTCCCTGGGCAGCCTGTGCCAGGGCTCTGCCACCCTCACAGTAAAGAATTTCCTCCTCATGTTTAGGTGGAACTTATTATATTCAAGTTTGTGCCCATTTCCTCTTGTCCTATCCCTGGGCAGCAGTAAAAAAAGACCAGCCCCATCCTCTTGACACCCTTCCTTTAAGTATTTATAAGCATTGATCAGATCCCCCCTCGGTCTTCTCCAGACTAAAAAGACCCAAGTCCCTCAGCCTCTCCTCCTAAGGGAGATGCTCCAGGCCCCTCGTCATCTTTGCAGCCCTTTGCTGTGCCCTCTCCAGCAGTTCCCTGTCCTTCTTGAACTGGGGAGCCCAGAACTGGACACAGTGCTCCAGATGGGGCCTCCCCAGGGCAGAGCAGAGGGGCAGGATGACCTCTCTCGACCTGCTGGTCGCACTCTTCTTGATGTACCCCAGGGTGCCATTGGCCTTCTTGGCCACAAGGGCACATTGTTGGCTCATGGTCATCCTGTTGTCCACAAGAACTCCCAGGTCTTTCTCCTCAGAGGTGCTCTCTAGCACGTCAGCCCCCAACCTGTACTGGTGCTTGGGGTTATTTCCCATAACCCCTGCATGGGGTTGTTCATGGAGTTTTTGCAGACTCCGTGTGGGCTAATAGGTGCTCAAGGGAGATGTTCTAAGCCTGAGTGACGCTACGTGACACTGCAGATGCCGTGTGACTTCCCTGTTTACACTCATCCCAGCTGTAAATGTATATGAAATAGCAGTGGTGGAAGGAGCTGCTCGTGTTGCAGCATCCTTGGTCCGTGGCCCTCAGCCTTCAGAGCTGCCCCTTGGTACCAGTGGCAATTTTGTGGAGTTCGGTCCCTCAAAAAAAAACGTATTTTAATACTGATGGGTTTAAACTGGGCAGAGAAGAATCAAATGAGATTCAACAAGGGCAAATGTAAGGTCCTGCACCTGGGGAGGAAGAACACCAGGCACCAATATAGGTTGGGGGTGGATCTTCTGGAAGGCACTACTGAGGAGAAAGACCTGGGGGTCCTGGTGGATAGCAAACTTTCCATGAGCCAGCGATGTGCCCTTGTGGCCAATGGAATCCTGGGCTGCATAGGGAAGAGTGTGGTGGAGGGAGGTCATTCTCCCCCTCTGCTCTGCACTGGTGAGGCCACAACTGGAATACTGCGTCCAGTTCTGGGCTCCCCAGTTCAAGAGAGACAGGGAACTGCTGGAGAGAGTCCAGCGTAGGGCAACAAAGATGATGGAAGGATTGGAGCATCTCCCTGATGAGGAAAGGCTGAGAGATCTGGGATTCTTTAGCCTGGAGAAGAGAAGGCTGAGGGGAGACCTTATTAATGCTGACAAGTATCTAAAGGGTGGGTTGAAGGAGGATGGAGCCACACTCTTTCCAGTGGTTTCCAGCAATAGGATGAGGGGCAACAGGCACAAGATGGAACATGGCAAGTTCCATTAAATAGGAGGAAGAACTTCTCTACGGTGAGGGTGCCAGAGCCCTGGAACAGTGGAGGTCATGGAGTCCTCTTCTCTGGAGATCTTCAAGCCCCGCCTGGATGCCATCCTGAGTGATGTGCTCTGGGCAACCCTGCTTTGGCAGGGGAGTTGGACCAGATGATCTCTAGAGGTCCCTTCCAACTCTGACAATTCCCTGATTCCATAAACTGGGTTGAGCTCTTGCTTAAGACTCTGTGTTTCCTTCCCTTCTGCCCTGCCTCACTGCTATTCTCAGCTGTTGGCTGGCACTTCTCTGGCCAGCATCTGCTCCTCGGGCATGCTGCCGGTGGGCAGGGGGGCTTCCTGATGCCCACAGCTTTATGGCTCCCTGGACTGACCCTTCTGCCCTAAAATCTGCTCAATCTCGAGAAAATTGTCCACCTGTACTACTGGGAGAGGAGCACCTGTGCACCCATGCAGTGCTTCTCGTGTCACTGTAGGCAGCAGTTGGGTTTGCAGCATGTTCTGCGTGACAGCAGGGTCACTTGGGGGTTATGACAGTAAATCTTTTAAAAGTAATCACGCTTTAGAAGCGATTTAAGGACTCCAGTTTCTGGGTGAAAGCCAGCTGCCAAGGTTTAATCTGCACCCTAAAGCTCTGCCGGTAGATCTGATCTGGCAGTTCTGCCTGCCTATGGGTAGAGACACCAATATCAAAAGCAGTGGGACCTTTAATATCCACAACAAAAATAAAAGGGTTTTTTTAAATTATTATTACACTGTAGATGTTCAGCAGACTACATGGGTGGGATTTGGCTCTGATACAAAGACCCGAGAGCGTGATACATGTGCTTATTCTTGTCTGCAAGTGCACCAGGACGGGATTCAGTTGCCTGCACGTTGGTTTCTGGTGACTTTTGGGACACCTTGAGTTATTTGGGACATCCCCATAGTGCTGGCAGGTACAACATGAGTTTTATGGGAGCTTTATGTGGGCCAGGCTGGGCAGGATCCTGAACATCACCTCAAATGTCAGGAGGCAGAGGTGCTGTATTTGGGCAAATGAATCTTCACGTTAATGTCCAAGCTCCTGTTGTAACTGCTGGAGATGCAATTTAGCGCCAAAATCCAGCAGCAGATGTTTAGATTTGATGGGCTGAAATGCTGTTTAGATGCTACTGCATCTCTAGTGATTAAACCACTGTTGTTGTTTTTTTCCTCTGACACATAAGGTGAAACAAATACGAATAATAAATAGTTAGAAATACAAACCAGTTCACATTCTCTTAGTGAACATCTTGGAATTCATAATCCTAAATGGAGATGCAAAGAAACTTTAATATTTTTATGCAGATGGAACCTAAAATCATTAGACTCAAAGCCAATAACTTTTCATGAGTGTGATTACAGTTTATTGCTTATACTTCCCATATACGTTTCAGTGTCATGAGCACATTTATTTACCCATTAAGTTTTTTTTTAATGTAAATTAGAATTTTTGGTTATGTTTTACCGTGGTCAACCAGTAAATAGAGTTATTCTTTTAGGTAAGTAGGGAACAGTCTGTATTTTGATCTAAAATACTAAGAAAATTAGGTTTCTGTTCTTACTTGCTGGTTTCTTTCTGTCTTTTATTGTATCTTGGTTTAAAAAAAATAATCAACAAGCCCATTGTGGTGCTTTTGATGAGGCTTCAACAGAGATAATAAAAGTATAGTGTCCCTTTGTGAAAGGAGTTTTTAATTACTGTTAATTGTACTTGCTAGCTTTGTTTCTGAAGGGAAACGGAGGTGACCTCACCCTTAAAGTTGTCAGTCTCATGCTGGTGTCATTCACCGCCTGGAAAAGAGGTTGGTTTTTTGTTCCTTGTTGCTTTTTTTAATGAGGAGCTATCAGCTGGCCTGATGGGGCCCTGAAGCTTTGGAAACGTTTCCCAAACTCTGTGTGAGCAGCACGCTTGTTTCTGAAATGTTAAGCTCCAGAAATGAGTTGTATCTTAGGAGCCAGGGACAAGCAGAGTCTCCCACGTGTGGTCCATCTGCTCCAGTAACGTCCCTGGTAGCAACCAGCACCAAAGAGTTTGGGGAGAGGTGATGGACTCCTTATAGAGGACAATTACCAAAGATTTGAGGACTTATTCCTACTCTTTCCAACTGACTAGTCTATTAATCTTGGATGTTTTCATCATCTATCCAAAGGTTTGATTTCTTAACCCTTCGCAGGTCTCGGCTTTGGCATATTCTTGTGAGGTCCACACTGTGTCTGCTCTTTGCATTTCTTTAAATATTCCCTCACCCTTTGGACTGCAAGTGGCATATTCTTGTGAGGTCCACACTGTATCTGCTCTTGCATTTGTTTAAATATTCCCTCACCCTTTGGACTGCAAACTCTGCAGGACAGCGGTGGCTTTATGTGTGTTTGTGCAGGTGAGAGTGTATTAGGACCAAGCAATAGTCAGTTGTGACCATAATGTACACGCCTAAATATTTATAATCAGTTCAGTTCATCGAACATCTTGATATCAGGAGAAGGATGAACAGGAGTACTTTTCTGTCTCTCTCCACTATTTTGTATTTCTTACGCTGTTACCTTGTTTAGTGTTACATGAACCTTCTCTAAAATACCCTGAACTTTCCAATTCCATTTCAGTTCACCCAGTGCCATCTGCCACGGTGTCTGCGATGTATTTCGGTCCTGACGAAAATCCCCCATTTCTCATCGGTCCCTCCGCACTCTTTCATAAGGATGATGTGACAAGTGAAGCTGGCAAGTTTGTTCCCACCTTTGTTGCCAATTATATAGCAATGTACAGACAAATTCTAGCAACCTGTGTCCTTAGAGGTGTTTGAATACCTACCTCGCCATGAAATCATTAGCAGTGAGGCTCTTGAACATCCCTGAGGCTCTTGGCTGGGGTCTCCACTCAACTTTGGCTCGAGCAGTCTCTCACTGACTTTAATTACTGCTTTTTTGTGTGTCTCAGTTGTGTGTTTAAAGCTGCAGATTCTTTCTCGGTGTCAAAACCCTTGACTTGGAGGTAGACAGAGCTCAAGGTGCCAGCAGTTCCCTCTACAAGGAAATAAGCTGTTTTGTTTTCCAGCCCTGGCCTGGAGAAATCTCTTGAGGTCAATGAGCTTGGTACGTTTAATGGGGCTCCTCACCACTTGGCCAACCGCGTTGGGAACCGTGGTCTGGAGCTCAGAGTTTATCCCATTCCTTTGCTTTCTGCTGCTCATTAAAAGACAGAACTCACATCTCGGTGATGTGAGATGTTAGGGCTGTCTGAAATGGTTCTCATTCTGCGGCTCCCGGGTTTTGTTTTAGACAAAAGGAGAGGAAGTTTTCCTCAAGCCACATTTTTCAGTAAAAACGCTGAACTCAGGTCACCTTGCACTGACTTTATGACAGTCATTCCTTTGGTATCTGTAAAGTAGGGATTACAAGTGCACCTTAAAGGATTGTTCTAGAAACTATGGTAGTTTGTTAGCATCTCTACAATCTTACCAAAACATGTGTTAAATAGAAATATTTTTCAAACCTGTTCATCTCCCAGGGTTGAGTTTGGTATCTTGTTCTGCTTTGTTGTTTTTTTTTCCCTTCTGTTTTTAAAAAATATGGGACTGTTTTCATCTTCGTACGTTCTCCGAATCTGAGTTATCATACAAGATACTCTGTGTGCTGGTGCTGGATACGACAAGACATCTATAGGATGTAGCTTCTGCAGTGGTGGGTACCACGTTGGGTAGGAAGGTACCTCTGTGTCGACACCAAGTACAAGCTTCTTTGCCCTGAAGAGAAACGAAGGAGACTGAGTCTTGTCTCTCGTTCTCACAAACTACTGTAGAAATTGTGACCTTTCAAAGGATGCCATGAATGGTTGGATTATTCTTTGGACCATTCTATGATTCTATATGGTTTATAGTTTGAACTCCCAGATTTAAAAATGGGATAAAGAACCTGTTACCTGCTGACATCAAAGGCACTCCAGAAATGCAGCTACCGCCTCAGTTTAAAAGAGGTACAGACTGATTTCTTATAGAATCATAGAATGGTTAGAGTTGGAAGAGACCTTAAAGATCATCGAGTTTCAACCCCCCTGCCATGGGCAGAGACACCTCCCACCAGACCAGGTTGCTCAAAGCCCTATCCAGCCTTGCCTTGAACACTTCCAGGGATGGGGCAGCCACAGCTTCTCTGGGCAACCTCTTCCAGTGTCCAACCACCCTCACAGGAAAGAATTTCTTCCTAATCTTTCATCTAAATCTCCCCTCTTTCAGTTTAAAAACGTTCCCCCTCTTCCTATCACTCCACTCCCTGACCAAGAGTCCCTCCCCAGCTTTTTTGTATCCCGTTTGGGGACTGGAAGGGTTACTAAGGTGCTTCTCGGCCGTGGGCACCCAGAGCGTTTGGCACAAAGACAAGAGACATCCCAAGGGCTGACAGGCAGCAGCAAACCTTAGAATCATAGAATCGTCCAGGTTGGAAGAGACCCTTGGGATCATCGAGTCCAACCATCTCCCCTACTCTACAAAGTCCTCCCCTACACCATGTCCCTTAGCACTGCATCTAAACGGCCCTTAAACACAGCCAGGGATGGTGACTCCACCACCTCCCTGGGCAGCCTGTTCCAATGCCCTATCACTCTTTTGGTGAAAAATTCTTTCCTAATGTTCAGTCTAAACCTACCCTGTTGGAGCTTGAAGCCATTCCCTCTCGTTCTGTCACTAATTTTACCTGTGAGAAGAGACCTCCTCTCGCTCCAGACATGCTTTTGGTGACAGACTTTGGGGGCACACCTTTGACATGGGCACGTCCTTCTCTCGCTCCAGACATGCTTTTGGTGACGGACTTTGGGGGCACACCTTTGACATGGGCACAGACAACTCTTGATTTTAAAAAAAAATAATAAAATAAAATAAAACGACTTGAAACTGCCCTGGGGCGAAAATAAATGACTGCAAGAATACCAGAGGGTTGAGCAACATGCTTAAAGACATGTTGTTTCCTTTAAGGATCCTGACTATGACTGACGTCACTCGGATAGTTTGGATGTTTGTGAGCACTACAGGGCTTGGAAAGGGAAAGCAAATCGGAAAAACACTGGGAAGCTGAACAATTTGTTTTGTTTTATGACTCCCTGGTAGTTTAATGAGGGAGCTATTACTCATGCACTGTCACTGCACGTCTAGAAAATTCCTCTGGGTTTAAAAAACTGGCAGGAAGAAGTAGTTTCCTAAAAAACCACTGCGTTAATGAGATAAAGCCCATCGCTCCGGAGTCCCCAACAGGAAGGGTCGGAGGCGGAGTTGTGCAGGACTCATGGTGTGTTGGAGATCTCCTCCACGGGGTGTTTCAAAGAGCAGAGAGCACTGGTGGGGGCTCAGAGGAGGGATGCAGGAGATACGCTCAGCATCTCTCTTTTAGGATGCCGTGCTGTGGATCTGGGGAATAAAAAAGATGGGTTTGATGTGGGCGTTGCAGACAGTCCTTCTCCTCCATTCCCTTACATCCGAAAATATCAGGAGTGGGGTACTGGACCCCTCCTGGAGAGATGAGATTTAAAGAAAGGTTTTCTTACTCGTGGGCAGTGGTACAAGGCAATATATTAGTAATATTGACCCTCGAAGTGGGGGAGATACACATCACGAGAAGTTAAAGAGGTATTTGTTGCGTGGATGTAATTTTACAGCTTTAAGTGAATTTTCACAGTTTCATAAGCTGTATTTCCATATCTGTCAGACTTCTGACTTCCTGCTTTGTGTGCCCGCGCTATTTTATAGGTCTGTACAGCGCAGTTTGCATATTCACTTCAGTTATTTTAGGTGTTTTTTAACCTTTCCTGTCAGATCCATCCAGGATACACATTGTCCTCATCTTAACTGGAAACCTAGTATAACTTTTATAGCCCTCGAAAGCAGGATGAAACAGCTGAAATGCTTCAGTTTGATGCTTTAGAGAGTACAGGGAAGAGCGGACTGTTCCAGTCTGGAAATGGAAGGGAATATATTCCTCACCAACCCCCTGACACAATTACTCCCTCGTAGCATGAGTTACTGTAATTCCTTTAGCAAAAAAAAAATGCAGATAAAGCAGGGGCTGTTCGGAGGGAAACCCTTGAGGAGTCTGTAAGGTGTGATGTAATGATTAGTAACAGAATTACCAAGCCACTTTAACAGTTCTGCTACAATTTGTCTTAAATTACCTCAAACATAATTATAGTCGTTCCTTGTTTTATTTCAGTGCTATACTGTACTCTGAATCAACTTTGTCTTCTCTCTCTTACTATCCTTGTAAGCACTTCCAAAATTCTTTTAATTATTCCTTTTTTTTTTTGCCCCTTACACAAACTTTAATCCGGAATAGGATCATAGAATGGTTAAGAGTTGGAAGGGACCTTAAAGATCATCTGGTTCCAACCCCCCTGCCCTGGGCAGGGACACCTCCCACCAGACCAGGTTGCTCCAAGCCCCATCCAGTCTGGCCTTGAACCCCTCCAGGGATGGGGCAGCCACAGCTTCTCTGGGCAACCTGGGCCAGTGTCCCACCACCCTCACAGCAAAGAAGTTCTTCCTAATCTTTAATCTAAATCTCCCCTCTTTCACTTCAAAACCGTTCCCCCTCTTCCTGTCACTCCACTCCCTGACCAAGAGTCCCTCCCCAGCTTTCCAGGAGCGCCTTTAAGGACTGGAAGGGGCTCTAAGGTCTCCCTGGAGCCTTCTCTTCTCCAGGCTGAGCACCCCCAATTCTAATATCTCATCTAAATCTCCTCTCTTCCAATTTAAAACCATTACCCCTGGTCCTGTCACTATCTGTCCTGTCCTCTCAGACCTGTTTTAATCATGAAATTGTTGATGCAGAACGGTCAGCGGCGCTGAGCAGAGGCCGGACCTCGCTGGCAGCTTCTTACTGTTATTTATGTTGTGTGTTATCTCAGTCAGTTTTGCATCTGGTTTTGTTACAGTTTTCTCCTCGAGTTCCCCTTTCCTCGTCGTGTCTAATAAATTAAATTGAATTTATGAAATATTACAAAATGACACTAGGATGTGCCTGTGAACAGAGTAGAATAAATGAATTACATGCTGTGAACTAACTGAACTCATTTGCTAATTGAGGAATTAATTTAGCCATGTCTGTTACAAATAGGAGAACTCGAATGCTGGCAGAATAAAGAGCGAACTCTTTTCTTCACTAAGTCAGTAGGGTTTCTTTGGTTTTGGTTTTCCTTAGTCTAGCAATGGCCACGTTTTTAGCAGTGGGAAGTTACACCATTCATTTGCAATTCGGGGTTCTCCGCAGCGATTCCGTCCTACACCACTTCCAGGCTGACTTCTGCCTCTTTAACTCGTTTGAAATCTTGAAAAGTTTCTAGTTGCTTTTTTCTTAGCCAAATATTAGCACCATGGCTTCGTCCTTAGTCATTTTTTCCGCTGGGCAAACTCTCATCAGTCACGTTGTCAAGCTCGTAGTTTTCATTCTGAGTGTCCATAATTCTGTTGTTTGGGTTTTTCTGGGATGTCTGTTAATCGGACTCTCTAATGCACTTGTCAAAAGGTCTTTCACACGACGACATCCTCTCTTAGTGCTTTCTGTGTCCTGGTTCCTCCAGATTTCCTCTGTGAGCGTGGATTTGACTGCTGCCTCTGTGCACTCAGGTTCCAGGTCTGCCCCTCTGTGCATCATTTTCTTTCTCTCCCGCCTTGTGCGCGTGTGAATTGACAGCAATCACCGCAGCTCAGCGTGGGTTCAACAGAAAAGAGCTTTCTCCCATGCCAGCCCTCTGTAAAGGCCACAAAAATATCTTTTTATTTAAGCCTCTATTTTAAAGCTATACCTTCCTGTAATTCCTGGAGTAGATAGGCCTTTGTATCAGGTTTTATGGTCTCTTTATTCCTTATGCTTCCTCTTTCTTTATGTCTCTCCACTCTTCCTTGCCTCGGGCAGTAAACTAGAAACCAAATCTCTCTTTTGTTCTTTTTTCTTTTATTCTTTTTTATACTTTTTATTCTTTTTTTTTATATGAAGCTCCAAAATTGGTGTCTCTTTGGTCCATGACAAGGACTCTACCCTGCTGCAGTAGCTTTACATTCCCTCCCTTGGAAATGCCTGGGAAGGTGAATATCTATATAGTTTTAAATTCTACACGGTTTCTCAGGTCCCAGAGAAAATCAGGCTAGAAACAGAACTCCACCCTTCCTTGTTTTAATGCTCAAATTATGAGATAGAGACCTCACGTGTAGCTTCAAAAGATGGAGCCAATTACAGGGAGGAGACTAATAAGATCAGCAGTAAGTTGCAGCAAAATGGCTTTATGAACGTTACGTTTTTCTGATAGGAACATATTTTTCCAATGCAGCTCAGGTTATTCAATAGCTGTAGTAGATTAAAGCAAAAACTACTCTGCAAAACAAAATTATTTGCAAAATCCAACAGCCACTTTTCCCCATCTTTTGCTTGGCTGTGTTTAATATGTGGAGCACAGTGTTGTTCCTCTAATTAGTGCTATAATTGCCGTGGTGTATGCTGGCATCGGGGTTTATTATTGAAGCACAGTGTCTGGTTGTATCCTGATGATGCATTTTGTCCTGTAACAGTAGTCAAATGCATGAAGTGAGCAGTAATAAGGGGTTCAAGAGTAAGGATCAGTAAATGTTCACCACTGGGCATCGTTGGGTGGATGTAATCAATTCCAGGGCTGACTGCTTATTTCTTATTTATTTTTTGTCAAAGTTAGGTTGATGGTTGGACTAGATGATCTTTAAGGTCCCTTCCAACCTAGACGATTCTATGATTCTGTGACACAGAACCATCCTTGTCCATGGTCATCTTCACCATGCAGTGGTGAAGTGCTCCTGGCTCTTCCAGTCTCTCCCGTGACTTACTGGCCGTTGGTCAGTCCCTAAAATCTTTAGGTAAATCTGTCATCCCTATCTATTCACAGCCAGGAGAAACAAGGTTTTTGACGAGGTGACATCTCTTGGCCCAGCCAAAAAGGTGGAGAAACGGAGTGGGACACAAACCCAGGGGGGCTGTAGCCGTGGCCTCCTGTGCAGCGGTGACAAATGTCGACTGGCTGCATTTCTGTAACACTCTTCCATTCCATAATAAAACAAGGTGATCTGAAATGATACCAGAATGGTAAAATTTGACTGGAAGCGTGTGACCTTTTTCTGCTTTTATAAGGTGAAGCTAAAGGGGAAACACAAACATGCATTTAAATAAACCATTTTATAAATTCCAGGGGCTGATCTCCTGAGAGTGCCGCGCGGGTGCCGAAGGAAGAACACGTTGTTTGAGGGAAAACCTATTTATAAACACGTGGAAACTGAAAGGTAAATCATTTCTGTAAACTGATTGATGAAATATGCTCTCTGCATTGGTTATGTGTCCCGATGTGAAGTACGTAGTGTAAATACACCTGGCATCTATTACGTTTGTCGCTGTGCAGTGCCACTAGGGTAGGCAGGGGGTATCTTTTAAAAATTCCATTTCTAATTCTCTGCTTCTTCACCATAACAAAGAAAGGTTCAAAGGTGGCGTGTTTTTCTCTGCAAATGTTTTTGGCTTGGGTTTGGAGGTTTTTTTGCAGCGTTATACGTGATGGGGAGGAGTAAAGAATATTTGCCTTCAGCTAAAAGAGCCTCTGCAGCCTGTTTGTCAGGCGTGGGAATTCAGTGGGGATTAAAAACAATCACACGTGGAGCTGATTGAATTTCCTATCCCTCTTAATTGCTACCTTTTTTTTTTTTTTTTCCTATGTGATGATTTTAATTTCACTTCCTCCGCAGTAATCGCGGAGTCTTTCAAAGTAGTCAGAATTTGAATTTGTGTTATACCAGAAAGAAAAAAAAAAAAAGAAAAATAAACATTTTCATGCGCGATTCTTGTTATTTTTAAAAGATAACGTAAGAGCAGTTCTTTCCAGGTCACCTTTCATCCTTTTTAACAGACAAACACGCCATCGTTTATGTAGCAGCCTAAGTGAATCCAGTGCTGAAGATAAGCAGAGGGGGGCAAAAGAGTTACAGGCGCCTGGTTTTAAGAGCTCTACTTTGTAGAGACGTAAGTGGCTGCGATACAATGCGCGGCACGAGAATATCAAACAGTAGGTGTAGTTTTTGAGTGCTTCATGACAGGGGCATTTCTGTTGAGCGCTGGGATTAGCGCTTCTATTGAAACTTTTATATAACGGCAACGGTGCCAGGGTGGTTTCTAAAAATGATGCTCATCGCTCTTCAGATTCCAAAAGTTTTAAATCAGAAGTAGTATATTAAGCTGAAGAAATCTTTATCCCCCCCCCCCAATGATCATCGGTTTTCTCCCAGATCCTGATGAGATATTTCTGTGTATCTATAAGACAGTGGTGGGAATGAAAAAAAAAAAAAAAAGTTTTATAATGTAAAGATGTGAACAAACTACAGTGAGTTTTGTTGTGGGTGGCTACTTCGTTAACATACCTTTGTTAACATACCTTGGAAAACAACAAGGAGTTATGTTGGATCACAGAATCAGAATCACAGAATCCCATGGGGTTGGAAGGGACCTCTGGAGATCATCTAAGTCCAACCCTCCTGCCAAAGCAGGTCCACCCAGAGCAGGTTGCACAGGAAGGTGTCCAGATGGGTTTTGAATGTCTCCAGAGAAGGAGACTCCACCACCTCCCTGGGCAGCCTCTTCCAGGGCTCTGCCACCCTCACAGGAAAGAAGTTCCTCCTCATGTTTAGGGGGAACTTCTTATATTCAAGTTTGTGCCCATTTCCTCTTGTCCTGTCCCTGGGCACCACTGAAAAAAGACCAGCCCTGTCCCGTTGACACCCTCCCTTTAAGTATTTATGAGCATTCATCAGATTCCCCCTCATCTTCTCTTCTCCAGACTAAAAAGACCCAGCTCCTCGTAAGAGAGATGCTCCAGGCCCCTCATCATCTTTGTGGTCCTCTGCTGTACCCTCTCCAGCAGTTCCCTGTCCTTCTTGAACTGGGGAACCCAGAACTGGACACAGTGCTCCAGATGGGGCCTCCCCAGGGCAGAGCAGAGGGGCAGGATGACCTCTCTCGACCTGCTGACCACACTCTTCTTGATGTATGCCAGGATGCTGTTGGCCTTCTTGGCCACAAGGACACATTGTTGGCTCATGGTCATCCTGTTGTCCACCAGAACTCCTAGGTCTTTCTCCTCAGAGGTGCTCTTTAGCAAGTCAGCCTCCAACCTGTGCTGGTGCAGAGGGTTGTTCCTTATGTTTGTCCCTTACGATTGTCCTGTATGATTCCTGAAGTACCAGCATCTGCCCCTTTTATCCAGCAAATCGTCATATCCTTGGAAAAAAAAAACCCAACCAAACGATATTCCTGCCTCTGTTGCCCCAAAGTTTGCTGTTTGCCAGGAGAGCAGTCAAGCTGCTATGGTGATGGGGAGGAGATGGGAACAGGGACAGAAATAGAGTGGCGAGGCTGGAGCCAGACTATTCCTGCTTCCCCACCATTTCAGTAGCCCTCCCTGAATTCGGTGGTGACGGATTTCAAGGGGTTAACAGGTTATTTCCCTGTTTTCTGCCTCAAATTCTCGCAAAATAAGGCAAAACAATCCTCAGGAGATAAAAAGAGTGAGATACTCGAATTGCCAGTGTTGGTACAGGACTGCATGGAATTCGCTGCAGTGCAGCTTTGTGCCCGTTGTGCTTGAATTTGGATGCACAGAAATCTCCCTCCTCCCATACGAATCGAAGTCAGTTTTGGGTAATGCATAATTCATACGCTAAAGCCTTTGTCACAAAAACATCTCAGTGTTTTTCCCTCGGCTTGATAAGCCTGCGTTTGTATTTTTAGGATTCCTGTTTCCTAATAATCCCCCCAAATCAGCCTGAAAAGGTTTTAAAACGGAGTTTGGAGTAAATCCGAGACAACTGAGGCATCAAGGATGTTGCTCTATGCAGTGGGTGATTCTCTGGCACCTGCTATTTACAGATCCTTTCTCCACAAAGAATTAATTCCCCGTGGTGTTGGTGATACACCACTGCTGTGGGGTCAGTGGGTGGGTGGGTTGGGGCTCAATGTAATCTGTCGAGAGGTTTCTAGACCAATTTAGAGGTATCTTACAAGGAGCTGGAACAGATTGCCCAGGGAAGCTATGGCTGCCCCATCCCTGGAGGGGTTCAAGGCCAGGCTGGATGGGGCTTTGAGCAACCTGCTCTGGTGGGAGGTGTCCCTGCCCAGGGCAGGGGGGTTGGAACCGGATGATCTTTAAGATCCCTTCCCACCCAAACCATTCTATGATTCTAAGCAGTGTCTGCATTCATCCTTCTATATGAAACGGAGACAACCATATCTTTCAATGAATTTTGAAGCTCTGATCGAAAAGTCCTACTTCCATAGGGAACACAGTACCCGTATTCCAGCGATGGGGTTAGTGGTAAACCTCGATTGCCTGTTTTGACTGTAAATACACTCAAGTTCAGATTTTGAGGAGCAGTAACTTGGCTAAAAGCCTCTATACGAGGCAGGAGGAAGAGAAGAACAATTATGAGGTTGCATTTTAATTTATGTCTTTGAGGAACAACACAAAGGAGAAGACTAATTGAAATAGCTTATGGTATTTCTTTCCTTCCAGATTCTGAGGCCAAACCTGTCAGTAATGAATTGTTCCAGAAATGCACGGAGAAATGGTACAAGGTGGAGGCTGGTTTTTCTGAGGTACAGCACATCCTGTGTCCCTCCTTGGCATCAGCTGATGTTGTAAATACCTTGCAGACCTTACCCATTAGAAGCTTTGAGAAGCTTTCGAAATTGAAATGCGTTCGTAACAGGTACGGATGTTTCTCCAATGGGAAATAATGGTTTTTATTCAAGGGCTCTTTGCTTGTTCCAGAGGAACGTTCCCCAGGTCTTGGTAGCTCTTTTCAGTACAGCTCACCAAAGCAAAGGGAGGAAAGTGAAGTGCTGTCATCAGTGTAGGGAATTTTGACAGTAGTGGTTTGTGGCAGAGCCCTGGAACAGGCTGCCCAGGGAGGTGGTGGAGTCTCCTTCTCTGGAGACATTCAAAACCCACCTGGACACCTTCCTGTGCAACCTGCTCTGGGTGGACCTGCTTTAGCAAGGAGGTTGGTTTAGATGATCTCCAGAGGTCCCTTCCAACCCCATGTGATTCGATGATTCTGTGATTCTGTCATGTCATGAATTTCCTTCTCCACTTGACCAAAATGCTTTTCCTTCTCACCTCTTTATGTCAAGGCCAGCGCAGACCTTCTGTTCATATTCAATTCCAACTGCAGAGCCTTAGTTTTTTTGCACATTGCCAATTTTAAGATAAAATTGTTCAGCGGGAGAAATTTAAATGGAAAAATTCAAGCCACGGGGAAAACTGGACCTTTTATAAAAACCTAAAACTCGAGTAAGAATCTCAAAGTTTGGCGTATTGATTTTCTTGTGAAAGTTCAAGAACTGTGCTGCATTGCAGGCTGAAACTCGTCTCGACTCCTCACGACCAGCTGAGCGAGGGAGATGAGATTTGATGCTATCCGAGGTGTAATTCCACAGTTCATGTCTTTTGCTAGTGCCAGCTTAATAACTTTCTGCCAACCCCCAGCCCTTCATTTCCAGCTCAGCAGCGACGTGGTGCCATCTCTCTCCTGACCGGGTGGAAAACCAGATGACTGAAAATATCTCGAGTCAAAAAAAAACAGGTTTTTGTGGGTTTTTTTATTTTTTCTTTGAATTAGAATCATTTGAGTGAACTTGTTTATAGCATGGCCCGCGGGCAGCTGTATGGACACAACTGGGGGTGGCACAAACTGTGGTGTCAGAGGCAGTGGCAAGCACTGGAGGGTGTCCCAATGTTAAATGGTCTTGCTGTCAGCAAAAAATCTGCTCTGGGACCATATCCTGGATGAAGGGAGTTTCTCTAGCCACAGTATTATTTATTGAACTGCTGCTTTTCATTTTATTTTATTAAGAAAGACTAACATCTTCTTGCTTGGGCAGGTTGGTTTTTTGTTTGTTTTTTTTTTTTTCTTGAGGAGATAAACCCTGTCTGTGAGAAGTCAGTCAGCTTTGTGGACGGCCGTGAATGTCAATAAAGACTTGGCAAACACAGTAGGTATTTATTCAGCCTTGCAAATTAAAAACATTTTTCCTGCTTGTTTAGTGAAGGGAACAAAAAAAAAAAAAAAGAAAGAAAGACAAATTACATAGCGGATGAGCTCCCTTGATAGTTGGAATTCATTAAGCTGGTGGTGAAAACGCTGGGGGATTGATGGCGCAGAAAAAGGAAAGATGAAGCAGCTTTTCCCCAATAGCTGTGGTTTAAGTTCAAGCTTAAAATGCCCCCCCCCAAAAAAAAACATCGCTTAAAGACATCTGTAACTGACTTCACAGTCTCAATTTCTATCTTGGTAGGCAGTTCTTCCTCGCTGCAGTCAGTATTAATTGGTTTTTCAGCTGACAGACAATTTCTTAATGGTTCCTTGGTCCTCCTCGTGCCGTGGGGTATCTGCAACAGCTCATAAATGAGACACACGGCCAAGTGTTAGGTAGGAAGTTCTCACAGTTGCTCCCCCTGCTCTAGCCCTGCCGTGAGCAGAGCCTTTGTCAATCTCTCATCTCTCCTGGGCTCCACGTTTTATTAAAAAACGGGAATTTTAAGAAGTTACAATAAGTCGAGGGGTTTGTTTGGAGGGAACTTACTCAAAGGCCATTGTCTGCAAATTACAGGCTGACTCCGGGCTTTCAGGCTGTCAGGGATGGATCATAAAGCTGTCAGAAGCAAAGCTCCACCTAAATCCATTTACACGGCTCCTGTTATGGCAGAGCGTGGAAAGGAAGCAAGAAGACTTACTTTTTTCTACAACTTTCCTGTACGGGATCGTTATTCCAGCTGGAATTCTTTCCAAGGTGCTCCCAGGAGATGTTCTCTGTGATTATCCCTGGATTCATGCGGTGAAACGCCCACAGTTGTCACTTGCAGACAAAGGTGGCATCGTGGTTCACGCGTTATTAACCACAGGAATTCATCACTGGGAGAGAGGGGGGGGGTTACCTGAGAGGTGTCTGAATGCACCTAAACCCCCTGCAAATCACTAGAATTTAATCAACAGCAAAACCAAGCCATCGTTCTCTAATCCCGCAGTGGTTTAATGGCAGCCAAAACTTTACTCTTGTAAATAATCTCACCGATGTTAAATAAAAAGAGGTGAATTATGAATTATTTAAGGTCTTAAGTCGCCGGTGTGACCCACCTGGATGCTGTCCTGAGTGATGTGCTCTGGGCAATCCTGCTTTGGCAGGGGTGTTGGACTAGATAGAATCACAGAATGGTTTGGGTTGGAAGGGACCTCAAAGATCATCCAGTTCCAACACCCCTGCCATGGGCAGGGACACCTCCCACCAGAGCAGGTTGCTCAAGGCCACATCCAGCCTGGCCTTGAACCCCTCCAGGGATGGGGCAGCCACAACTTCCCTGGGCAACCTGTTCCAGTGTCTCACCACCCTCATAGTAAAAAATTTCTTCCTGATCTAGATGATCTCTAGAAGGTCCATTCCAACTCCAACAGTTCTGTGATTCCATGTCATTCCCATAATTTTCTTTGTAAGGTTACAGAACAGTGTTGGTTTGTAACTATGGGAACAAAATGTTATCAGAAACTCTTCCATCTAAAATTTCTATCTAAGTCTATGAATTCTGGGTTTGCTCTTCCTTATTTCCCAAGCTCTTGCTTTTCTGCTGAATAGATGCCTAAACGTAAAGACGTCATCTCCTCTGCTCCTCCTCTTCCTTTCCAGTTCAACCAGACAATTGCTCTCAGCCTTTCTCATCATTAAATCTGGGAAGGACAGAATAGTCCCGAGGTCTGAGCATGTTTTAAAACTTACAGGACCTAATTAGAAGTAGGCATCTTGGAGAAGTACAATAGCTCTCTATCTGCAGCTCATTTGCTTTTTTTTCCAATTTAGAAATGACAGTTTACAGCCCTAATGCGGGAGTGTTTCTCATTATCCATCTTCTAGAAACACACAGAGTTATTACAAGTTTTGAAAGATGCTTTCTCCAAAGTGCAAATGATATTAAAAGGAAGAATTCCCTCTCCGGATAGTCAGATGGGGAGATGTTGGGGTCTGCACCCCTTCTAGGGCCACCAGTAAAGGCAGAGCCAGGCAACTGGACCTTGGCTTCAAATTCCATATATGTCACCAGTGCAACTATGGGAAAAGATGCTACAGCACGATTTAGCCTTGCCTTGTCCAGGGAAGATGACAGTTGTGAAGTGTTACAGCTTATTTTGTTTCCCAGATGGACTTTCTCATGAAGATTTTCTTGGAGAGGAGCGCGTTAGCGACGCTGTTGACAGACGCCCTCGTGGGAACTGTCCACACTAATTTGGGATTCCTCTCCTCGTATCTTCAGCCATCGAGAAGTTGGTTTTTTCAGTCTGAACTAAGTCGGTTTGGTTGTCGTTCTGGTAAATGAAGAGAGGGATGCATCCCTGGAGGTGATTAAACCTTAGGAACAGATGTAATTAATCAGTTAAGTTTTTGGCGTGGTTTCCTACCCCCTGAAGAGAAGGAGTTTGAGGATATTTGGCTGTCCTTAGGAGACCACAGATGGGTTCATCTTGGGTGATGGTCGTAGTTGACCACAGTGGGCTTTCTCAGGACTTTCCAGAGGCAGGTACAGTGCCCACCGGGTCCGTTACGCTGCAGGAGAGAAGAAGATGCTTCACTCTTCTTGAATTACGCTCCCTCAAGGCAAAGCGTGAGGCTTTTGCATGCCTTGAGGGAACAGTTTGGTCCTGCCCACGCTTCAAAACTGCTTTATTTTAACCGTGTTAATGCCTTGGCCTTTCTTACTCCTGTGTGAAAGGTTCCCAAGCAGCTGTGTGCTCGGGGCAGAGCCTTCCACAGTCCTGCTGCTCCCGGCCAAGCTGCTTCCCGACGGCTCCGCTCCACGCAGACACTTTCTGGACAGAAAAGCTGTGTAATAAAGGCAGCTGTGTGCTCGGGGCAGAGCCTTCCACAGTCCTGCTGCTCCCGGCCAAGCTGCTTCCCGACGGCTCCGCTCCACGCAGACACTTTCTGGACAGAAAAGCTGTGTAATAAATCCAAGGCTAATGTGGCCTGGCATAGTTAGAGCTCTTCCAGTAACTGAAGCAACTGCCCAGCCTACTCCGTTTGGTTGTTTTCTTTTTAAAAAAAACAAAATATGTTGTTTTACATCCGCGCAGGGGACGCTGTCTCATTGTGCCTCCCCTCTGCCCTGCCATGGAAACACGCTGTGCCTGTTGTGACAGTGTTACTGCTTCAGGTAATTTGGGTTTTTTTTTTTTTTTGCACCCAGCCTACTCCGTTTGGTTGTTTTGTTTTAAAAAAAAAAAAAAAAAAAGGCCCTGCAAAAATACTTTAAGGAGCTGTTTCTACCTGCTTCATTTTGCATTGAATATAAAACCTAAGCATTATTTTATATAACTAGTTTTTCATTGTACACTGCTAGTAATTTGGGTTTTTTTTTTTTTTTTGCTTTGAGGCTGCTCTCTACCTATCAAATACTCCCCGGAATATTCACCCTGAGCACGCCTGAGCCTTTTAATCTGTGCAAAGACTCCCAACTTGCTTGACAATGCCATTCGGCTGCGTTTGCCCTGCCAGCTGAGATGAGAAGCTGCAGACAGGTTATAAAAAAAAAATAAAATAAAAAAAAATACATCTGTTTGAAGGGAATAAATTGTCTAGAACACACTTCAGTAGCAGACTTCCAGGAAAAAACCCTGTGTCAGACTTCTTAGAAGTAGCGCTGGGACCAGGTGGTAAGTGCCAGATCTGAATAGCCCGTAATTAATGCAATCCTTAACGTTTAGGTTTGAGCACACACCTTTTCTCTTAACACTGCAAATGCCAACCTCGGCGAGAGCTGGCAGACAGGAGGGCTGGTTTGCAGACTCTCTGCGTGACCTTTTGAACGAATATTCCACCGTTTTGGCATTAAAGTGTAGCTTCTGTCACACGCCGGTACCTCTGCTGCCGCCGCCGTTAAAAGTAAGATCCATGAACATCTTGCAGGAACCCTTTCCCAGGTTGTTTTGCTGTCACTAGAGGGAGTTTGCAGCAGTGATTTGTTTGGGGGGAGCTGCGCTGTGGGCAGCCCTCAGCGCCCGCAATGTGTTAATGGAAGACAGTAACAAAAGTAGGATGGGAGGTCCTTCTTCCCTGGTTAAACCCTCATAGGTGGTGTCCAAGCGTGACTAAGAAGATTTCTTCAGAGCCATGCTGCTGGAAGCAATTCTCTTTCTTTTGGTAGCACTGTAACAGAAAACATTTGGTGACTCAAACCAAAATGAAGGGTAAGAATAAGAAAAAAGCATCGACTATTTAATAAGAGAAGAAAAAAGATAAAACCCCAGCATGGGTAGGTGTTCTTCTGTGGCATTTCCATTTTATTGTTACAGGAATATCATCCCGGTTAGAAACAAGCTCCCTCAGGAAGCTGGTTTCATATGGTGGTTTAGATTTAACTATTCATTGTCTAGCACCATTTGAAATCAGTGTTCTTGGAGGAAGAATGCCTGCCTTCTGCAGTGAAATGGATCCTCGGAAACCTCGAAGGAAAAGAAGAGAAGGTCAAGATCTGCTTTGCGTACTTCTGGTGATGCAATTAGCTCCACCACCAAACGAAGTCCCTCACTGGGCTGGGACTGCAGAGACTGTGGCCCGGGCAAACCCTGGGAGAGCAATGGTGTGATTCCAAAGGCTGAAATTGTGCTGTAATCTTGCTGGGCAACAGTATGTTTGTAGTGTTTGTGGGTGGTGAACCAGAACTGTGGAAACAGAGAAGGGCTGGCAAGACTATAAACAAAGCCCAAAAGTGTAACACAGAATCACAACACGATATTGAAGACGTTGATGTTGATGCACCAAGTAGTAAATCTGGTACAAACGACTAGTTTGTACAAGCAGTGGCATCCTGGGGTGCATCAGAAAGAGTGTGACCAGCAAGTCAAGAGAGGTCATCCTCCCCCTCTACACTGCCCTGGTGAGGTCCCTCTACTCTGCCCACTGGGCACTCTGTCCAGTTTTGGGCTCCCCAGTTCAATAATGACAGGGAACTGCTGGAAAGGGTACAGCAGAGGGCTACAAAGATGATGACGGACCTGGAGCATCTCCCTTATGAGGAGAGGCTGAGGGACTTGGGTCTGTTTAGTCTGGAGAAGAGAAGACCGAGGGGGGATCTGATCAATGCTTATAAATACTTAAAGGAAGGGTGTCAAGAGGATGGGACCAGTCTTTTTTCATTGGTGCCCAGGGACAGGACAAGAGGAAACGGGCACAAACTTGAATGTAAGAAGTTCCACCTAAACCTGAGGAGGAACTTCTTCACTTTGAGGGTGGCAGAGCCCTGGCACAGGCTGCCCAGAGAGGTGGTGGATTGTCCTTCGGTCCACTGGGCACAGTGTCCAGTTCTGGGCTCCCCAGTTCTGCCCACTGGGCACTCTGTCCAGTTTTGGGCTCCCCAGTTCAATAATGACAGGGAACTGCTGGAGAGGGGACAGCAAAGGGCCACAAAGATGATGAGGGGCCTGGAGCATCTCTCTTACAAGGAGTTGGGTCATTTTAGTCTAGAGAAGAGAAGATGAGGGGGAATCTGATCAATGCTTATAAATACTTATAGGGAGGGTGTCAAGGGGATGGGGCTGGTCTTTTTTCAGTGGTGCCCAGGGATAGGACAAGAGGAAATGGGCACAAACTTGAATATAAGAAGTTCCACCTAAACATGAGGAGGAACTTCTTTCCTGTGAGGGTGGCAGAGCCCTGGAAGAGGCTGCCCAGGATTGTCCTTCTCCAGAGACATTCAGAACCCACCTGGACACGTTCCTGTGCAACCTGCTCTGGGTGGACCTGCTTTGGCAGGGGGGTTGAACTTGATGACCTCCAGATCTCCCTCCCAACCCCATATCATTTTGTGATTCTGTGAACTTGATTTGCTCCTCTTCCTTTTCAGCTGTAAGCCTCTTTCAGCCTTATTTAGATAAATCTTCGTTAGTTCTTTACTGCCCTCGTATAAATACCTTGTACGTGCCTCATATAAGACAGACAACAGAATTTTAATGGAGATTATTTTAAATTGAAGCACTAGAAATTGTTAGTTCTTTACCGCCCTCGTATAAATACCTTGTACGTGCATCATATAAGACAGACAACAGAATTTAACGGAGATTATTTTAAATTGAAGCACTAGAAATTTTGGATGCTCTTTGCGTCCCTGCTGTGTGTTTTCTGCTTCATCATGGCACGTTTGGCAGAGCTGAATTTGGAGAACTGGAAGTGTTTTAAAACTGGCTTTCCAATATTAAAAGATGTGTGTAGCTGATGATGGATTTTGAAAGCTGCCACCTTCTAAGTCTTTGCCTTCTCATCGGTGTTTTAATATTATTTATAACATTGTTTTTAGTGAGTAATGTCACAGGTAATTAACATTTATCAAGTATTTAGGGATCCTCCGATGCGGAATACTGACCAGCATTTAACTCTTCGTCCTTGCAGATCTCAGTAACCCCTTTAGAGGATGACTGATTTCTTTTGGTGTTCAGAGTCAATAATATTTTCTAGCACCATTTGAAATCGGTTATAGTGATTGGGGAATTGCTCCTTGTGAATTCGATACAAGAGGCTCCAAAGAGAATCTTTAATGGTATTATCTGGGACTGAAAATGGGAAAGCGTATGATTTTAGCGAAGGAAATTGCTGAAAGGCAGAAACGCTTCATGTTTGATGTGTTTTTATACGGCTCGGAAGATTTTTCCTGGGAGAAAATACAGTCTGTAGTAGATGGAGTACCTAAAATATGTAACATTAGGTCTTGATTTAAGTTGTCTGTGTAAAGATGATACTCAGAATGGTTTGGAAAACCATACAGTAATGAGACTGGAAATAAAGGGAGATGGTTTCTTCAGTGTGAATAATCAATATGGACTGAGGATACAAGAAAAAACACCCACCCTGTTGGCTTAATGACCTGGCCGTGAGGTATGAGGAAATCAAAAGCCAGCAGCAGGAGACCTGCCCATCTCCAGTTCCCATGCTCTGGACATGCTGGAAGCAAGATCTTGTGAAAAGTTTCATTGCCAGCCTGAGAGCTTGTTGCCTTCTCCTCTCTTGGGCTGTTAACAGTCTAAGCCACGAAACTTGAGTCACCTTCCCAAGGACGTTCTGATGTGGAAGAAGTTTTTTCTCTGAAAATCCAGCTCTTTGGAGGAGCAGAGCGGGACAGAGACGGAGGGTGGAAGCGTGGGTCATGTCCTCAGTCGCAGCAGGATCTTGTTAGCCATGAAAGATAATTTCTGAAGATCATTCTTCAACCAGCTCGTCATACGACATCCAGCTTTTTGGATCTAATTTTTGGAACTAATATCACAGACCAACCTACAGCAGCGTATCCCTGTAGCAGGGGATGTTTTCCTAAGGATATTGGTGAAAACAGGAATATGCTGCTTTTCTCCGCTTTTCTGTATGGGGAAACTAAAAATCCAGCTTCAGCCTGTAAACAACTGGAGCAGCTGTTGCATATTCAGAGACATTTCTAAGGTTCTTGGCAACAAATTTATCTTTCTCCTCCCTCCCCCCTGCCTCCTCTGTGTTTTCATCAGTATGTGCTCCCGTTACTTTTATGTCTTTTTGTTTAATTACGAAGGGATCGGATAGTCACAAACCAAAAGAGATTTTATATGAAGACTACGTGGCTTCTTTCTAGTCTCTCACTTCCATCCCTTTGTGAAATCCACCCTCAAGATTTGTCTGTCTTTTTTAGATTAAACTCTCAGAAGTGGGCGGTACTGTGTTTAGTACAAAAGACTCTACGTTAGCCCTTAAATTAATATAAAAAGCATTAAAATATTGCAAATGTAGAACGGCTAGCGGCAGATTTTTTGCAACACGATGCAGAGAGCTGACACCTGCCCACATACGTATTTTAGGGGGGTTGACATGTTCTTGTCGAGGTTAAAAGCTATACAGGATAAAATATTGCACTCTGGAAATGTGGTTTACAAGTCATGGGTGTGTTTTAAGTAAATCCACTGCTTGAGTAGCTCCCATCCAGACTGGGAAGCCCTCGAATGAGCAGATGGATCCGTGTGGAGTTCAGCTGCATGGACTTTGCTGGTCAAGGTGGGATCTAAATGTCTAAATCTCTGCCTTTGCAGAGAACAGAAATTGTTAGCCCAAAATCTAATCTTAAGGTAAGAACCGATTACAAAGTGGTAACAGCGATGACACAAAAAGAGCTGAAGGAAGATTATTAAAGTTTTAATTCTTTCTTGTTGAAAGGTAAGAGGTTTCTCAGCGGCAGTAATTTTCTCTTGTATATTATATAGAGTGAGAAATACAGCGAGAAAAAAAACAGCTGCCGTGCACTTGGGTTTGTGAAAGGTTTTTCAGATGTGAGTGCTGTCACTGGTGTCCCCCATGTGCCTACAGGATTGTGTCCTCTTCCTTGTTGGATCTTTCATGCAGCAAGAAAGAAGGAAAGAAGATGGGAAAGAAGAAAAAGGCATGGTGAAACCAGAAACATTGCACCATAACAGTATGTGGAATGGGTTTCCTTTTTTTTTTTTTTTGATCCTATTTGGTCTCAGATCTTGGTCTTAACTTAAATAGTGAAGCAACTAGAAGACAGTCTTCCCTGGCACAGCCAGATTTAGAGGCAAAACAAGGCTTAGGGAAACTGTACCAGTCTCAAAGCACTGATCAGGTACCACAGAATGTAACTTCACCTATTTATTTGCAAGTCTGCTCCATCCTGTTTGATACCCTGCAGCGACTGCAGAATGTGGTCAGCAAAGTTTGTCTAGTTGGTGATTTTTGGAGCTGTGTTAAAATGAAATAAACACTTGGACTAAGCCAAAAGCTGGTCTTTTCCCCCCAAACTCACTTTGGACTAACACAGAAGGTGCTTGATGGTGGGCTGAGAGAGGGAGAAGGATGATGTATATTGGGAAAATTTTAATACGAAAATATTTTGGAAATGTCTTGCAGTGTGCCCTTTTTTTGTTAAATGAGCCATTAAACCCAATTAATTTTACTGCACTGAGCCAAAATTGCAATTGTCATATTAATTTGGCTGAAACTATTGTGATCTTGCATCATAATCTCGAAATATCTGACTTCTACCTAAGAGAGTTACATGAAATCCAGCGTACATTGGGAATCTGGGGGGCAAATACCCTGATCATGTTGGAGAGGAGCTTGGGATGATGGTGGAGAACTCCTTTGTCTTCACAGCAAATAAACTGAGCGTCAGAACTAATTTTCAGCAACTGATTTTTTTTTTCACATGTCATCTTTGCAGAGACCTGTCCTGTTTTTTGACAACGGTTCATCAAACCCGGTGGCTTCTGTCCTCCAGCGGTGCCCGTCAGATGCTGCATCACATCTTCCCTTGAAACGTCCAGAGCTTCTGGGTTCCAGGGACAAAGCCTGGACCAGTAATATGTCCCCACCTTTGCTGCTGAACAGGCAAGAGGATGCTGTAGATACTCGTACCGGTCAGCGTGGTGGTTACAAACCTTTGCTCAGAAGCTATTCACCTCGAAATCAGAGGCAAGAAATTCTTTCCCTGTGTCTTTCTCACCTTTCTCCTCTTGCTTTCCTACAACAGTCTATGGCAAGATGTGTGGCTACCTTCTCAGCATCATGGTCTCTCTCTCCTCAAGGTTTCCTCTCTGGAAAACCTGCTACAGCAGGAGGTGACTTGGCTTCGGTATTGGGGGGTTCATAAAACCAGTTTTTCCTTACATCAAATGACAATTTTTAATGGCCTACTTGTCATAAAAAAGAAGTGAGTCTTGGAATCACAAGGATTTGAGTTCAGATCTTTAGAACATCTAGAACATATCTTTTACGGGGAAAGGCTTAGGGACTTGGGTCTGTTTAGTCTGGATAAGAGAAGGCTGAGGGGGGATCTTACCAGAGCTTATAAATACTTAAAAGGCAAGTGTCAGGAGGGTGGGGCCAGTCTTTTTCAGTGGTGCACAGTGACAGGACAAGAGGTAACAGGCACAAACTTGAATGTAAGAAGTTCCCCCTAAACATGAGGAGGAACTTCTTTACTTTGAGGGTGGCAGAGCCCTGGAACAGGCTGCCCAGGGAGGGGGTGGAGTCTCCTTCTCTGGAGACATTCAAACCCCACCTGGACATGTTCCTGTGCAACCTGCTCTGGGTGGTCCTGCTTTGGCAGGAGGGTTGGACTGGATGATCTCCAGAGGTCCCTTCCAACCCCATATCGTTCTGTGATTTCGGTGCTAGCAGAGTACACATGATTGTTCCGGAGGAGAGACTTTCTTGGGCTCTATTTTTGAAAGCAATTAATATATCAAGCCCTACACACCCTGCAGGCTGGATGCCAGTCCTTGAAGGTGGACACTTGCACCGCTTTGGAGCATCGGAGCCTGAGATGAAGTGCAGGGAAGGGGTGTCCCAGCACGATCTGGAGGAGCCAACTATGGTCCAGTTCTCCAAGCAGTGCATCGCGGCGTAGAGCATAGCCATCACTGGGGAATGTAAGGCATTTCTCTTGAATTCCTCATTTCTCCAGGTACCATTACTTTTCGTACTACTGTAGCATTTCTGCATATGGGGGCGTTAATGTAAAACCCAGTAAGATCTCGTTATAATTAATGATTTTACTTGGAAGATACTCAAATGTCACCGTGCTGGATAAAATTCTAAAACAGATTGGCAGTTGTAAAAGCCAGAAGCACAGGTGAGTTAGCCCATCTTTTAATAGCCTCCAGAGGACCACAAAGTGATTTTTTTCTCAACTAGATTTGGCTATTATTTAATCTTCAGTCTTGTTTGTCCTTACTGTGGAACAAATTGGGAGAAGAATGGCTTGATAGTCTCCCAAATCATGTTTCATTACTCAAAATAGCTTGGGCTGCTGGGATTACCTGCTGAAAGGTGCCCAAATCCTTACCAGATCAGAACCTGCTCAGAATCACAGAAGGGAAAAATTAAATTTCTAAGGAAATTCATGGAAATTATCACGGATTCCCAGGCTTTCAAATAAGCTGTCATGTGAAGACTTCCCCATTGCCTTTCCAGTGTGAGAACTGCAATCACAGCTGAAGCATTGATGAAGGAAAGAGAAATTACCTTCAGTGCAAGTAAATCTGCAGATTTCGCTGTGCAAATCAAAATGCCAGTCAGGGAATTTTTGAGTGAAACCATGGCATAAAAAAAATACAAAAAAAAACCCCCAACAAATCATTTTTTAGTTGAGATTAGCCTGGAAAATTTAATGTAAAAAAAATACAAAAAAACCCCCCAACAAATCGCTTTTTAGTTGAGATTAGCCTGGAAAATTTAAGATGCTCATGAATAATTTATAAACCAGCCTACCCACGGATGAGCGGCCGAACCGGAGCACGGCTACGTTTGTCACTGCATTGAGATGTTTTCTGGCAATCGTGGGATTTTTATGGAGTTCTCTTTCGTAATGGAGTTGTTGCTTAGCTTTTAATTTCCCCGAATGTAAACAGATCTGAGGAAGCAGATCGTTAAAAGCGTTTGGAAAGGGCGGGTGAAAAAGCGAAGTACTTGTGTGCTGCGTTGTGGGCAAAAGCATATAAATCACCGGCGTCGGAACTAGGTTGCCAGCCCAGCCCAGAAGCGGCACCAGGAGGAATAGACAAAAAAGATTAATTTCTAAAACTGTGGCAAATCGGAAAGAGCGGAGGGGAGAACCCATGAGATTTGAGAACGCTCCGTTTTCAATTTTAATACTCTGCTTTAACACATAACAATTTCAAAATCATAGAATCATAGAATGGTTTGGGTTGGAAGGGACCTCAAAGATCATCGAGTTCCAACCCCCCTGCCCTGGGCAGGGACACCTCCCACTAGAGCAGGTTGCTCAAGGCCCCATCCAGCCTGGCCTTGAACCCCTCCAGGGATGGGGCAGCCACAGCTTCCCTGGGCAACCTGTTCTAGTGTCTCACCACCCTCAGAGTAAAAAATTTCTTCCTGAGATCTAATCTGAATCTTTTTTCTTCCAATTTAAAACCATTTCCCCTTGTCCTATCATTACCCTTCCTGGCAAAGAGTCCTTCTCCAGCTCTTCTATAGGCACCCTTCAGGTATTGAAAGGCCGCTATAAGGTCTCCCCGTGAGCCTTCTCTTCTCCAGGCTGAACAATCCCAGCTCCCTCAGCCTGTCTTCATAGCAGAGGTGCTCCATCCTTCTGATCATCTGAATTGAAATCTGAATTGTAAGAAGTTCCACCTAAACATGAGGAGCAACTTCTTTCCTTTGAGGGTGGCAGAGCCCTGGAAGAGGCTGCCCAGGGAGGTGGTGGAGTCTCCTTCTCTGGAGACATTCAAAACCCGCCTGGACAAGTTCCTGTGCAACCTGCTCTGGGTGGACCTGCTCTGGCAGGGGGGTTGGACTAGATGATCTCCAGAGGTCCCTTCCAACCCCATATCATTCTGTGATTCTGTGAATCAAATCCGTGATTTGATTCACATGGCATATCCATGCAAAAAAGTTTTCTGAATAGGAGTAATTAAAAAAAAAAAAAAAAAAGCCAGTTTTTATTTGTATTGAATCTGCCGAAGCTGTTTTCTAAACTAAGGTGGTGTTTGCAGTGTCTTTTTGAGCCTTCCAAGTCACGTCAACAACCCATCGCTGTCTCCTGGGAGGAAAGCCGATGGGTTGAGGGGCTGGAGATGCCCACCCTGGAAAAGTGTGAGGATGTACCCAACAACGAGCTGCTCCTTGGCTGCCTTTTTTCTCTTCCCCCAGCCAGCCCCAGATGTGAGATGCCGCCTTTGGCTCCGGGGGAAGCAGCAGGAGCTGCGTGGTTTGCTGCTGCGACGGGAGGAGGCCGTGGGTGGAGAGGAGCTGGCAAAGATCCCGGGAGCCGTTTGCGAAGAGGCTGCTCGCGGGGGAGAGTGAACTCACCACCCACTCGGGATGAAATCATGGAACGGGCAAATCCGAGGGAAGGCTTGGTGGGGTGAAGAAGGTGTTTGGTTTAAAAAATTAAAAAAAAAAAAAAAAATTCAGGGAGGGAGGAGGAGGAGAAGGGGATGAGAGAGGAAGGATGCTGGACCAGCGAGGAGGGCAGTTCCTGTGCTGGTGGGTTCAAGGAGGATCTGGTTTTCACAGGCGTGCAGCTGGGCTTGTAGCGGATACGAAGCCGGTATAAAGGGAGGAATTTGTCACAGGAAGGTTTGCTTTAGCAGGGTGGAAAAGTAGAGCGTTGATACGTGACCCCTTTGATGGAAATTTATTAATACGTGTCTGAACGGAGTCAATGGTTGCTCCCAGACAAGCTGCTGCTTTCCCAGTCGAACCTCTAACCAAACTTGAACCAAGGGAGATGTATTTCTGGAGCAAGGAGACATAGATAGGAAAGATCTCCTCTGCAGCTGCCTTCTTTAAAACAGTGTTTTTAAGGGCGGGTGGCAAAGCCACTTTTCTTACCTGAAAAGTGGGTTCCCTTGCTGTTACCAGCTGGATGGGCACATTGTCTCCACCAGAGGAGTACTGGTCCTTACTGTACAAACCAGCATGGAATCCCTCCAGCGTGGCTTCTAGCACTCTGCCCTGAGACTAAACATCACCCAGTGTGAACTCATAGGAATTTTTTCCCCTTATTATTACCTAATTTACGATAAAATACATCGCTTGTGAAAGCAGCTGTTTAATCCCAATGAGAAGACCTCCCGTGTCAACGCTTTCCACCTGGATTTCTTTCCAAGCCTTCTCGCTGCGGTTCCTCCCGCATCATTTCTGGAGAACTTGGAGCAGGCTGAGAGCCATCTGAAGGAGCGGACGTGGTCCCTGGAGTGCATCAGCGTGAGGTTTTGGCTAGTGCAGCTGCTGAAGACACCCTGAACCTTCTGGTGGGTTTTGATAGATCCTTTTTTGCTCTCAGAAACACAGATAAGGACATCACCGTCATGGCCTGACTTTGAGGAACGGGCTTCTCAGAGCTCCTCTCTCTGCTTCAGCAAGCGAAAAACACTGTGCAAAAACTCCTTCCCCTCCATCAGCTCCAGCCCAAAAAAAAAAAAAAAAAAAAAAGCATTTCTCTAGCTCATTTTCTTTTCCCAGAAAACCAGATGGATGAATCATTATAACAGCAGCTATGACAAGGGACCAGACAACAGACTGAGCCCGAAGCCCAGCCCAGTCGAGGCAAGATGAAAAACTGTCCAAGGATTTACCAGTCCTCCCTCCCACATGTGTTTAAAGGAGCGAGGCTCCACAAACAGGGCACGGCGCTCTCATGCGGGTTTTAACCTTCCCCTCACACCCTGGTGGAGCAGCAAGGCCAGCTATTGTGGAGACCACGGTAGAATAAATCCAACAGCACATCAGCGGTGAGGTCCGTGTACCGTGGTGATCCGGTTGGTGATGATCTCCACAATCTGAAGCTCCTTGCACCAGGGGGTGACAGCCTCACTGCTCCGTATGCCAGGGATTCCTCTGCTAGGAGAGTTATTGGCAAGATACATAATGACACTCTTAATATGTACTACGCGGAAAACGCTTCAAAATAACATCACAGAATCACATGGGGTTGGAAGGGACCTCTGGAGACCATCTAGTCTAACCCCTCTGCCAAAGCAGGTCCACCCAGAGCAGGTTGCACAGGAAGGTGTCCAGGTCGGTTTGGAATGTCTCCAGAGAAGGAGACTCCACCACCTCCCTGAGCAGCCTGTGCCAGGGCTCTGCCACCCTCAAAGTGAAGAAGTTCCTCCTCATGTTTAGGTGGAACTTCTTATATTCAAGTTTGTGCCCATTTCCTCTTGTCCTGTCCCTGGGCACCACTGAAAAAAGACTGGCCCCATCCTCTTAACACCCACCTTTAAGTATTTATAAGCATTGATCAGATCCCCCCTCAGTCTTCTCCAGACTAAAAAGACCCAAGTCCCTCAGCCTCTCCTCCTAAGGGAGATGCTCCAGGCCCCTCATCATCTTTGTAGCCCTCTGCTGTACCCTCTCCAGCAGTTCCCTGTCCTTCAGAAGTGACAAGGTTGAAAAAGCAGTTAGAAGTTGGGAGACGCCTGTCTTCAGGCTGCCCACGTCACCTCTGTGGGTAGATGTGCTGTGGTGCAGTCCTTAATTGCATGACTGGAAGTTATTTTTTTTTCCACAGGACACTAACCCTCCCTCTCCAGGCACGCGATGGTGGTACTCACTTGGTGAACTGCCATAGAGAGGGTTTTTTTTTTGTTTTCCTTCTTCATGCTCATCTCTGCAGCATCCAAGAGCTTTGGCCGAAGCATTTGTTGTGGTAACATCTGCTTTTTCTTTTTTTTTTTTTTTTGAGGTGAGGTTCTATTGATGTATCTGCTTTGCAAGTAATGAACCGCAGCACAGAGAAATGAAGGTCGAAGGATCTATTAATTTTGGGTGCCCGATTTGAAGTCTCCGGTACAAGATATTCCGGACTCTCTGTTCATTCCTCTCATGCTTTTCTTTGTTTTCTTCCAACCCCTTGCTTCGTTTATTGCCCGCTTCCAGCTCCTGCCTGTTGGGCACTCTAATTATGATTTTTAAATTCAGATGCTGCTCTTAGGTTTCAAGTGTTTTGATCGCTGGCTGAAAAGCTGTAGCTGAACTCGGCAGCGCGGTGAGTGTTCCTTTTTTCTGCAAGGTAAACAAGGAGTCAGGGGAGGTCACTGCAGGTAAAAAGCCACAGGTCTGGGGAGGAAATAATAGGACATCATTAAAGCCCAAGCGCACGTGAGCCATGTGGAGATCTCTTCACCTCTCCTGCCCTCCGTTGACTTCCGCAGACCCCATCACAGAGCGAGGACAGCACAAAGAAGCTGCATCTCTAATAGAAAAACACCTGCTTTTTACCTCCGCGGTGGACTCGGTGCTGGGGTCCGTCGTTCCTCTGGCAGAGGTGGCTGTGGAAGAGATGCGTGTAGAGAAGGAGAGAGCAGACCCCAGGGAGGGATGGGAAGGCAGAGGGAAGCAGGGGTGAGCGGTACCAGCTGTACCAAGTATGTATTTATTGCGTTGGGAACAGCTTGTACTTGTGGGACCTTGTTAAATGCCAGGAAAACCACGAGGGTGAGGCTACAATGCTCCTCATGAGATGTTACCAAGCCTCTAGAGTCGTGGTGGACCAGAACACTCTATGCTCCCAGCTGCTCCCCAACACGGCCGTACCCATCCACAGAAGGACATGACATAACCTGGGCTGCCTCCAACCAGGAGCTCCCAGCACGTTCTGTCCGCAGAGTCCTCTCTCCAGCCAGGGCTTTGGGTCACCATGTCCTGTGTCCCACATCTGGAAATACCATCTAGCCTCAGGACCCTGCCTTTGGCTTTGGCAGAAGAAAGCTATGGGACAGTGATGTCCCAGGCTGGCACCAGGGAGGTTTTGTTTGGCTGCGTTGTGAAGATGCAAAGGTCATATCCCACATGTAGGACAGGAGCAGGGGAGATGAGCACAGCACCAGTTAGCTGAGACCTTGGAAGGCCCCTGGGCTGTGGGTTTGAGTAGGAGGGAGCTGAGAAGGACCTGGGGGCATGGTGGTGGTGAGTCACCATGGAGTAATGCCTGGATGGCTCCGAAGGGGACCTCACACACATCCGTGCAGGCTTTTCCCACTGCCAGAGGGGATTCCTGCGTTCCTCCTTGCTGCGTCCTTCACCTCTGGAGCTCTGTCTCGCTGTTGCTGTTGGAAACATCATCGTTTCATAAGCAGAAAAGCAGGAGAGCTCTGTTTCTGCCGAGACAACAGGAAAGCAGCTTGAGGACACTCCGAAGCAGGAAAACCAGTCATTTTTAATCAAACTCACATAGAAATGTTGGGTCAGGACTAATTTGTTTTTCAGTAATTTTATTTTTCAGTGAAGTCTCTTCTAATGCTTGGGGAAACTGCACTTTTAGAAGACTCTAGTGTCTGAATTTGTGAAAATATTTACTTCATAGCCGGCTATGCCCTGTGGGATTCAAGGTCTCGGTGTTTTCCAGCCTTGCCAGGTGCAGGGAGGAGGAGGAGCGAGACCCGGGCACTTGACCCAAGCTGCCAACAGGATTGTTTCATAACCATGAACGTCACATTCGATATAAATTAGGAAGTTTGCTGAGGAGTTCTCTCTCTCTCCCCCTTAATGTCTGCCATCCTGAGAGCTTCTTGCCCCGGTGATGGAGCCCTGAGCCCTTCCCTTCCTCCCGAAGCCACGGTGCTCCCAGTGTCCCACACCAGCTGTCCCTGGGGGGAACACACGGCTTCCTACTGGTGGGATGGGCTGGGGAGATCGGGATCAATATTAATTCTTTGGTATTATTAATGGTAATTATTTAGTCTTAATCTGTTTGTATCTCAACCCTCGGTTTTCCTTGTTTTTTCCCCAGTTCCCCTTCCCCGGTGGGGAGGGGCCATCGGGTGAGAGAAGAGCTGTCTAAATGCCGATAAACTGTTGTGGGTTCCTCAAACCATAACAAGTGGACATTTCAAATCCAGCCTTCTGCTCAGACCAGGTCCATAGCCGGGCTGTCACCCATGACATGGTCTAAGCCAAGTCCTAAACCCTCCAAAGATGGAGGGTGCACCAGCTCGGGGTGGGAGGGGGTGGCCTGGTTGGGGTCCCATGGGCAGCAGTATCTTGCAGCAAGACCTTTTCACCCATCCAGCCTGAGCCTCCCAAGCCCCAGTTTGCTGCTGGTGCCTTTTGTTACAGTCTTGGCAGGATGGAAAGGAGTTTGGCCGTGTCTCTGCAATGACCTTCCATGTATTTACAGCCAGCTCTTAGCTCACCCGTCGGCCTCCTCGGGACTGCTCAGGGCTTTCTCCTCACTGTTTGCACCCCTTGGTCATAACAAAGCATGGAAACCCACCACGACAGCTTCCTCCTTTGAAGATCTCCTCTCTCCCAACACCAGGGCAGCAGCCAGAGCACCCGTGGGACACCTGCAGGGGATGAGTCACCCCACCGCAAGCATCTCCCGTGGGACTCAACACCATCTCCTGCTCTGGTGACTCTGCACACATGGAAGAGCCCAGACAGCAGCTTCCACCGCTCTCCAGACCAGACATCTCCTGAGATGAAGCCCCAGAGCTGGCAGCTGTAGCCCTGGTAGATCCAGCCCCATCCAGGAGAGAGCATCCAGAGCGTCACGTTCTGTCCCTCACAGCTGGGCTTGGGGCCGGGGGAGGGCACCAGGGCTGGGCCAGGGACAGGAGTTGGAAATACCACTCGTGTTGTTCCTCTTTCTAGAAACCACCCCACGTCCCAGTTCATTCACATGCAGTTTTGCTGAGGTACATCTGATCTGGGCAGTCTCCAGCCCTTGTTCAACCCACTGTCAGGTTCGTGGCCAAGTAGCGACAGACCACAAGTAACTTCCCACTGATGTCCCAGTGGTGACACCGCATGTAGCATAAAATCCCCAGTACCACTGTGACCTTTCTTTTTTTTTTTTTGACCAAGTTTGGTGCAACCTTAAGATCTGTAAAAACGAAAAATGAGTTTGAAGCTGTCAATCGGCAGCAACAACTTCACAGCCACAGAATCGCAGAATTATAGGGGGTTGGAAGGGACCTCTGGAGATCATCCAGTCCAACCCCCCTGCCAAAGCAGGTCCACCCAGAGCAGGTTGCACAGGAACATGTCAAGGTGGGGTTTTGAATGTCTCCAGAGAAGGAGACTCCACCATCTCCCTGGGCAGCCTGTGCCAGGGCTCTGCCACCCTCAAAGTTCCAAAGAAGTTCCTCCTCATGTTTAGGTGGAACTTTTTATATTCAAGTTTGTGCCCATTACCTCTTGTCCTGTCACTGGGCACCACTGAAAAAGGACTGGCCCCATCCTCTTGACACCCACCCTTGAAGTATGTATAGGTGTTGATCAGATCCCCCCTCAGTCTTCTCTTCTCCAGACTAAAAAGACCCAAGTCCCTCAGCCTTTCCTCAGCAGAGAGATGCTCCAGGCCCCTCATCATCTTTGTAGCCCTCTGCTGTCCCCTCTCCAGCAGTTCCCTGTCCTTCTGGAACTGGGGAGCCCAGAACTGGACACAGTGCTCCAGATGGGGCCTCACTCATGGCCATCAACACCAAATGACACCAGAGGGGAGGTGGCAGGGAGTTCGTTGGCCGTCCTTCGCCTGACCCCTTCCTTCATGATTCATGCCAGCGGTGTAATTATCGCCTATTATTTTTTTCACTTTTAATTTCACAATGAATATGAACAAGGCGAGCCCAGATGCAAATAGGAACCGAGGGACTTCTGCAGGGGCCCCCAGGGGAGTTTCTCCGGCCACCCCACCGCCAGCACTGAGTCACCATCAGCCCCCGGGACCCCGGTGCAGGGGCCAGGAGGGTGCTGAGGGGTGAACAAGGCAGAGATTGCCTATTAAAAAACACAAAAAGCCCCAGTTTCTTGGTTGGGCAAGGACAGAAAAATGAAAGTTAATGCTGCAACCTAGTGGAGAAAAACCAGCCGTGCAGGTTTATGGTGGAGATGACACAGGCTGGGGGAAAGCTGGAGGTGATGCAATTTGTGCCTCATAGCATGGGCTGGTGGCAACCAGACCACAGAGAGCCAAGGGTGATATAGCTTATTTTTATGAGATCTCAAACCTGAGAGCACGTTCTGTAACATATTCAGGTGTCTAGAAGGTGCTTGGCTGAGCCCTAAATGATATTCTCCTGAAAAGGCTGTGAACACCCCTGTGGCCCACGTTAAACCTAGCACAGCACGAAGAGGACTGCAAAAGGGGATGCTGCCAGCAGTGGTCCCTTGGGATTGGCTCTGTGCTTCCAGCTGTTTCATGCAGCCCCAGAAGGAACGGAAATCACACAAGAGCCTGTTGCCCGGGAGGAATGGGGAAAAAAGACGAGGCATTGGTGTGGGTGAGATGAAGTGCCTGGTGCCTCCAGCTGTGTACCCCTGAGCTTTGCAGGGCTGCAGAATTGACATGATGGCACAGTCTAGGACTAGCTCTGAGATTGGAGCACCTGGAAAGTGGAAAATGCCCCAAACACGTAAGAGTTTGGGTCAATAATCATCCAAAACAGGAGACCCAAGCACCACACAAGCTGAGGGCTGGTGTGAACGAGTGCCAGCCAGAGTAGGGAGAGCGTATTGTGGGAGGCACAGAGATGGCTGTGCCCTGGTTTGGGGTCCACACCGCAAAACGGAGGCTGGAAAATGGAGAGGATTTCAAAGGAGACCCCCAAGAATGAGGAAAAGATGGAAAAACAACTCTCGGAGGGGTAAACCCGAGCTCAGTGTGTTACCCAACTGAGGAGGGTCCATCTCTACCCACCACCACCAAGTCACATGTCCAAGGGACCTCCATCCTGGGCTTGGTTCCTTGGATGGGTGGCCTGGAGAGCATTCAGCAACTAAACACCTCTGCTGAGACTCTGCATGAGGTTGCACATCCAGGAAGGTTTGACACAGGGGGGACCAGGCTTGAGGAGCTCCCCAGCACTGCCTGGGTCATGGCTTTCTGCCTGGCCAGCAGCACCCCCACATCGAGGGCATCTGCAGAACTGAGATGCCTCTAGGATTAAATAGCAGCTGAGTTGGGGATTTACAGACCCACATTTTGGCTTTAGACACTGCAGTTGGCATGAAGCTGCCTAAATCCTCCCCCTTCCACATCCTTGTGACTGCACTGGTTTCACTGACTCAAAGACTTCGGATCTAGTGGGGTTCTTACCTGACACCAATGGTCAAAGCCACCCT
Organism: Calidris pugnax; assembly: GCF_001431845.1. Taxonomy (NCBI): domain Eukaryota; kingdom Metazoa; phylum Chordata; class Aves; order Charadriiformes; family Scolopacidae; genus Calidris; species Calidris pugnax. The sequence continues at coordinate 382,663 of NW_015090760.1, forward strand.
GGCACCCAGGAGACCTTTTCCATGCAATGACAGGTCTGTTAAATGACAGCTACTGACTTCTAGCCCTTCTGAACTTGAGGTGAACACAGAGAAGACAAGAGAGAGGATAAAAATAGCACAGGAGGCTATTGAGTGCTAACCCGCGGGTGAATACTTGCAGATGGGCTTCAAGCTGGATCAGGGAATTGGTGGCAGCCCTTAAACCTGGTCCCCCAGAGGTCAGCAGCATCTGGCCCCAAAAGCCCTGTTCCTCTTACTTGTTCCCCCTCTAGATTTTGGCAGAGCAAAACCTGCCCGACTTTGCTGCTGTCCTCTGGCTTGTGTTTAGCATCGGTGGGGCACACTCAGGTCGTTAAAAAATAGCTGAGCAGCACACGGAGGAGAAAGCAGGGATGGAGGATGAAGGAGTATGGTCAGGAGTAGCAGCAGGAGAAAAACGAGGAGGAGGAGAAACGTGGTGCTGGTGGAGCACACCAGTTCCAGGCAGCTGTGAGGAGCCCGACAGCTGGAAGCCAAAAATAAACCTCAATGGTGAATCAATTTGTTCTGAGGAACGGGTAAATTGGGGGAAGGAGCAACAAAGGGGAGGGAGAGGACAGACAATGAACTGAATATGCAGGAAAGTCCACAGAGCGATGAATCACCTCCCTGAAAAGCCCCTTTTCCCGAAACAAGGCAATGATGAAGCAGAAAATTGAAACAGAAACAATCAATTATGGGGCAAAGGGAAGTCGTCTCCTGCTGAATAAATATGCAGAAGCGGCCAACCAAAAGGCAAGGAGTCAATCTGAGCAAGCAGATAAATCACGGGTGAGCAAGCTGTGGTGGTGGGGCCCAGCTACAAGAGGCACCAGGAGCAATGATTCACCTATCCACCAAGGAAAGGTGCTGCAGGGCTGCCATGGGGACATGGAGCATCTGGAGATGCTCCTTTCATATCTGGGTGCCTATCCCAAGTGATGGGAGGACAAGGAGTTTCAGACAAGGAAAAGTGGGCTCCAAATGTCAAGCTACCCTGGGCAGAGGAGCTGGTGTTGAGCACTGCCATGTGATGGGTGGTGGGTCCCACGGACCAGGATACAAAGCCCCTTAAGCTCCAAAAAGCATTTTGGGGGGATAGGATGAAGCATGCTGGGAACATCACAGAGCCAATTGACATTGGGATCACGGTTTGGATCATGGAACAACCTTAAAGGATGGCTAAAATTTAATGGAAAGTGCATTCCAAGCTCCTTGAGGAGCGGTCTAGATGTTACGGCTGTGACTACGTAAGGTAAAGCCATGGGGACAGCCTAGAGTAAGTGTGGAGAGAAAGAGGTATCTTGAGGAAAATGCGCAGAAGCTTTGGGGTAAAAGAAATCTATAGAGAGGCATTGCAGAGACTCTATCTTGCGGAAAGCACAAGGGGGACCTGTTTGTCATGAGGCCATGGCTGCTTTTGGCTACCATAGGAGAGAGCCTACAGAGAGGAGCCAAAAGAGCAATGGCCCATGATTTGGAAATGAGTTTTGGGTGTTTTATCAAAAAAGAAGGAGCTTGGGAATCCTCTTTCCCAGCTGAATGCTCCAGCCACTTGACTGGAGTCCAGCTGTGACCCTGCTTCATCCTACCCCATCTCCTCATAGCTGCTCGATGATGCCTTTTTAGGAAAAGGTCTATGGGTAAAAATGGTTGCAGGCCTTTGTTTGGAGGTGGGCTCATATGTCTGTGTGAAGGGGTCACATCTCCCACCAACTGTCCCTTGTCCAGCTTCTCTCAAAATCAATATTTCCCAGTTCACCTCCCCAAGGGACACAAGCATCCCAGCTGGGGAAGACACTGCCCATGAGGAGGCGCGGGCAGGGCATGGACAGAGAAACAAAGATTATTCATGTGGATTTGGAATTCTTCATGCCAAGCTCTACACAACCCAGTGGAGACAGAGGTGCTCCCATCCCACATCCTTGAGGGCTGCAACAAGGGCCTCTGTCCCGAGGGCCACATCTCTACAGGCTAAGGAGAAGAGCAGTCCTTGCTGCCGATGGAGCTGTGCCTTGGCCTTTGCTTCTGCTGATGTGAGGCCACCTTGTCACTAGAGGGAACCAGAGCCATGTGCATGGAGCTGGTCTGGCATGGGCTGGTGTCACCAGAGCTGCTCTGAGCAGGAGTGGGGAGAACCACCCAGCGATGGCATCTTTGACTGCTGGAGAAAGGGGACACCTTCCTCACCTTGGGCTGGGCAGAGTTCCAGCAAAGGGTGGTGGATGAAAGCCACAGGGAAAGGGAGTAGCTAAAGTGATGCTGGGCCATGTTGACCTCAGGGCCACCCCATGTCCCCTCTCTGCAGTGCCTCTCACCAGTGGTGAGCTGGGGCTGAAGCGGGGTTCAAGGACACCCTGTGGTGCAGGATCCTGGCCAAGAGGGTTGACTGAGGACTTTGGGCAGCTGCAGAGGAGAGCATGGGGACAGAGTGTTTATTAGGCAGAGCATCGCTCTGCCATGACCCTGCCTGGAGCGTAACCCTTCTGGGATGGGTTAACCAGCAGGAATGGGTGTGTGAGGACACAGGAAGGGTCAGGGGAGGCAGGAAGGGGAATAGGGTCCCAAATCGCCCTTGGAGGTATGGCCAAGGTGTCTCTGCTCAGCGTTGGTGGTGCTGTCGGTCCATGCACCCCAGGGAACACTCAGGACATGGTCACGGAACCCACACCACCCACCGAGGAGGCTGGTGGCTCCAAACCAGCTGCTCTGGGACCTGGAGATTTTCTTCCCTATGAAGATGAGCAACCAAAAAAGTCGTTTGCCCTTTCAGCCCTGGAGATGTGGGGGATTCCCCTCCTCTCCCTCTGTATTAGTCTTGTCTCTACTTATAGCCTGAGCTGTAAGTAGAGCTCCCATGGGGCTGGCTTGGCCATAGCCCACCGTCAAGCCCTTCCACATCTCTGGAGAAGGCTCCTCCCAGGTGTTTGTCAGCTGCGGATCAGGATAATCTCCTGGCGTTTTTGGAAATAACATGCTCCCTGCAAATCTCCTGGTGCCTACTGCTGCTGAGAGGTTTTTGACACAAAGTCAACCTATTCACCAGCAGCTGCCAGGAGTTTAGTTCCATAACGAATCTTGCCGACAGAGCCCTGCCCATGTCAGTACAAGCCTCAATCATTGCAGTTCTCCCGTGGTAGGTCATGCAGCCAGGAGATGCCAAGGCTTGCTGCTTTGGCCGGCGTGAGACTACAGCTCTCTGCCAACCTGACAGAATAGAGGCAAATTTGCTGGTTTGCTCCAATTCCTGCGGAGAAATTTCAGGACATTTTGTTAGCTAGACCATGCCAGAGGATCTCGGTTGTGGGAAACTGCAGTGATCCCTTTGGAGGGGACAGGGCAGAAGGATGCACGTGGTGCCTCTGGGGTTCTGGGGGAAGGCAGGACATTGGCAGAAGATGTAAGATGATCCTCAACATCAGCTTGGATGGTCAGAAATTATGTTTTTCAGATAGCGGAAGGAATACACTTCCTCTGGATGCTGGAAAGCATCCCTGAGGAAAGGGACTTGGGGGTGCTGCTGGACGAGAAGCTGGACATGAGCAGGCAGTGGGCACTTGCAGCCCAGAAGGCCAATCGCATCCTGGGCTGCATCAAAAGAAGTGTTGCCAGCAGGTCCAGAGAGGTGATTCTTCTGCTTTACTCTGGTGAGACCTCACCCGGAGTGCTGTGTGCGGGTCTGGAGCCCTCAATATAGGAAGGACATGGACCTGATGGAGAGAGTCCAGAGGAGGGTCACGAGGATGATCAGGGGGTTGGAGCACCTCTGCTACAAGGACAGGCTGAGGGAGCTGGGGTTGTTCAGCCTGGAGAAGAGGAGGCTCCAGGGAGACCTAATAGCAGCCTTCCAGTACCTGAAGGGAGCCTACAGGAAGGCTGGGGAGAGCCTGTTTAGAAAGGCCTGCAGTGACAGGACGAGGGGCAATGGCTTCAAGCTGGAGGGGAACAGATTTAGACTGGAGATTAGGAGAGGGTTCTTCACTGTGAGGGTGGTGGAGCACTGGAACAGGTTGCCCAGGGAGGTGGTTGAGGCCCCATCCCTGGAGATATTCAAGGTGAGGCTCGATGAGGCCCTGGGCAACCTGGTCTAGTTGGGGGTGTCCCTGCTGACTGCGGGGAGGTCGGACTAGATGACCTTTGGAGGTCCCTTCTGGTCTGGGCAATTCTATGATTCTGTGGTCCCAGCACATCACACAGCAGCCATTGCCCAGGGCTGTGTAAGCGGTGGGGCAGGCAGAAGTCATGGATGCATCTGAGGACATCTCCATGGGGAGCCACCAGCAAGATTATTCCCATGTACCGTTCCCATGCTGTTGGGTTAAATACTCAAAGGAAAATGTTTTAATGGCAGAAACCTTAATTCTGTGAAATAAATAATTGTGGTTTGGGGTTTTATACCTCCTGATCTTTCTCTTGCTGGTTAGCGTCAGAGCTACACTGCTAATGATTGCTCAGCTCATTATTGGGTGAAAGAAGGAAGCAGAGCCCTGCAGCACTGCGGTCGGGGGCTTGGTGGTTATTTGTTGGGCTGAAGGTGGTGATGCCATGAGTGGGGAAAACTGGAAGCCCAAGGTGATGAATTTTCATCAGAGACACCCAAACTGGCACTTTCAAATATGTGACCAAAGTAGAGGTAGTTGGGAGAGCAGCTAAGCATGGAGGGCAAGGAATATCACCAGGAAAGGAGGTGTGATAGCAGGTTCATGATACATAAACTATCATTACAATAAGGAAATGGGTTTGTTTGTCTGCTATTAAATTCTGTTTTGGAAACAGGAGATAAAATATTAGCAGTTGTTAGATATTTAGCTCAACAGCTGAAAATTACTGCCAGCAGTAGTAATTTGGGTGAGGAAGGAGAGACATCTAGGCAAAATGACTCACCCAGGAGGACAGAGAAGGGGCAAAAAAATGACTGTGAGAAAAAAAAAATAGCGTTGTAATTCTGTTTCTGAGAAGTGGAGGTCCCTGTAACTCTGGATGGTATTACTGCCTGCAGGAGCAGCAGCAGGTGAGATTCCAGCCACAAAAAAGGACGTGATATTGTGATGGTTCCAATGGTGACTGCAAAGCAAAGAATAGGAAGGGCCAATGAATGCCTTGTTTTTAAAAGGAACTTTCTTTTCTCCCCGTTACTGAGAACTTCCTGCAGCAAAAACAAGTGCAGCTGCTATTTTTTTTTAATTTTTTTTTTTTCAGAAGGAGGTATGTGAACCCTTTTGCTCTTTGAGGATGAGCAGTAGAAAACTGGTTCTGCGGCACCGTGCTGTACCTACAGACTGCTGCAGGAAGGGCACATTGCAAGGGCTGCATCACCCAGGGCTAACAGACCCAAGTCACCAGCCAAACCTTGAAGTCTCTTGGTCCCCATGCTGACTAACCCATCAGGCCTGGAACAGCAGGCAGGACTGCTGTTGGGAAGGCTCTTGCTCTTCTGGTTGCTACCGGAGAAGATTTAAGGAGACAAATGTCTGTCAGAGAATGCCCTTGCTTTCTACAACGTAAGAGCCCTCTTGGTCCACCTCAGTGTGGGGAGGGTTGGACCCGGGTAACGGGAGGGACGAACACCTGCAAAACAGGCAGCTCCTTGCCTCGCTAAATTGAGGAAAGGCCACATGGATGTGATTTAATTGCTTATATACAGGTGTCTCATGCCATTTTAGATGCTTCTGGTCTCCATCTGCCAGTGGAGAAGGGCATACAGAGCTTCCATACAACCTGTCTTCTATTTGTTCGGCTTGTGTGGGCTTCCCAGCTGTCCTTAAGCCCCTCAGGGAACTCCAGACACCTGTGTGTGGTCATCTGTTCCCTTGAATTTTGCCAGCTGAATCACATCCACTGACCAGATCTTCTCTGCCCATGGTAGGATTTCTTGGCTCACGTGGAGACACCCATGTATGGACACACAGTGGGTTTTAATCCCTGGCTGACTCCCAACCTTAATGCCTTTATTCATGAAGAAAAGTGTTTTCTCTCAGACACCCAACCTCCTCATTGCTGCAACTTAATCTCCTTTGCTCCAGTACAGACATTCTCCTTTCCCATTCTCTGTCTTCTTCTCCTTGAAGTCCATGTACCATGTGGATGATAGTAATGTTTGTAGAAGCCAAATCCCAAAATAAAACCACCCTCTTGGTTCTCAAAGTAGCTCAATAACTGTGATTCTTCCTGAGGCAACACTGCAAAAGGAGAGACCTCTCAGGTGGGGCCAATACCTGGTGAAGTTTCCCTTGTGACAGATAGAAGGACCACAGGAGCATTGATCTCTGATGCTGGTGTTACAGTATGGCAATCAGACACCACATATGAAGTTCATGAATTTTGACTAGACAGGAAAATCAGTGCCCCAAGCGAAAAAGAACCCAAAACCCAATCAAGCTCCAGCAAAGGAGATGTTTCTTCTGCCTGTGACACAGTAAATGGTTAAACCCAACATGTTTGAGGCGCATTCTCCTGATCCCAAAAGGAAAGAACATCTTCAGCCCCCAATCTGATGTGAGGTCTGACCCCATGCCTGGCCCTGACCTTCTTTAAAACAACCAAAATCTGCAAAACAGGCAGTTAGAGAGAGAGAACTACCCACAAATATGCTGAACCACTGGTTATCTAGCACCAGCTCTCCCAGTCCCTCTCACACTCAGCTGGTGGGCAGCATTTGATCCCAGCAGCAGCAGCCCTCCAGCTCATGGAGATTCTTCTGCATTTACATTCTACAGCCAGAAGAATCATACATCAACACCACATCATCTTCACCTGCTTTACTCCTACATGTGCTCACCCCGTGCAGCTTTCTCCAGGCTCTGTGGAGCAGGTGTTTCAAGAGCTGCATGGGAAGAGATCAGAACAAGAAATGTATGCCCAGATTTTTTTCCTAAGTGCCTGGAAACCTTCCCTAGCAGGAGAGCTGAGGTGCAGGCAGGAAGGGAAGGGAGGGAAGATGGGCTGGAGAAGAAACAAACAAGCTTTAAACCAAGGCGTAGGGAGAGCAAATCAGTGCTTATGGTTCCTATCAAATCTTGAAGTGCTGCACAGTGGAAATGAATGACATACAGGGGGACCTGCTCTGGCAGAGGGGTTGGACTAGGTGATCTCCAGAGGTCCCTTCCAACCTTATATCATTCTGTGATTCTGTGATAATGCTGTGACAACAGCTTGCAATTCATCTTAAAGGCCAGGTAGACCAGGTGCCCTCACTGTACACTGGCTGTGCCACTGGCCACCTATTCCTACTGGGGTTATGGACCCTGGCTCTGGCCAGCAGAGTTGATATGGACATCTTTTCAGTCATGTTAACACGCTCTCTGCATGCCCACGCTTTGCCCTGGGACTTGTTCTCTATTTTTATGTTGCCAGTGGAGCTGGTACCCCGTGGCATTACACCGGGAATGATGAACCATCTGAAGACCCAGGGGTTGGATCAGCCAAACAGGGGTTGGCTCCAGTTGATGCTCTTTCATGCACAGTGCTTGTTTGTGCTGATCGCTGCAGTTAAGTTCCTCTGGATTTAAACACATACCATACAGCCTGGCAGAAGTCTACAGACACTCGTTCCCATGGACAATCATGGACAACCAGACCCAGGCCCTGCCCAGCCCCAGCACACCCAGGCATCCCTTGGTACCTAGAGACCGCCATGGGGACCAGAAGGATTCAGTGATGGAAACTGAGACAAAACTCAAGGACAGGCATCCAACCAGCCCTTCTTCTCTGCCAGGTCCTTGTTAAAAGAAGTATTTCTGGCCAGGGGAGAACCCTCTTTGGGGTTTGTCAGTGGACAAACTCATTGCCATGAGCTGGCAATGTGAGCTGGCAGCCCAGAAAGACAACTGCATCCTGGGCTGCATCCCCAGAATTGTGGCCAGCAGGGTGAGGCAAGTGATTCTACCCCTCTACTCTGTTCTGGTGAGACCCCACCTGGAGCACTGTGTCCAGCTCTGGAGTCCTCAGCACAGGAAAGACATGGATGTTAGGAACAGGTCCAGCAAAGGGTCATAAAGATGATCAGAGGGCTAGAGCACCTCTGCTGTGAGGACAGGCTGAGAGAGTTGGGGTTGTTCAGCCTGGAGAAGAGAAGGCTCCAGGGAGACCTTAGGCCCCCTTTCAGTACCTTAAGAGGACTACAGGAGGGAATGGGAAGGGACTCTTTAACAGGGAGTGTAGTGATAAGACAAGGTAACAGTTTTTAACTGGAAGAGGGGAGATTTAGATGAGATGCTGGGAAGAAATTCTTTGCTGTGAGGGTGAATGAGGAACTGGCCCACATTGCCCAGAGCAGCTGTGGATGCCCCATCCCTGGAGGTGTTCAAGGCCCAATTGGATGGGGCTTTGAGCAACCTGGTCTGCTGGGAGGTGTCCATGGCAGGGGTGTTAGAACTGGATGAACTTCAAGGTTCCTTCCAACTCTAACCATTCTATGATATAGAGACGTCATCCCTCATGCTTGCTGCTACCATCTGCTTGGCCTCTTCTTGTTCTGTAATTCATTGTCTGAGGTTCGACACCTTAAAAATGCAAGCTGAGCAGCAGGGCACACATTTCCAAATGTCAGTGGTCTGAGAGCCAGGACCTCAAGATGACAACTTTGGGTTAAACGTCTGACCTCACTTAAGGGGAGATTAATACTGCTGAAAGCACAGAGGATTTATGGAAGAGCTGCATGTCTGCGTGAACTTGGATGGGGACAGAGATATGCAGGAAGCACAACCTTGTTGCTATTTCCCTTCCAAACCCACTGCAAGCCTAAAGCCCAGCTCAGCATTGCAGGTGGTTGGGCAAAGAATGTACCCAGCTGCAGGCCCTTGAGAGCTGGAAAGGTCCTCAGAGCAGAAGAGAGCAAGGTGATACACTGAAATATAGGTTTCCAGCCCCTTGGTGGCTTCAGGGTTTTTTTCTCCAATGCCAATGTAAAAAACAAAAACCAAACCAAACCCAACATGGTTGGTGATGGCATTCAAGACTCTGCCTTCCCACGGAGCTTTCAGTTAACAAAGGTAAGCTGGAAATGGTGCCCTTTTCCCAACAGCATGCCTCAGTTGCAAGAAAACTTTGCTGATTAGAAATGGGGTGGGTTTGGATCACTCTTCAGAAGGGCTGACATCCCCCACACTGCATCCTCTAGTCACCTCAAACCTATTTTAAGGTGTTATCACTCAGGGTGAGTGATGAGACCCAGTAGGCTGATGAAGAGCTCCTGAGCCGAGAAGTTCAGGCTCAAGCTGGTATCTCTGTGAGACAGTTTCTACCAGCACTTTGCACCGTGGTCCACTTTATTTGTGCGCATCCATAGGAAATGTCACTGGAGGGTGATGGTGACACTTTTGTTGGTGTTTGTTTGTTCTGGCACCTGCAGGTTGGCTGTGGACAGCCTGCCTCCTGCAAGGGTGGGTGCTGTAGGTGCTGGGGCCTTACTGGTAGTGGAACTTCCCGTGGGAAGCAAATGATGGTTTACATGTAAGGTGACCCCACAAGCCAGCACTGCAGCAAATACTTTTTATTGTCTGCTACTCAGGAACTAAATTGCATGGCATACATTGACCTTTCACACCCATGGAAGATCTTTCACAGAATGGGTTACACAGAAATGTGCAGAACAGGTTCAGAAGTAGAGCAGAGAATGAAAGCCAGCCAGTGTATCACAGCAATTTACCTTTGAGTGGTCAGAGCCTGCTGTATATCTGATGCCTGAGCCCGGCTCTCTGATACCTCAGCTCCTGCTCTCATGGTGCACGGTCCAAAAGCAAGCAAGCAAAGACAAGCTAATAAATTGATAGAAGCACGGCCAGCTCGTAAGTTCAGGGACAGGGAGCCTAGTGACTGATGTAGGTTATTTCCTTCCTTCTCCTTGCTTTACCTATCTACAGAGTTCAGGAGAGCTGGGATGTTCCTCCTGTGCTTGGTTGTCTTCCCCTTCTCCCCTTCCTCTCTCCCTTTATCCTTTGCTGTGGTCGCTGGCTGTGTTGGTCAGCAAGCATTTATAGGATAGTGCTACCAGGCTCTCAGCAATCCTTGGGCTCTTTGCTTTCATGGTCCCTGGATAAATCACAGAGTCACCAAATTGCTGAGGTTGGGAAGGATCTCAGCAGTTGGGAGGGACCTCGTTCTCAGTTTAGGAGGAACTTCTTTCCCATGAGAGTGGTAGAGCACTGGCACAGGCTGTCCAGAGAGGCAGTGGAGTGTCCCTCTCTGGAGACATTCAAAATCCACCTGGACAAGTTCCTGTGCAACGTGCTGTAGGTAGACCTGCTCTGGTGAGGGGGTTGGACTAGATGATCTCCAGAGGCTGCATGGGAGATGTGGTGATGCTGCTAGTGGTGAAGGGTCACAAGCCTTTTACACCCGGCATGTGAAGTGGGGCTTATTAGCGGGGACAGTCGCTGTGAAACAGAGACACCTTGCCCTCCCCATAGAGCTCCGTTAACCTGTCCTCCAGGTCCCCCAGCGTGAGGAGCTGGACTGCATTCTTGTCATTCTCTGCAATGACCGCCCAAGCCTTCATCTGTTTTTTGCCCATCTCACAGCAAGCACTGGACCAGATGTAGCTGGGTACATTAACCCTCCCACTAGCAATATAGTTGTTTCCAGGCACAGTGCCCACGACAACGTAGGTGGTGGTACAGCCCTTGGTCTTATTGGTCATCGTGGTCTCCACATAATTCTTCCAGGCGCCTACATTGAGTTTTGCATTCTGTGGGACTATGTTGGTGAGGGTGAAGGTAGCCTCCCTGCTCATGTCATCGGGTTGATGGACACTGGGGTTCAAACGGCAACTGTGCAAACCCTTCAGATTCCTGTAGTCTTGGGAGATAGCCTGGCTGTTCTTGATTTCTTCTAAGGTAACGTTGAATGTGCTCATGAGGTCATCCTCTTTCATCATTGTTTTGGAATAATTTGAACCAATCAACTTGAGAGGTAAAGAAGAGAAAAAGGTGTTAGTATTGGGGATGGGAGTAAGGGAACAGGTTTCCCTGCAGCAGAAGTCATCTTTTTGTCATCTCAGTGTACAAAATTGCACGAAGTAGAGAGAAATCATAAAACTGCTCCTCCTCAATGAACACAAGAGATTAAAAAAACAAACAAACAAAAAACCTGAGAATCTGACTGTTCCCGATTTGACTTGTGACCTTTGAAAACCAGCCTGCAGCCCGGGGTGGACGCATGAGACAAGGAGCATTTTCCACACTCAGGGTTGAAAGGTGACTTTGGTGAGACACCTCTCCTGCCACAGCTGGTTCCCTTTCCTCCCTTCTCCACATCCCACATCTGCCCAGACCTCTCCCCAGTTCCTCCCAGCCCCAGTAAGCACATCCAACCTCCATCACCTGCATCAAATCACGCTCTCCTCAGCCCTGGCCTTTGCTCTCTTCAGCCCCATTTCCACAAGAGCTCTCTCAGTCTCCACGACAGGTTGTTTTTTTTTTTGCCTTTTTTTATCCAATCTGTCAATACCCTGGTGTTTTACAAACTTACAGAAAACAAGCACACAGATATCCTCTTTGATGTTTGGGTGTCTTATGGGATCCTTGAAGATGGACAGGATGGAGGATGGGATGAGGATGAGCAGAAGAGCCATGCAGCCCTACCAGGGGGAGATGAGGAGGACTCAGACCCTTCAGCTCTTCTCCTGCTTTGGCCCTCACTCAGGAAGAAGTATATATGGTTGCTGCAGGTGTATCACACTCCTGAAACACCAGTGTTTGCCTTCCTGGCAACGTTCTTTTAAGTTCAATGTGGATAAATGGGCACTGTTAGGATATGACTCATCTCATCCTCCTGCTGATGCCTCAAACACATCAGAGGAATCTGATGATGAAGGTGTTTGAAGTTAGATGAGACAAATCTGGGAAACTATAGGCCTGTCAGCCTGACCTCGGTACCGGGAAAGACCATGGAGAGGATCGTCTTGGGAGAGCTCTCACAACAAGTGCAGGGCAGGCAAGGGATCAGGGCCACCCAGCATGGGTTTATGAAAGGGAGGTCCTGCTTAACCAACTTGATCTTTTTCTATGACCTTATGACCTGCTTTCTAGAGGAGGGGAAGGCTGTGGACATTGTCTACCTGGACTTTGGTAAGGCCTTTGACACTGTCCCCCACGGCGTTCTCCTGGAGAAACTGGCAAATCATGGCATAAACAAGCGTACCCTTCACTGGATAAAAAACTGGCTGGATGGCTGTGCCCAAATGTTGTGATTAATGGGGTGAAATCCAGTTGGCGACCGGTCACCAATGGTGTCCGCAGGGCTCAGTTTTGGGGCCTGTCTTGTTTAATATCTTTATTGATGATCTAGATAAGGGGATGGAGTGCACCCTCAGTAAGTTTGCAGATGACACCAAACTAGGTGGGAGTGTTGATCTGCTTGAGGGTCGGAAGGCTCTACAGAGGGACCTGGACAGACTGGATCAATGGTCCAAGGCCAATGGGATGAGGTTCAATAAGGCCAAATGCCGGGTCCTGCATTTTGGTTACAGCAACCCCGGGCAGTACTACAGGCTGGGGGCAGAGTGGCTGGAAAGCTGCCTGGCAGAAAAGGACCTGGGAGTGTTAGTGGACTGCCAGCTGAACATGAGCCAGCAGTGTGCCCAGGTGGCCAAGAAGGCCAACAGCATCCTGGCCTGTATCAGGAATAGCGTGGCCAGCAGGAGTAGGGCAGTGATGGTGCCTCTGTACTCGGCACTGGTGAGGCCTCACCTCGAGTGCTGTGTTCAGTTTTGGGCCCCTCACTACAGGAAAGACATTGAAGTGCTGGAGCGTGTCCAGAGGAGAGCCACCAAGCTGGTGAGGGGTCTGGAGAACAAGTCCTACGAGGAGAGATTGAAGGAACTGGGCATGTCTAGTTTGGAGAAGAGGAGGCTGAGGGGAGACCTCATTGCTCTCTACAACTCCCTGAAAGGAGGGTGTAGAGAGGTGGGGGTTGGCCTCTTCTCCAGGGGAATAATGACAGGGCCAGAGGAAATGGTCTGAAGTTGGGGCAGGGGAGGTTTAGATTAGATATGAGGAAGAATTACTGTACTGAGAGGGTAGTCAGGCACTGGAACAGCCTGCCCAGGGAGGTGGTGGAGTCACCATCCCTGGAGGTATTCAAGAAACGTGTAGATGTGGCTCTTCAGGGCATGCTCTAGTGCCTGAGATTATTGGTTTGTGGGTGGGTGTGATGTGGTGGGGTGTTTTGTGTTTTTTTGTTTGTTTGTTTGGGGGGGGGTTGTAGGTTTTGGTTTGTGTTGGACTCGATGATCTCAGAGGTCCATTCCAACCATGGTGATTCTGTGAAATCCCATCCAGTGGGTTCATTTGCACTGTGTGGGGGTGGGAGGAAAAAGTAGTGTTTGGTTAAAGGCTGCAGTTCACCTTTTAATGACTGGAGGGTGATGTGCTGTAAGAGAGGACACTCACCTGGGGCTCAATCATCCAGATGTGAGGTCTCGGGCCCTTTCTAGGCTTATAGGTGTAAGCAGAGTATACGGGAATACGCAGGTCTCTGTTGTACAGGGTGGCAAAGTGATACTCATTGTTGTAGAGCTGGCAGATCCAGGCTGGGTTGTTCGGCTTCAGAACATCATTTGGGGGTGTTTCCCGGAAGAAAAAACGAAGGCAACTTTGAAAGGATGTCACCACCTCGCTGCGTCCCAGCCAGAGGCAGCTCGCCAAGACCTGCAGAAGCAGCAGCAACAGCATCGTGGGGAGGATTCCAAGTGAAGGGCTCTTTCTCACCTGGAGGGAAAATGCAGAGAGACACTCAGCTTGGAGGAAGCCCATCATGGCCTGGAGTCGTTTTTGTGCTTGTGGGACAAGATTGGCTGAGGAGGGGACAATGAGAGATCAAGGAAGGGACAACTTCAGTCCTCCTGGATGTGGATAAATCAATAGGAAATAAAGGTGAAATGTAACATAGGTCTGAATGCCTAGAGAAGCAATGGGAGAAGTCAACCCCTCTGAGGAGTGATCCAAACCACATCTAATCAGCTCACACAGCAAAGTTTTCTTGCAACTGAGGCATCCTGTTGGAAAAGGGCCACCATCTCCAGCTTACCTGGAAGTGAATGCAAGCACCAAAAGCATTGGTTTTGGTTTGGGTTTTTTGTTGTTTTTTTTTTTTGCCTTGGCACTGGAGAAAAAAACCTGAAGGCACACAGGGACTGGAACCCCCTATTTCAGTGTATCATCTTGCCCCTTTCTGCTCTGAGGACCTTTCCACAGCAGAGATTTGGAAACTAACATGCATATTTGCCCTTTTCTTATTCGTTTCCCTGACCCTCATTTGTTAATTCCCATTGGATTCAGGATATTGAGCTAGACATGCCCTTGCTCAGACCCAAGACACCTGGTCCTTTAGGTCTTTAGTAATGCTGGAGCTGGAATATGGAGACCTGTAAGCTGAAAACTGAGAAGGGTGAATCACAAGAAGCAACTTATTCCAGTACTCTCCAGAGCGTGAGACAATCTGCCCCAGCTCAGGCAGAAAAGTTACTGAAAGGTTCTTCTTTTGTACCACCCCCTCCACAAGCTGAAAATGTAGCTAACTTAATATCAGATATATAGAAACCAACCTACCGTGTGAAAGAGCAGCACACAAGTAGAATTTCTATGCACAGGACTCTGCTGGCAGCCCCAAAGTGGTAGAGGAGTTTCAAACACCTCTGCTACAGCCTGAAGCTGGCTGTGACCCTGGAAGGTTTATATGTGATCTCCAGGAAGGCAGAATTGTGTAATTCTGCTTTGTTACATTTCTCAAATGGGGTTTAGGGGAAGTTTGTGCAGGGGTGGAACCAGGACCAGTGGTTTTCCAGAGGCCTTTTGCAAGGTATTTCCTTGTGCATTTGTTCCCAAGGCTTCCCATACTTATTGTTTCCCCAAAGGATCCTTGGAGAGGTCCAACATTTACCGGGGCAGCAGGTGAGCGGCAGAAATACTGCCACCACTTCAGATCATCCCACCAGGCTTTGTGACTTCTCCAGATGGGTGACACATTGCCAGAGCTGCCGAGGGCTCCAGATCTAATGGGATCTGGGAGATCAGCTTCTGGGACTGCCAGTTCGAAGTGGGGTAGTTTATTCCCTTTTGGGAATACTATTTCTATTGTGAAGTTTTCATCTTAGCACCACCAAAAGTGACTTTTTTTCCCTGAGCACACCTGATTTTATTTTTTCAAAGAGCAGATAATAGCTGGTGTAGTGACAATTTCCCAGCTTCTTCCATTCTCTTCTGCCTCTAATTTTCTCTCTAATACAGGTTTTGGTTTGTGTTGGACTCGATGATCTCAGAGGTCCATTCCAACCATGGTGATTCTGTGATATCCCATCCAGTGGGTTCATTTGCACTGTGTGGGGGTGGGAGGAAAAAGTAGTGTTTGGTTAAAGGCTGCAGTTCACCTTTTAATGACTGGAGGGTGATGTGCTGTAAGAGAGGACACTCACCTGGGGCTCAATCATCCAGATGTGAGGTCTCGGGCCCTTTCTAGGCTTATAGGTGTAAGCAGAGTATACGGGAATACGCAGGTCTCTGTTGTACAGGGTGGCAAAGTGATACTCATTGTTGTAGAGCTGGCAGATCCAGGCTGGGTTGTTCGGCTTCAGAACATCATTTGGGGGTGTTTCCCGGAAGAAAAAACGAAGGCAACTTTGAAAGGATGTCACCACCTCGCTGCGTCCCAGCCAGAGGCAGCTCGCCAAGACCTGCAGAAGCAGCAGCAACAGCATCGTGGGGAGGATTCCAAGTGAAGGGCTCTTTCTCACCTGGAGGGAAAATGCAGAGAGACACTCAGCTTGGAGGAAGCCCATCATGGCCTGGAGTCGTTTTTGTGCTTGTGGGACAAGATTGGCTGAGGAGGGGACAATGAGAGATCAAGGAAGGGACAACTTCAGTCCTCCTGGATGTGGATAAATCAATAGGAAATAAAGGTGAAATGTAACATAGGTCTGAATGCCTAGAGAAGCAATGGGAGAAGTCAACCCCTCTGAGGAGTGATCCAAACCACATCTAATCAGCTCACACAGCAAAGTTTTCTTGCAACTGAGGCATCCTGTTGGAAAAGGGCCACCATCTCCAGCTTCCCTGGAAGTGAATGCAAGCACCAAAAGCATTGGTTTTGGTTTGGGTTTTTTGTTGTTTTTTTTTTTTGCCTTGGCACTGGAGAAAAAAACCTGAAGGCACACAGGGACTGGAACCCCCTATTTCAGTGTATCATCTTGCCCCTTTCTGCTCTGAGGACCTTTCCACAGCAGAGATTTGGAAACTAACATGCATATTTGCCCTTTTCTTATTCGTTTCCCTGACCCTCATTTGTTAATTCCCATTGGATTCAGGATATTGAGCTAGACATGCCCTTGCTCAGACCCAAGACACCTGGTCCTTTAGGTCTTTAGTAATGCTGGAGCTGGAATATGGAGACCTGTAAGCTGAAAACTGAGAAGGGTGAATCACAAGAAGCAACTTATTCCAGTACTCTCCAGAGCGTGAGACAATCTGCCCCAGCTCAGGCAGAAAAGTTACTGAAAGGTTCTTCTTTTGTACCACCCCCTCCACAAGCTGAAAATGTAGCTAACTTAATATCAGATATATAGAAACCAACCTACCGTGTGAAAGAGCAGCACACAAGTAGAATTTCTATGCACAGGACTCTGCTGGCAGCCCCAAAGTGGTAGAGGAGTTTCAAACACCTCTGCTACAGCCTGAAGCTGGCTGTGACCCTGGAAGGTTTATATGTGATCTCCAGGAAGGCAGAATTGTGTAATTCTGCTTTGTTACATTTCTCAAATGGGGTTTAGGGGAAGTTTGTGCAGGGGTGGAACCAGGACCAGTGGTTTTCCAGAGGCCTTTTGCAAGGTATTTCCTTGTGCATTTGTTCCCAAGGCTTCCCATACTTATTGTTTCCCCAAAGGATCCTTGGAGAGGTCCAACATTTACCGGGGCAGCAGGTGAGCGGCAGAAATACTGCCACCACTTCAGATCATCCCACCAGGCTTTGTGACTTCTCCAGATGGGTGACACATTGCCAGAGCTGCCGAGGGCTCCAGATCTAATGGGATCTGGGAGATCAGCTTCTGGGACTGCCAGTTCGAAGTGGGGTAGTTTATTCCCTTTTGGGAATACTATTTCTATTGTGAAGTTTTCATCTTAGCACCACCAAAAGTGACTTTTTTTTCAATGGGATCTGGGAGATCAGCTTCTGGGACTGCCAGTTCGAAGTGGGGTAGTTTATTCCCTTTTGGGAATACTATTTCTATTGTGAAGTTTTCATCTTAGCACCACCAAAAGTGACTTTTTTTTCCCTGAGCACACCTGATTTTATTTTTTCAAAGAGCAGATAATAGCTGGTGTAGTGACAATTTCCCAGCTTCTTCCATTCTCTTCTGCCTCTAATTTTCTCTCTAATACTCTGCAGATCTTTAATTGTCTATGCTTTCCCATGCTCTCCCAAGGCATACCTTCTGTCTTTACCCTTCCTAGTATAAAAAGTAAAGAGCTGCAAAATACGGTCAATGCGTAAACTGTGATTTTCTCCTTGAAGAGGGGATGTTAGAGCTCAGGAAGGGCAGCCAGAGACAGAGACTCCACCACCTCTCTGGACAGCCTGTTCCAAGGCTCCAGCACCCTCTCAGTAAAGAAGTTCCTCCTCAGGTTTAGATGGAACTTCCTAGGGTCAAGTTTGTGCCTGTTACCTCTTGTCCTGTCACTGGGCACCACTGAAAAAAGACTGGGCCCATCCCTCTGACACCCACCCTTTAATTATTTATAAGCACTGGTAAGTTCCCCCCTCAGTCTTCTCTTCTCCAGACTGAAAAAGATCAAAGTCCCTTAGACTTTTTTCATCAGATCCCAGAACAGGACACAGTACTCCAGATGTGTCCTCACCAGGGCAGAGTAGAGGGGGAGGATGACCTCCCTCAATGTGCTGACCACACTTGATGCACTCCAGGATGCCATTGGCCTTCTTGGTCACTGAGGCACATTGCTGGCTCATAGTCATCATGCTGTCCACCAGGGCTCCCAGGTCTTCTTCCACAGAGCTGCTCTCCAGCTGGTCAGGTGCTGACCACACTTGATGCACTCCAGGATGCCATTGGCCTTCTTGGTCACTGAGGCACATTGCTGGCTCATAGTCATCATGCTGTCCACCAGGGCTCCCAGGTCTTCTTCCACAGAGCTGCTCTCCAGCTGGTCAGCCCCCAGCCTGTACTGGTGTGGGGGGGTTATTCCACCCCAGGTGCAGCATCCTACACTTGCCCTTGTTGAATTTCATCATGTTCCTCATCCCCCAAGTCTCTAGCCTGTCCAGGTCTCGTTTAATGGCAGCTCAACCTTCTGGTGTGTCAGCCACCCCTCCCAGTTTTGTGTCATCAGCAAACTTGCCAAGGGGACACTCTGTCCCTTCATCCAGGTCATTGATGAATATATTGAAGAGGACTGGACCCGGTACTGACCCCAAGGGAACTCTGCTAGTTACAGGCCTCCAACTTGACTCTGTACCATGGATCACGACCCTTTGAGCTCTGCCACTCAGCCAGTTCTCAATCCACCTCACTGTCCTCTAATCTAACCCATACTTCCTGAGATTACCTATGAGGATGTCATGGGAAACTGTGCCAAAAGCATTGTTAAAGTCAAGGTAGGCAACATCCCCTGCTCTCCTCTCATCCATCTAGCCAGTCATCCTATCATAGAAGGCTATCAGATTGTTCAAGTTGGATTTCCCTTTGATGAATCCATGATGACCAGTCCTGATGACCTCTTTTTCTTCTACATGCTTAGAGATGACATCCAGGGTGAGCTGTTCCACCACCTTTCCAGGGATGGAGGTGAGGCTGATTGGCCTGTAATTTCCTGGGTTCTCCTTCTTGCCCTTTTTGAAGACTGACATGATACTAGCTTTCCTCCAGTCCTCAGGCACTTCCCCTGTTCTCCATGGCTTTTCAAGAAGATGGAGAGCTGAAGGCCAGAGCTCAGCTAGCCTCAGCAAAATCTCAAGTGTTGCACAGCTGATAAGAGAGGACATGCTGGAACTCGTTGGCTACAAGCCTTGGGAGGAACAAGATAAAAATATTGTCTAGAAGGAACAGAGAGTGCTTGCTCTGTTAAGAAATACAGGCAGTAAATTGTGTTGAAAAAAGGATGTGCTAAAGACCTTGTAGTTTGGGCAAGGAAGGCATGTTAGTATTAACCAATGGTTAAATGCCTAGTGTTTAAAATTAGCCAATCTGTAGAAGACACGCTGGTTTTGCTATGAATATAAGGAACCTAAGAAATTTTAAAATTAGCCAGTCTGTAGAAGACACGCTGTTTTTGCTATGAATATAAGGAACCTAAGAAATCCTAATCGACATCTTGCTTGCATCAAGCTGTATCCTGTCTCTTAATCGCGGCAGAGAGCAGCTTAGGAATAACATCTGCCAGTTCTCTCAATACTCATGGGAGATCTTAAACTTGAAGGAAGTGGTGCTTAAATATTAGCCATCTCTCTTGTACCCCCCTGCCTTCTAAAGTTTTAGCACATGGGATTACTTGAAACAGGTAACTTCTGAAGAGGCCAAAGTCAGCTCTCCTGAAGTTCAGGGTTGTAATTCTACTTTTTGCCCTGCTTCTTCCATGCAGGATCCTGAGCCTCACCATCTCATGGTCATGCTGTGAGATAAATGTCCCCCCTTCCTAGCCTGAAGGCTATCAGAGTCACAGCAATGTACATCTACATACAAGCAGAAGGCAATCGGGCGTTACCTTCCAAAAAACAGAAAACAAACAAACAAAAAAACCAACAAAAAACCTAGCTGTTTTTAATAAGTGCATTTTACTCCATCCCATCCAGGGCACTCCGAAGACATCACAGGGCCAGAATAAAACCATCTCTGCGTGGCGCCAAGATGTCTCACTGAGGAAGGGGCTTTCCCAAAGACCCACCATCTTTCTGTCTGCTTTGCAACTGGAAAGCAGACCCACAACATTTCTCAGTGTTTTCTTTTTGGGTTTTTTTTTGAGAAGCAAAGCTGCCTTGCTCAGTGTTGGAAACCTCGATAGAGGGAAGGAGTTTGTGTGCTCAATAGTGTCCAGCTCTTGCACGTAGGAAGTGGTGCAAGCCCCAACCCAGGGAAGGGGTTTGTGTGCTCAATAACGTTCAGCTATCACATGTAAGAAGTGGTGCAAGCCCCAATTCAGGGAAGGGGTTTCTGTGCTCAATAACGTTCAGCTATCACATGTAAGAAGTGGTGCAAGCCCCAATTCAGGGAAGGGGTTTGTGTGCTCGATAGTGGTCATTTATCGCATGTGGGAAGTGGTGCAAGGCTTTAACACAGCAGTTACAGAGGCCACAGCACGTTGGTTTTGGCTGGGGACTGGCATGAGTGCAATAAGCTGGCCATTTTGGACCCTTACCCCACAGCAGAAAAGCTCTTTATCTTTGAACCCAGCTTACCCAAATCAGCAAGAGCTGAGTCGCAACGGGGTTTCACTGGCAAAACAGGGTGGTGTTCGCTTACCTTCAAACACAGGGGAAATTCTCTCTGAGAAATATCACGCCTGGTCCTTTTTTGAAATGTTCTTGACTTGACAACACCTCACAGGTGGCAGGAGCCGGGATTTCCTGAGCTCCAATCTCAGCTTTGAGAGGGGCTACCCAAAGCACTCTGGCAAACTCCTAAATCCCCTGCCTCAGCCTCCCTGCATCCTGACAGAAGACACTTGGGAGCTTCTGAGTGTCCCAAACAGGACAGCAGATGTACACGGAAAGAACATTATTGCTGGACCACTCTCGATCATCTTTGAGAAGTCGTGGAGAACAGGAGAGGTGCCTGAGGACTGGAGGAAGGCCAACATCACTCCAGTCTTCAAAAAGGGCAAGAAGGAGGACCCTGGGAACTACAGACCAGTTAGTCTCACCTCTGTCCCTGGGAAGGTGATGGAGAGACTCATACTAGATGTCATCTCCAAACAAGTTGAAGAGTGGGGGGTTATTGGAAGTGGGCAACACGGGTTTACCAAGGGTAAATCATGTATGACCAATCTGATAGCCTTCTATGATGCCATAACCGGTTGGTTGGATGAGGGGAGGGCAGCAGATGTCATCTACCTTGACTTCAGCAAGGCTTTTGACACTGTCTCCCATAACATCCTCATTGGGAAACTGAGGCAGTATGGGCTGGATGAGGGGACAGTGAGGTGGATTGAGAACTGGCTGTG
>NW_015090760.1:404043-404876 GCF_001431845.1 Calidris pugnax
AAGATGATTCAGGGATTGGAGCATCTCCCTTATGAGGAGAGACTGAGAGAGCTGGGACTCTTTAGTCTGGAGAAGAGAAGGCTGAGGGGAGACCTTATCAACGCCTACAAGTATCTCAAGGGAGGGTTGAAGGAGGAGGGAGCCAGACTCTTCTCAGCAGTTGTCAGTGAGAGGACGAGGGGCAACGGGCACAAGTTGGAACATCAAGGGTTCCACTCAAATATGAGGAGAAACTTCTTCACGGTGAGGGTGACGGAGCCCTGGAACAGGCTGCCCAGGGAGGGTGTGGAGTCCCCTTCTCTGGAGATTTTCAAGACCCGCCTGGATGCTCCTGAGTGACATGCTCTGACAAGCTCTAGGCAATCCTGCTTCAGCAGGGGAGTTGGACTAGATGATCTCTATGGTCCCTTCCAACTCTAGAAATTCAGTGAAATTCAGTGAAATTCAGTGAAACATTCAGTTCATCAGCTGCCTCCAGAAAGGTTTGATCCAGGGTACACATTCTGGGCAGCTCCCTGTCCCATCTACACACAAAAACATACTTATTGTAGACTCTGCCAAATGCCTGGGCAATGCATCTCTACCTGCATTGCTTAACTGGCAACTGGCATTGACTGCCCTTCCTGATGTATTTTTCTTTTTTTTTTCATATTGTAAATCCTAAATGCGTTGGTTACGCATTGGTTGATTTAACCTTCAGTAGCTCAGCACATAAAAGAGGAGGAGGTCAGCCTTCCCAAGTACAAGCTGCGATTCAGGACAGCTCCATGGTTCCATAATTGGAAAGGCGTTTTTACATGAGAGGGGAAGCACAGGGAAATAATATATGAGTT
>NW_015090761.1:0-5343 GCF_001431845.1 Calidris pugnax
ATATATATATATATATATTTAATTTTTTTTTTCTTTTTTCACTTTCCAAATCTACACGTTCTCTTAACAGCTGGGCAACACCTTGTTTTGGGTTTTTTTTTTAAACCATTGTCACGACCCGCTGCCACCGTCACGGTGGTGTGGAGCCGTGGGTGAGGAGGGGGAACAGCAGCACAATGCCACGTAGCAGCAAATTACAGACCTTTTTAATTTATTTTTATTTAAATTCAGGTGTTCAGCAGCACGTTCAGTATCTTTTTAATTGTGGAAAGGAAATTTATGGCATTTACAGCAGGGTGTAAATCATTCGCTTTAGGAGAGGGATCGGAGCAAACCTTAAAGGTTTATATTTGACCTTTTTTGATCCATGACCTGGATGAAGGGATGGAAAGTCCCCTCAGTGAGTCTGCTGACAATACACAACTGGGAGGAGTGGTTGACACACCAGAAGGCTGTGCCACCATCCAGTGAGACCTGGGCAGGCTGGGGAGTTGGGCAGAGAAGAACCTGATGAACTTCAATAAAGGCAAATGTAGGGTCCTGCACCTGGGGACAGGTTGGGGGTGACCTGCTGGAGAGCAGCTCTGAGGAGAAAGACCTGGGAGTCCTGGTGGACAATAAGATGACCATGAGCCAACAATGTGTCTTTAGTGTCTTTGTGGCCAAGAAGGGCAATGGCATCGTGGGGGGCATCAGGAAGAGTGTGAGCAGCAGGTGGAGGGAGGTCATCCTGCCCCTCTGCTCTGCCCTGGGGAGGCCCCAGCTGGAGCACTGGGACCAGTTCTGGGCTCCCCAGTTCCACAAGGACAGGGAACTGCTGGAGAGGGGACAGCAGAGGCTCCAGAGATGAGGAGGGGCCTGGAGCATCTCCCTTCCGAGGAAAGGCTGAGGGACTTGGGTCTTTTGAGTGTGGAGAAGAGAAGGCTGAGGGGGGATCTGATCAACACCTCTAAATACTGAAAGGGTGGGTGTCAGGAGGATGGGGCTGGTCTTTTTTCAGTGGTGCCCAGGGACAGGACAAGAGGGAACGGGCACAAACTTGAACATAAGAAGTTCCATCTAAATATGAGGAGGAACTTCTTTGCTGTGAGGGTGGCAGAGCCCTGGCAGAGGCTGCCCAGGGAGGTGGTGGGGTCTCCTTCTCTGGAGACATTCAAACCCACCTGGACACATTCCTGTGGGACCTGCTCTGGGTGGACCCACTTTGGCAGGGGGTTGAACTGGATGATCTCCAGAGGTCCCTTCCAACCCCATGTGATTCTGTGATATTTGCTGCCTTATTTCCAGTCAACCAGCCTGAACTTTATGTTCCCACAGCCTTTTTTTTTTTCCCCTAGTTTGTGTTGCCAGGTGCTGACGCTGGATGAGGGATGGTTTTTCACGTGGGAATCACCACGGCTGAGGGAGCAGCACTCCCTGGAACGCCGGTTCCCCAGCCCACATGGCTTGGATGCAGCTCCTTCCCAGCACCCTTGCCTACTGCCAGCCCCTCTCCTTCCTTAGAAATCCTCAAATCTCCAAAATAAATTCTAAACTAAGGCTGGACCTCCCTCCCCAGAACCATCCTTAGGTCAGAAGGCACCTCAGCCCCCAAAACTGCCCTGGAAAAGGGTCTCTCTGACCCCAACCTGGGTTTTCCTGCCCATCCGGGTGCATTTTGTGATGCTCCTGGGAAGAGGTGGCCGTGGGGAAATATCAGGCTCCAGGCAACCCGATGCCTTCCAGTTATTTATTTATTTATTTTTATCTCCCTATTAGCAAACACCATAAAAATCAGCAAAGAGCACTGTTTTGTCTTGGGGGCGGACTGACCCACTTCTTCCAACACCAGCGGAAAGGCATCCCCTGGTTTTAAGCCCTTGCTGAGCACGGGGAGATGCCGGCAGGTAGATTAGGACTGGAAAATCAGGAACATTAATCCCTGCTCCGCTACAAACTCCAAACATCTCTCTTTTTTTTTTTTTTTTTTTTTTTTTTTGGCCTGGATTCACCAGAACAGCTCTCCAGATTAACGAGGTATAACAAGTTTGTGTGTAACAGATCCAGGGTGGTGATGCCAGCGAGGGATTATAAAGATGGACGCAGAGAAAATGAGAGAGAATCGAGCCCTAGCGGGGTTATTGCTACGCCAAAAACCAGCCGAAATCTTAAAAAATCAGTGCCGCAGCCCCGCCGAAGCACCGCCGACAGATCCAGCGCCCAGTAAGGTTTATGCAACCTCAGAGGTGAAGGAGGTGTGGGCGCCAGGAATTTGGCCCCTGGGTTTTATTTCAGCGCTCACATAATCTGACCTAATTTACCATTACCCAGCTCAATGGATTAATGGAACAGGGAGAGGCAATACCCCGTGTGTATAATTAAGTCTGCCTTTTGTATTACTTCCTGGACCAGATTTTTTTCTCAGAATCGAGCCCTAACGATGCTGCGGGGTTATTGCTGCGCCAAAAAACAGCCGAAATCTTAAAAAATCAGCGCCGCAGCCCCGCCGACAGATCCAGAGCCCAGTAAGGTTTATGCAACCTCAGAGGTGAAGGAGGTGTGGGCGCCAGGAATTTGGCCCCTGGGTTTTATTTCAGCGCTCACATAATCTGACCTAATTTACCATTACCCAGCTCAATGGATTAATGGAACAGGGAGAGGCAATACCCCGTGTGTATAATTAAGTCTGCCTTTTGTATTACTTCCTGGACCAGATTTTTTTTTTTTTTTTTTTTTTTTTTTTTCCCTCAACTTGCCTTTCTGGTTTGAAGCCCTGGGGAAACAATGGGAAAGGCGCAGCACACGCTGCTGGGGCATTGGGGATATACTGGTGGCACTGGGCAGAGGAGGCTGGAAGGATCCCACGGGGCTTGCTGGGGTTGGGTATGGCTCTCTTTTTTTTATTATTTTTCCAGAAATTGCCAAAATTAGAACCAGAAAGGAGGGAGAAAGCCCTGGTTTATGGTTCAGGGGATGTGTTTAAAGCCAGGGATGGTTCCCCTCTGCCACCGACTCCTTGCATGTCCTTGGTCAAGTCATTTAATTTACCAGGTCTGGTGGGAGGTGTCCCTGCCCAGGGCAGGGGGGTTGGAATGAGATGGTCTTTAAGGTTCCTTCCAACCCAAATCTTTAAGGTTCCTTCCAACCCAAACCATTCTCTGGTTCCATGAGCTTCATCACCTCTGGTGGGCAAGGCTTTGTGTGATTAAATGACGATGAGCTCCAACGCAGGAGATGAGGGCTCTGCGAATGAGGTGGTGGGTGGTGGGCAGTCCTCGCCTGCTGCCGCAGTGCAGACAGATAAAAAAGCAGCATTATTCACCCCAAAGCGAGCGCAGCTGGGGGGGGTGGGCTGTGGGGACATCTCTCCAGCTTCAAAATGAGAAGAGGGGCATTTTAATGAATAAACGCAAAAATGGAAGAAGAAATGTCCAGCTGGGAGACACGGCTCAGCCCTGCCTCCTCCTCCACACCCCTCTTCACACCCTCATCGGCCAGAAAACCCCCCGGGGTGCCCCCCCTTTGATCAGCAAGGACAGGGGCCAAGCACCCCAGCTGCTCCTGTATCTGGTCGCCCCACTGCACCCTGCCAGCTGATACTGGGGAGGGTAGGGTGGGGTGGGCGACGTGGTCCCCCGAGATAGGGGGCCGGGCACCCAGCACACACCTTGCTGGGGCTGTCGGGGTGGACCTGCACGTGTCCTACAGGAGGTTTCTCCTCTGGAAATGGGTGATGCCCAGATGTCCAACTCCTGGCGCTGCTCTGGGTCTCCATCATGCTGCTCTCTCCAGGCACCAATTCAGAGAATCATAGGATGGTTTGGGTTGGAAAGGACTGTAAAGATCACCCAGTGCCAACCCCCTGCCCTGGGCAGGGACACCTCCCACCAGCCCAGGTTGCTCCAAGCCCCCTCCAACCTGCCCTTGAACCCCTCCAGGGATGGGGCAGCCACAGCTTCTCGGGGCAACCTGGGCCAGGCTCTCACCACCCTCACACCAAACAAGTTCTTCCCCACAGCTCAGCTCCATCTCCCCTCTTTCAGGGTCAAACCCTTCCCCCTCCTCCTGGGGCTCCCCTCCCTCATCAAGAGTCCCTCCCCATCTCTCCTGGAGCCCCTTGAGGGACTGGAAGAGGCTCTGAGCTCTTCATGGAGCCTTCTCTTCTCCAGGCTGAACCCCCCCAACTCTCTCAGCTCCCCCTCCCAGCAGAGGGGCTCCAGTCCTCCCAGCATCTCCGGGGGACTGAACTTCTTCCAACAGCTCCATGTCCTTCTGCTGTTGGTGGCCCCAGAACTGGAGGCAGCAACTGGGGGGTGTCTCCCCAGAGCGGAGCAGAGGGGCAGAATCCCCCCCCGGCCCTGCTGGCCATGGGGCTGGGGATGCAGCCCAGGGTGCTGGGGGGCTTTCTGGGCTCCAGCCCACGTTGCTGGGGCATGTGAAGCTTCTCACCCACCAACACCCCCCCCCAGGTCCTTCTCCTGGGCGCTGCTCTCCAGCACTCGTTCAGAGCAAGCCTCATGATTTTAGCAGCGTGGCTTTATCCCAGGTTTCCTCCAAATTGCCCGGTGGGAAAAAAAGCAGGATTTGGTGCTTGGATGAAAACCTTCCTCCCATGGGAAATGCTGGGAGCTCTCCTCGATGGAGCATCTCATCCCAGAGCCTGGGGCTCCCCTCACCAGCATGAGCACCAGCCAGGGGAGAAGGTTTTCATCCCACTGCTGATGCTGTGGATGGTGGAATTAAATATATTCACAAACAACTAATATCTTCTCCGTCGCTGCAAGGAGCATGCATCTGGAAATAATTAGCATGCACAAAAACAACTTCCACATTCCTCTTAGGCCTCCATTTTGTGCCGCCTGCAGCCTCTGGCAGCGATGGCTTTATCGGGAGTTCTCCATTTCTGTGTATTTTGCCATATTTCTAACACCCAGCCCGGGTCAGGCCAACCCTCGGGCCAAGACTCGCCGGTGACACAGAGCCCATGCTCAGCCCCCACCAAACCACCCCCCAGCACAGCGTTTTTCTTTGCGTGGTTTGATGGCAGCGCTGGCTTTTTATTTCCTCTCCTCTCCTCTCCTCTCCTCTCCTCTCCTCTCCTCTCCGGAAGAAGGAGAGATGGAAACCCCTCATGCCCCGATCCTTGTGAGCACAATCCTGCAGTGTCTAAGTGTGTGTGTGTTCACTAGGACTGCTCCATCGTCTCTCTGCTCCTGCCCACACAGCGATGTGTAGTGAACAAGGACCTCCATATCACAAACACCTCCCAGAGACCTGAACTGAAATTGGATTTTGTGGTTCACTGACCAAAATCAAGAAGATAAAAAAAAAAAAAAATCATTTCTGTTTGAAGTAAAAGGGTCC
>NW_015090761.1:6289-48407 GCF_001431845.1 Calidris pugnax
AATCCCCAGCAAAATCCAGTGTGCAAAACCCCAGTGTCCAAACCCCAGTGTGCAAAACCCGGTGTGCAAAACCCAGCCAGCGAAATCCAGTGTGCAAAAGTCAGCATGTAAAACCCAGCCAGAGAAATCCAGCATGCAAAAACCAGTGTGCAAAGCCCAGTGTGCAAAACCCAGCGTGCAAAACCCAGCATCTAAAACCCAATATGCAAAATCCAGTGCGCAAAACCCCACGTGCAAAACCTGGTGCGTAAAACCCGGCGTGCAAAGCCTGGCGTGCAAAAGCCATCGTGCAAAATCCAGCCCCAGATACGATGCCCATCGTGTGGGGAGGAATTTGGGGGGGGTCTCCCATCATGGTGGCTCTGCTGAGTGGGGAAGGAGAAGGGAAGGCCTTTCTGAGAAACGCCAACAGCGGCTTGAGAGGTGCAAATCCCAGTGTGCAAAATCCAGTGGGCAAAACCTGGTGTGCAAAACCCAGCATCCAAAATCCAGTGTGCAAAAGTCAGCATGTAAAACACAGCCAGCGAAACCCAGCGTGCAAAAACCAGTGTGCAAAACCCAGTGTGTAAAACGCAGCATGCAAACCCCCACATCTAAACCCCAGCAAAATCCAGTGTGCAAAACCCCAGTGTCCAAACCCCAGTGTGCAAAACCCGGTGTGCAAAACCCAGCCAGCGAAATCCAGTGTGCAAAAGTCAGCATGTAAAACCCAGCCAGAGAAATCCAGCATGCAAAAACCAGTGTGCAAAGCCCAGTGTACAGCCAGCGAAATCCAGCATGCAAAAACCAGCGTGCAAAACCCAGTGTGTAAAACCCAATATACAAAATCCAGTGCGCAAAACCCCACGTGCAAAACCTGGTGCGTAAAACCTGGTGTGCAAAGCCTGGCGTGCAAAAGCCATCGTGCAAAATCCAGCCCCAGATACGATGCCCATCGTGTGGGGAGGAATTTGGGGGGGGTCTCCCATCATGGTGGCTCTGCTGAGTGGGGAAGGAGAAGGGAAGGCCTTTCTGAGAAACGCCAACAGCGGCTTGAGAGGCGAAGATGGAAGTTTCTGGTGTGAGAAGAGAAAGAGGAAGAGGAAACGCAGCAGAAAATGAAGAAGCTTTCATCTGGAGGAGTCCCTGCTCCTCGGAGCCATGTGGCTCCTCCGTCACATCTGCTTTTCACCAGGGGACCAGCCAGCCCATCCCAGCTCTGCTGTGTCACCCCAGCCTGGCTTTTGCTGTTCCTGATGTGACCATGGCTTTCAAAATTCAGGAGCAGCTCTGGATGCTGCCGTGAAATCCTAGAATCATGGAATGGCTTGGGTTGGAAGGGACCTTCGAGATCATCTCATCTCACCCCCTGCCCTGGGAATGGACACCTCCCACCAGACCCGACCCTGTTCCACCTGGAGAGGGTCTCTTTGTCAGGAAGTGCAGTGACAGGACAAGGGGTAAAGGTTTTAAATTGGAAGAGAGGAGATTTAGGTGAGATATTGGGAAGAACTTCGGTGGGAGGGTGGTGAGAGCCTGGCCCAGGTTGCCCCAAGAAGCTGTGGCTGCCCCATCCCTGGAGGGGTTCAAGGGCAGGTTGGAGGGGGCTTGGAGCAACCTGGGCTGGTGGGAGGTGTCCCTGCCCAGGGCAGGGGATTGGAACTGGATGATCTTTAAGGTCTCTTCCAACCCAAACCGTTCTATGATTCTATGACCAGGTTGCTCCAAGCCCCCTCCAACCTGCCCTTCAACCCCTCCAGGGATGGGGCAGCCACAGCTTCTCGGGGCAACCTGGGCCAGGCTCTCACCACCCTCCCAGCAAAGAAGTTCTTCCCAATATCTCACCTAAATCTCCCCTCTTTTGCCCCAGCTTTGTGCCAGTTCCCTCCCAGGGCTGGGGGCCAAGCTTGTAACGCAGGGATTTGCGATGGCAGGAGGAAGGAGAAGTGGAGAAGCCAGAGAAGGTCCAGCTCCTTCTCTCTGGGAACGAATGGGGACCACAGGAGACCTATTTGTGACCTTAAAGCCCTCCCCAGCGTATCAGATACCCCTGGAAAAGCAGCACCAAACCCACAAATTTGATTCAATCACCCTCCAAAACTTGTACCGCGTGGTTTTGCCCACATGGTCACGCTTGATGTCACCGTGGCCACCAGGATGGGACCTTGGGCACAGCTCCGTCCTCCCCCTGAACCTCCCCAACCCTTCCCCACCGTTATTCCTCTTATGAACACGTTGGATTTGGCAGGAGAGACTTTTTCCTCCCATTTCTCCCCGTTCGTGTGGGCACAAGCTGTGCTGCCGCTCAGTGGCAACACACAGGAGGGTCCTTTCCTTCCCCGGCTGATTTTCAGCCCCTTCGAGGCAAAGAGAGGCTTTTTGTTGTTGTTTTTTTTCTTTTCCTTATTGTTTTTGTTTGTTTGTTTGTTTTTTAAAACCAGATTCATTTATTTATGACTTACTCATCAATATTTATACGCTTATTACTGGCGCTACAATACCATTGTAGATTTATAATGTGCATGTTTATGTATATTATACGCTTCTATTTATCTATTTATATTTGTAAATTTTTTATTTATATGTTTATACACTGTTTGTATATTTATAGTTGCCTGTTTATGCCAGGAGTGTAATTTAGAGCTCGAGCAGCCCCACGGGTGCTACATTCCCACTGTAGATTTATAATTGTCCTGGTTGCAGCCACACAGACCTCATTTCTCTTCTAATGCCTGGGGAAATGGCGTTTTTAGAAGACTCTGGTGGCTGAATTGGTGAAAATATTTAATTTATAGCCAGCTCCGGGGTGTGGGATTCAAGATCTCAGTGTTTTCAGGTGTGGGATGAGGAGAAGCAAGACCCGGGCACTTGCCCCAAGGTGCCACCAGGATTATTTTGTACTATGAATGTCACATTTAATAGAAATTATAAAGTTTGCTGAGGAGTTTCTCTCTCTCTTGTGGTGTCTGGGATCCTGAGAACTTCATGCTGGAGCCCTGAGCCCTTCTCTCCCTCCCACAGGGCTCTCAGGGTCCCCACTTGCTGCCCCCTTGATGGCAAGGACCAGCTTCCAACTGGTGGGATGGGCTGAGTATCATCCTGGTGTATTTTATATTGGTGCTGGATCAGTATTGGCTCTTTAGTATAATTAACGTTAATTATTTAGCCTTATCCTATTACATCTGTTTGTATTTCAATCCTTGTCTTTCCTTGTTTTACCCCCAGTTTTCCCTTCGTGGGTTGGGAGGGCGTTTTTGGGTGAGGGAATAATTGTCTGAATGACAATAAATTGTCCTGGGTTTCTCAAGCCATAACAGAATCCCAGAATCCCATGGGGTTGGAAGGGACCTCTGGAGATTCTCTCCTCCAACCCCCTCCCAGAGCAGGGCCACAGGAACGTGTCCAGGGGGGGTTTGAATGTCTCCAGAGAAGGAGACCCCACCACCTCTCTGGGCAGCCTCTGCCAGGGCTCTGCCACCCTCAAAGTGAAGAAGTTCCTCCTCGTGTTTAGATGGAACTTCTTCTGTTCAAGTTTGTGCCCAGTTCAAGAGAGACAAGGAGCTACTGGAGAGAGTCCAGCGTAGGGCAACCAAGATGCTGGAGGGATTGGAGCATCTCCCTGGTGAGGAAAGGCTGAGAGAGCTGTGACTCTTGAGGCTGGAGAAGAGAAGGCTGAGGGGAGACCTTCTTCATGCTCCCAAGGATCTGAAGGGTGGGTTGAAGGAGGATGGAGCCGGACTCTTTTCCGTGGTTCCCAGGGACAGGCCGAGGGGCAACGGGCACAAGCTGGAGCAGGGGAAGTTCCACTGCAATGGGAGGGAGAAGTTGTTTGGGGTGAGGGTGGCAGAGCCCTGGCAGAGGCTGCCCAGGGAGGGTGTGGAGTCCCCTTCTCTGGAGATCTTCAAGCCCCACCTGGATGCTCCTGAGTGATGTGCTCTGGGCAGCCCTGCTTTGGCAGGGGGTTGGACTGGATGGTCTCTAGAAGGTCCCTTCTAACTCCAACAATTCTGTGATTCCGTGAAATATTTCTATTTTTATTTATTTCTATTTGTATTTATTTCTCTCTATTTCTCTGTGTATCTCCAGTCTGTATATCAGGATTTCCCTGTCCATTCCAGCACCCTCCCTCCCCCTCTCACAGGCCCCCCCTCATTACAGCCGGATCATCAATTAGTATTTAACCCACTGCCGCCTCCCTGGCCACGCCCCCTCCGTTGACCACGCCCCCATCCTCTCTTGGCCACGCCCCTCCCGGGGAATCCCTTCCCGCCCCACCGCCACGAGCCCCGGCGCCGCGTGTGTGCGTCACGTCCGGCGGCAGGCCCCGGAAGTGGCGCCGTGGCCGGTTGCTATGCGGCGGGCCGGCGGCGGGGAGGCGGGTGAGTGCAACCTCGGGCCTCCCGGCTGAGGGAAGGGATGAGGCAACGGGAGGAAGCGGGGAGGGTCCCTCCGGGACCGGGGGAGATTATCTTTGGGTTCCCGGGAGGGGGCTTCCGCCGCTCTGTTCCGTTTCTCGGGGTCATACCGGGCCGGGCCCTGCGGCCTGCCCGCTGCTGGAGCCCTGAGGGCGGCCCGGGGAGCCTCCTCCCGGTTCCTGCAGCCTGCTCGCTGCTGGGACTGTGAGGAAGGGGCGGGAGTTTCTCGCAGCCCCCCCGGGGGTTCTCCGCAGCCCCCCCGACCCTTACCGGGGACTGTCCCTCAGCCCCTTCCCCTCCCTGTCGCCGCCCGGTGCGGGTTTGTGGGCGCCGCTGGGAGCGGGAGCGGGAGGCTGCGGTTTGGCACCCGCTCAGGGACTTCGTGGCACCTCGGTCAGGGGAGGACGCGTGTGGGAGGGACAATAAGGCCACCTGGAGGTGATGGGAAGAGAGCGACAGGCCTGACCCGTGCTGAAGGGTCGGCATTTGCGTGGTGTTTGTGATTTATTTTTTTTAATGTTGCTGCTGGGTTATGATGTTTGGAGTCTTTGCCTTTTGGGGACTGAAAGGAGGGTGGAGAGAGGTGGGGGTCGGTCTCTTTTCTCAAGTCACAGGCGACAGGACAAGAAGAAATGGCCTCAACTTGCTCCAGGGGAGGTTCAGGCTGGATATTAGAAAAAATTTTTTCACCAAAAGGGTTCTCAGCCATTGGAATGGGCTGCCCAGGGAGGGGGTTGAGGCCCCATCCCTGGAGGTGTTCAAAAGCCGGGTTGATGTAGTGCTGGGAGGTCTGGTTTAGTGATGATGCTCCTTGTTTGTTGTGTGGGTGTCTATTTTTGTCAGTTAGGTTGACGGTTGGACAAGATGATCTTTAAGGTCCCTTCCAACCTAGAAGATTCTGTGATTCTGGGACTGGCTTTGCAGGTGGTAATGGAGCTGAAAATGGTTATTAAGTCCTTGGGGAGGAGGTGTGCTGCTGGCTGTGCTGGCCTCTTTGCAGGTGGTAATGGAACTGAAAATGGTTATTAAGTCCTTGTGGAGGAGGTGTGCTGCTGGCTGTGCTGGCCTTTGGCTCCCTGAGCAGCACCGTGCACAGCTGTGCTGGGGAGCAGGTTGCTTGGGTCTGTGTCCAGTCAGGCTTTGAATGTCTCCTGGGGATGGAGGTGACACAGTCTCTCTGAGCAACCTGTCCCAGTGTCCCACCACCCTCATGGAGTTTTCTTGTGTTCAAGTGGAATTCCCTGTGTTTTGGTTTGTTCTGTTACCTCTTGTCCTGTCACTGGGCACCACTGAGAAAAGAGTTTGCTTCCTTTAGGCTCTGCAGTCAGATATCTATATACATTCATCAGAGCTGTCTCCTCGTAGTCAAAACAGGCCCAGCTTTCTCAGTCTTTCATCCTCCAAGAGATGCTCCAGAACCTTCCTCATCCTTGTTGGCCCCGTGCTGAACTTGCTCTATGTACTTCTTGGCCTGGAGAGCCCCAAACTGGACCTGGCACTCAGCACACCAGTGCTGAGGGGTCTCTTCTCCCAACTTGTGTTCAAGTGGAATTCCCTGTGTTTTGGTTTGTTCTGTTACCTCTTGTCCTGTCACTGGGCACCACTGAGAAAAGAGTTTGCTTCCTTTAGGCTCTGCAGTCAGATATCTATATACATTCATCAGAGCTGTCTCCTCGTAGTCAAAACAGGCCCAGCTTTCTCAGTCTTTCATCCTCCAAGAGATGCTCCAGAACCTTCCTCATCCTTGTTGGCCCCGTGCTGAACTTGCTCTATGTACTTCTTGGCCTGGAGAGCCCCAAACTGGACCTGGCACTCAGCACACCAGTGCTGAGGGGTCTCTTCTCCCAACTCACAGGCGACAGGACTAGAGGAAAGGGCCTCAACTTACACCAGGGGAGGTTCAGGCTGGAAATTAGGAAAATTTTTTTCACTGAAAGGGTTATCAGCCATTGGAATGGGCTGCCCAGGGAGGTGGTTGAGGCCCCATCCCTGGAGGTGTTCAAAAGACGGATTGATGTAGCTCTGGGAGATACGGTTTAGTGATGGTGTTGCTTTTTGTTTGTTGTTGGTGGTTATTTTTGGTGGTTTATTTTTGTCAAAATTAGGTCGACGGTTGGACAAGATGATCTTTAAGGTCCCTTCCAACCTAGAAGATTCTGTGTCCCTCGACCTGCTGGCAATACTCTTCATAATGCTGTCTAGAAGATCATCTGTGTTTTCTTTTTTGGCAATACTCTTCATAACACTGTCTAGAAGATCATCTGTGTTTTCTTTTTAATTCAGGAACAGAAGAGCAATGGCTTTGAGCATGGTTGATGTGCCTTGTCAGTCGGAGGCCACCGGCTGATGTTTGAGCACCAGCTGGTCTTTCTCTCCGCTGGTCGTGTCCCAAAATGGGGAGGTAAGAATCCCAGAGGAACTGTCAAATTAAATTGTGATGCCTTTTGAGTGAAGGACAGGGAACCTAATCATGAATTTGAAGGTGGGAGTAGTGTCTTGGCTACACTCAAGCCAGAGCATGAGCAAAGTGGAAAGTTTTATGAAGAATCTGTTTGTCCTTAGCTTGTTTCGGAACGCATGGTGCTTCTTTTTGGTAATAAAGTCAATTTTAAGGCAGCTCTTCCTCTTTGAATTTTAGGATCAGCATCTCATGTTTGCTTCCTGCTTCTTGGCACTTCAGCATCTCTCCAGTGGGGTGTCCCCGGATTCTCAACACCACTTTGCGCCAGATCGTTGTGATAGGAATCCTGGCTGCTGCTGTCTCTTTGCTTTACTACTCCCTGGTGGTCATCCGTAACAAGTATGGACGTGCCTACAGGGACAAAAGGTGAGCTGGAAAGGACTTTTCTGGGAAGGAATGACATGTAGATCTGGTATGAAAAACGCTGACAGGTTGTGTTTGTGAAATACACAAATGGGGGAAAAGCATGAGTAAAACTTCCTGCTTTTTTTTAATGAAGCTTTCCTTATCTAAGCTGATTTTAATTTATCAACTTTCTAATATCTTATGTATCTGCAGCAGCTCAGTAAAACTGTAGGCACAAAAAATATTGCATAATAAATTATTATGGAAATTACTTTTGGTATTTTTCCTTGGAACTTGATTCTTGTGGGTGGCACTTCAGTTTTTTTTTTCCTTCAGCAACAGTATAATAGTGTGATTCCTACAATGGAAACTGTTTTGAGTCTGATGTTGAGCAAAACTTCCATAAGGAACTGAATTGCCACGTGGTAATGCCTAGTTTTCTTCCAGATATCTTGCCCGAGTGACTGACACTGAAGCTACAGACACAAACAACCCCAACCTGAACTACGGCATCGTTGTGGACTGTGGCAGCAGCGGCTCGAGGATTTTTGTGTATTGTTGGCCAAGGCACAACGGGAATCCCCATGATCTGCTGGACATCAAACAGATGAGGGACAAAAACAGAAAACCAGTGGTTATGAAAATTAAACCAGGTGCTGGAAAGAAATTCATTGTGGATGTGATTTTTCTCGATAGTTGCCTATCCTAACTTTTGCTTTTTCAAACCCCGTATTTAAAGTGTTTGGGTAAAGGGTGCTCATGAGTTGTCAGCGTGGCAATCCTGCAGGTTGCTTTGGGTTTGGTTTGCAGAGAGCTTTGTTCAGCTGTAAAGCCTGAAACATGACCCTGATGGGCAGGAGGGAGAGGTTTCTCTGTGGACTGAGACAGGTGCTGCTTCAGTTGTCACTTCCCCTCTGCTCTGCACTGGGGAGGCCACAACTGGAATCCTGCGTTCAAGAGAGACAGGGAACTGCTGGAGAGAGTCCAGCGTAGGGCAACCAAGATGCTGGAGGGATTGGAGCATCTCCCTGGTGAGGAAAGGCTGCGAGAGGTTCCACTCAAATATGAGGAGAAACTTCTTCACGGTGAGGGTGACAGAGCCCTGGAACAGGCTGCCCAGGGAGGGGGTGGAGTCCCCTTCCTTGGAGATTTTCAAGCCCCGCCTGGATGCTCCTGAGTAACATGCTCTAGCTCTAGGCAATCCTGCTTCAGCAGGGGAGTTGGACTAGATGATCTCTATGGTCCCTTCCAACTCTAAAATTCAGTGAAACTCAGAGGCCGGACTCTGGAGGCCGGAGCAGGCAAGGCTGAGGGGAGCCCTTCTTCATCCTCCCCAGGATCTCAAGGGTGGGTTGAAGGAGGATGGAGCCGGACTCTTTTCCTAGTTCCCAGGGACAGGCCGAGGGGCAACGGGCACAAGCTGGAGCAGGGGAAGTTCCACTGCAATGGGAGGAAGAAGTTGTTTGGGGTGAGGGTGGCAGAGCCCTGGCAGAGGCTGCCCAGGGAGGGTGTGGAGTCCCCTTCTCTGGAGATCTTCAAGCCCCACCTGGATGCTCCTGAGTGATGTGCTCTGGGCAGCCCTGCTTTGGCAGGGGGGTTGGACTGGATGGTCTCTAGAAGGTCCCTTTCAACTCTGATGGTTCGTGAACTTGGTTCTGTTTATTTAGTGAATAAATAATTGGTTTTCTGTAAAGCTATTTAAGCCAACTCTATAAATAGGTAATATACCTAATGCAGGTCTCTGTTCAATGTCTGGAGCATGATAAAGGGATAACTTTGTTCTTATTTTCTTAGTTCATTACCTGGGTTTGGCTTTGGGTAGTTTGTTTCTCCTCTGTGGTGGGTATTTCCTGGAAAATGTTGATAACCAAAGCTTGAGTTGCTTCACTCTCCTGCTTTTCTGTTTCATCAGGCATTTCGGAGTTTGCCAGTTCTCCTGAAAAGGTCAGTGATTATATTTCTCCACTTCTGAGCTTCGCTGCCGAACACGTGCCACGTGTAAAACACAAAGAGACACCTCTTTATATCCTGTGTACTGCAGGGATGAGGATTCTACCAGAAAGGTTATTGGCTGTCTTATTTTTAGCTTTTAGACTAGTGATCCTGGTGTGTCTGACTATTTTTAACTGTTCAAAACTGTCATTTTGCAGCCAGCAGAAGGCAATACTTGAAGATCTACTCACTGATATTCCCGTGCAGTTTGATTTTCTGTTTTCGGACTCGCACGCAGAGGTTATTTCAGGGAAACAGGAAGGTAGGTTAACCTTGGGGAAAAGAATTGTTGAAGTGCTTATTCCTTTCATGGTGCAACTTGGATAATTGTTTTTTCATGCTTTTTAAAATTCTGGTTGGGTTGAGAGACTTATTCCTCAGTAGCTACATACGGAGTGTGGAGATGATCCTCTGCTGGGATCTTCTAACTTGTCTAAATGCTTCCTAAGCAACAGTGAAAATAAACTTTCTCTGTTTACCAGGAATTTTAGTCCATTTTCTCTGACTTTGGGGAGGGAGGGTAAGGATAAGGCACAGCACTCTTGATGGAAGAACATCAAGACCACCCCCAGCTTCCTCAGTCTCTCCTCATAAGACTTATTCTCCAGACCCCTCACCAGCTTCATTGCCCTTCTCTGGACCCACTCCAGCCCCTCAAGGTCTTTCTTGTGGTGAGGGGCCCAAAACTGGACACAGCACCAAGGTGGGGCCTCACCAGTGCCCAGTACAGGGGGACAATCACCTCCTGAGTCCTACTCCCCACGCTGTTCCTGACCCAGGCCAGGATGCTGGTGGCCACCTTGGCCACCTGGACACACTGCTGGCTCCTGTTCAGCCAACAGTTGGCCAACGCCCCCAGGTCCTTTTCCACTAGGCAGCTCCAGCCACTCTTCCTCAAGCCTGTAGCTCTGCATGGGGTTGGTGTGACCCAAGGGCAGGACTCAGCATGTGGCCTTGTTGAACCTCTTCCTGTTGGCCTTGGCCCTTCCATCCAGCCTGTCCAGATCCCTCTGCAAAACCTTCCTGCCCTCCAGGAGGTTGACACTCGCACCCAACTTAGTGTTGTCTGGTACTTCTAGCCTTGACTTGGGAGAGAAGGAATAGAATAAGTTGTCAGGACTGATTAACTTCAAAGTATTTTACGTAATAAAATACGAGCAGTGGTACATCTTAGTAACTCATATGCAAATAATCCCTCTTTGTTTTGAAGATGATACGTACCAGATAGTCCTAAAACATGTTTTCTTATGCCTGTAGGAGTATATGCGTGGATTGGCATCAACTTTGTCCTTGGAAGATTTGAACATACAGATGATGGTGAGTATCTTAAGTGCAAACTGGATTTTAGGAAGGACTTCCAGTACGTTCCTGGGCTTTCACTGTTGATGGTGTGATTTTAGATGGAGATATTTGCGAACAGTGCGTGTGCAGGTGCTAGGGTTGGTTTAATCTACGTGGGATTTCATTGCTACAAAAAAGAAGTTTAACCAGAAGTAGCGTAGTGCTGCTTTAGGCCCATTTGATTGTATTTCTCAATTCCTTTTCCTTGTTTTCTCCAGAGGATGAAGCAATTGTGGAGGTGCACGTCCCGGGCAGTGAGAACAAAGAGGCCATCTTTCGTAAGAGGACAGTGGGTATTCTTGACATGGGCGGAGTGTCGACCCAGATAGCATACGAAGTCCCTAAAACTGTAAGCTTTGCCTCTTCACAGCAGGTTATTATCTGTGCAACTTTTCTTCTTTTCCTTTTGGTTTATTTTAATGCATATTTGTTGTTTTTTTTTCTTTGGTTTGAGTCCTATTCTTCATTACATCACATTCCCAAACCAAGGCAAGAGAAGATGGCAAATCCAAGTCTTCCCTCAGCTAAGCAATTCATTTGTATTTTGTTCATTTATTTCTATCAGTTTCATTTGCCACTAATTTTCAGGTTTAAGTGGACGTGCATTCTTTGTGTGTGTGTTTGTGCCTGGATGTACGTATAATTTTAACATTTGCTTTACTTAAGAGATTTTATTCTGAAGTTTAGAACCCAAAAGTTGTGTGCTGATTCTTCTTATATAAGATAGATATATATTTCCTTTAATTTGGGTTGGTAGAAACTGGCAGTACAGTCTAAGTATCATCTACATTCTCAGCACAATTAATCTGTTGGTAAGATATATTTCCTTTAAGTTGGGTTGGTAGAAACTGACAGTACAGTCTGTTTAAATATTGTCTGCATTCTCAGCACAATTAATCTGTTGGTAAGAAGTAAATCTCTTTGTTACAAATCTTAAATGCAACATAAATTGCTCTAACTTCATTCTGCTGGGTTCTGGAGTCATTCCTGAATTTTTGATGGTGGATAACTTCCCCTTAACTTCATTAAGAAATTATCTAAAGTAATAATAGCGTAAAAGCCCTATGTTTTGACTTTCAGTGCACTGTTATAATGATGTATATAATTATTTTTCTTCATTTTCCTGTGAAATGCTGGGGTTTCACTATTACAGGTTTTAATAACTACATTGTCTTTCAGACAGATGCTGTAACAAATAATTTGGGCTGTTAAACAAAAGCGTGGACGTTTAGATTCAGAGCAGATTCCCTATTACCAATTCATATTTTTTTGGGGGGGGAAGTTGCAGACAGCTGATATGATGACTGTTGTGTGGCTCTATCTGAACACGAGCCAATATAAAATAGATATTCTGGTCATGGAACCTCTCCAGGTTCCTGGAGAGAGAATGACAAGTGTCAAATAATTGACTGTGACGCTTAAAGTCCGGCTGCTGCAACGTAAGTTGGAAGCCTCAGGATGTTATGCTATGTATCTGGGCACGTTCTATGTGAAGTGCTTCTGCTACACAGCTCTCAAATATCTGAGAAGCTGCTGCGAGTGACTGCCGTGTGGTATGTCAGCATTGCTGAGTGACTGATGGCTCTCCTGAAAAGCTTGAGAAGTCCAGAGTGGAAATTGAAGAGCAGCTCTGCTGGGCAGGTCATAAATCTCCCTACCCTGGCACTTCAAACACAGTCAGAAGTGGTAGCACTGAGATTAGTGGCCACAGCATATATTTTTCCAAAGGAAAAGATACTTTAGCATCCAGAGTAGCAGTTCCTGGCCTTTATATTTCCTTGAGTATCAGCAGAGACAGTGCAGTTCTCTGCCATCAACATGCTTTGCTCTCCCTATGAAGTAGAAGGTAGCGTGAACCTCTGAAAAGCAAAATATATGAGTAAGGAGTGAAATTTAAAGATGTTAAAGGCATCTGGTGGTCCAAAGAACTCACCTTATCAATGCCTACAAGTATCTCAAGGGAGGGTTGAAGGAGGAGGGAGCCAGACTCTTTTCAGTGGTTCCCAGTGAGAGGACGAGGGGCAACGGGCACAAGTTGGAACAGAAGAGGTTCCACTCAAATATGAGGAGAAACTTCTTCATGGTGAGGGTGACAGAGCCCTGGAACAGGCTGCCCCGGGAGGGTGTGGAGTCCCCTTCCTTGGAGATTTTCAAGACCCGCCTGGATGCTCCTGAGTAACATGCTCTGACAAGCTCTGGGCAATCCTGCTTCAGCAGGGGAGTTGGACTAGATGATCTCTATGGTCCCTTCCAACTCTAAAATTCAGTGAAATCTTTAGGTTCTGGCTCATATTGTTTATACCTAATCTTGGTCCTTGTGTTTCCTACAGGAGGAAGTAGCCAAAAACTTACTTGCAGAATTCAACCTGGGCTGTGATGCTCATCAGACCGAGCACGTGTACAGAGTCTACGTCGCAACCTTCCTTGGCTTTGGAGGAAACGCAGCACGCCAGAGATATGAAGACAGTCTATTTACCAGCACAGTGCTTAAAAACAGGTAGCTGGCTCTAGTTGCTGGGGAAATGTGGGTTCTGTGCATTCACACGGACTGGATGAGCACACGATCTGCTGGATCAAGCACTGGCTGACTGGAAGGTCCCAAAGAGTTGTGCTCAATGGATGTACGTCCAGCTGGCGGCCGGTCACAAGTGGTGTGCCTCAAGGCTCAGTGTTGGGACCATTTTTGTTTAACATTTTTATTGATGATCTCAATAAGGACATAAGGTGTAACATCAGCAAGTTTGCAGATGACACCAAGTTAAGCAGGAGTGTTGACTCCCAGGAGGACAGGGAAGCTTTGCAAGAGGATCTAGATAGATTGGATCACTGGGCCAATGCCAATGGAATGAGTTTCAACAAGGGCAAGTGCCAGGTCCTGCACTTGGGCCACAACAACCCCCTGCAGCGCTACAGGCTGGGGGAAGTGTGGCTGGGGCTGCCTGGAGGAAAGAGAGCTGGGGGGCATTGGAAGAGGCTGCCCAGGGAGGGGGTGGAGTCCCCATCCCTGGCTGTGTTTAAGGGCCGTTTAGATGCAGTGCTGAGGGACATGGTGTAGGGGAGGACTTTGTAGAGTAGGGGAGATGGTTGGACTCGATGATCCCAAGGGTCTCTTCCAACCTAGACGATTCTATGATTCTATGATTCGCTGTGGTCAGTAAACCTTTAACTTGAATACATTTAGTAAAGCATCGTGATGTAAAACTTAATTTTTAGAGCACGCCTTGTGCGATGCTGAAGCTTCTTGAGACGAGGCTGCTTTGTTTTGATGCTGTTGTATCTCAGAGCTTGATTTCTTTGTTTTTTTTCACTGTGCCTGCTCCTTTGTACAGGCTGCTGGGCAAACAGACTGGCCTGACTTCAGATTCACCCTACCTGGATCCTTGCCTGCCCCTGGATGCTCAGGATGAGATCCAGCAGAACGGACAGACGATGTATTTGCGGGGAACAGGAGACTTTAACCTGTGTCGGGAAATTATTCAGCCATTCATGAATAAGACTAATGAAACACAGACGTCTCTAAATGGTGTCTACCAGCCTGCTGTGCACTTTCAGAACAGTGATGATTTTTAGAGTTTTTTTTCACTGTGCCTGCTCCTTTATATAGGTTGCTGGGCAAACAGACTGGCCTGACTTCAGATTCACCCTACCTGGATCCTTGCCTGCCCCTGGATGCTCAGGACGAGATCCAGCAGAACGGACAGACGATGTATTTGCGGGGAACAGGAGACTTTAACCTGTGTCGGGAAATTATTCAGCCATTCATGAATAAGACTAATGAAACACAGACGTCTCTAAATGGTGTCTACCAGCCTGCTGTGCACTTTCAGAACAGTGAATTCTACGGTTTCTCCGAGTTTTACTACTGCACCGAGGACGTGTTACGTATGGGAGGAGATTATAATGCTGCTAAATTTATTAAAGCCGCAAAGGTAAAGTGTTCTTGAGAGAAACTGTTTCTAATTCAAAACAGCTACTCTGCAGAAACATTATTTTTTGAAAGTCTTGCAATAAAACTCCTCCCTTAAGGATCCAAAATCCTTTTACCCTGCAATGAACTATCACGGGGCATCTCTTTTCCTCACTGGATTTTCTTTTTGA
Source organism: Calidris pugnax (assembly GCF_001431845.1). Taxonomy (NCBI): domain Eukaryota; kingdom Metazoa; phylum Chordata; class Aves; order Charadriiformes; family Scolopacidae; genus Calidris; species Calidris pugnax. The sequence goes on from NW_015090761.1 coordinate 20,921, forward strand.
ATATTTGTTTTAAAGCACAATATTAAAATACTAGTCAAGTTCCAGCAGAACTACTGATAATGAAAATCCATGCTGCTTCCATCCCTTGCTTCTTTTAGCAATGTCTTTGTTGTTAGAAAAAGAACTCCTTTTCTTCTTGCTTTATCCCAGTTTCTTGGGTGTGTTTCTCCTAACAGGGATCAGTCTGAAGACAATTTAAAGTAAGGCTACAACATAAAGCAGAGGAATATGACCTGCTTTGTCAATGCCCTAAAAATAGGGTGTCTGTTTTTCCATCACCAAAGAGTTTAACTGCTACTGAATGCTAATTTAACCACAAATGCCAAGTGTGGAACAAAATCTTCCAGAAAATACCATGAAATGTGTGATCTGACTTATTAGCAGTGCCAGGGAAGCTGTTATTTTTGAGTTTTCTAGCTTTTGCTGTTAACAAAGCATCTGATCTAGTGACATTTTTTGCCTCTGAAGGCAGAAACCATGTTGAAAATTCAAAACAGCTACTCTGCAGAAACATTATTTTTTGAAAGTCTTGCAATAAAACTCCTCCCTTAAGGATCCAAAATCCTTTTACCCTGCAATGAACTATCACGGGGCATCTCTTTTCCTCACTGGATTTTCTTTTTGAATATTTGTTTTAAAGCACAATATTAAAATACTAGTCAAGTTCCAGCAGAACTACTGATAATGAAAATCCATGCTGCTTCCATCCCTTGCTTCTTTTAGCAATGTCTTTGTTGTTAGAAAAAGAACTCCTTTTCTTCTTGCTTTATCCCAGTTTCTTGGGTGTGTTTCTCCTAACAGGGATCAGTCTGAAGACAATTTAAAGTAAGGCTACAACATAAAGCAGAGGAATATGACCTGCTTTGTCAATGCCCTAAAAATAGGGTGTCTGTTTTTCCATCACCAAAGAGTTTAACTGCTACTGAATGCTAATTTAACCACAAATGCCAAGTGTGGAACAAAATCTTCCAGAAAATACCATGAAATGTGTGATCTGACTTATTAGCAGTGCCAGGGAAGCTGTTATTTTTGAGTTTTCTAGCTTTTGCTGTTAACAAAGCATCTGATCTAGTGACATTTTTTGCCTCTGAAGGCAGAAACCATGTTGAAGTCTGTCTTTTTTTGTTCTTTTCTTGCAGGATTATTGTGCCACTAAGTGGTCTGTCCTGCGGGAACGTTTTGACCGTGGTCTTTATGCGTCACATGCTGATCTCCACAGATTGAAGTAAGTATTTGTATTTGTACAGCAAATCCATTCATGCAGAGTCGCCAGGGAGAGGTCATGTCCAAACGATCCACTTAATTTAATCAGTGGAAGTGTGAATATAACCTTAAATATTGCATCAGCCGTAAAAAAAGGGGCTGATAATTATGTGTCTAAATGTGTTCCCCTGGGACTCTGTAAGTGCTGGCCTGACTTTATGTCACTCTTTCTATAGGTACCAGTGTTTTAAGTCTGCCTGGATGTATGAAGTATTTCACAGTGGCTTCTCTTTTCCTGAGAGCTACAGCAATTTGAAAACAGCTCTGCAGGTTTATGACAAAGAGGTTCAATGGACCTTGGGAGCCATTCTTTACCGAACACGGTTTTTACCTTTAAGGTACGAGTTGTTTTCTCAAATGGGTGGAAGGGTTTATGAAGGGAAGAAGGACAGTGATAGCAAAGCAGCTGGCAGATAGGGGGAGACAAGATATTGTTTCTAGTGGATTATATATTGTATATTCTATTGCATATATGTAGTCTAGTGCATTTTATATATATATATATTTGTCCAGAGAAGCTGGGGCTGCCCCATCCCTGGAAGGGTTCAAGGCCAGGTTGGAGGGGGCTTGGAGCAACCTGGTCTAGTGGGAGGTGTCCCTGCCCAGGGCAGGAGGATTGGAACTCCATGATCTTTAAGGTCCCTTCCCACCCAAACCATTCTATGATTCTATGTATAACCTCAGTACATATTTCAGATAATGCTTTATAAAAACTATTCTGCTAAAATGGTCTCCGTTTCCTGTGATAACGGCAGTTTAGCTCGGAGGCAAAGTTTGATTTCATGTCTTTTATCCCTTTGATTCTTTTCAGAGACATCCAGCAAGAAAACTTCCGTGGAAGTCACTCCCACTGGAGGAGCTTCTCCTTCGTTTACAATCACTATTTGTTTTTTGTCTGTTTTCTGATCGTGCTGCTCTCCATCCTGCTTTACCTGCTCAGGCTCCGGCGGATCCACAGGCGAATGCTGCGTAACAGCTCCTCTACTTCCCTCTGGATCGAGGAAGGCCTCCCACCACAGAAGATGGCAGGACCCTTATGAGATGCTGTGATGGAGACATTTTGTTGGACTCGCTACTCAAAAAGCCATTTTTGCCTCAGGGTTCCTCCTTTTTCTCCCTTTAAATCATTGAAGAAGCAGATTGCCTAGAGCGCGTCATACAGCTGGGCTTTGGAATCATGGGAAAATGGGGTCAACTTGGCTTAGTCTCATTAGACAATATCTGCCAAAAAGTACTTTATTATTTTTTTTTTTAAATATTGCACTTTTGTGTGTAATGGGACGAGCGAAGACTCGTCAGTAAATGAGCAGCAGCAGCTTAAACTATGTATGGTAAGAGAATGAGTGTGAATGCTCATCCTTTTGGGTGAGATCGTGAAATCCCCTTCACTAGGATGAATGAGGACTGTTTTTATTTTCTTTTCCAGATTCCAGGATTGATATCACTTGAATTCTCAATTCTCAGTCTCCTCAGTCAAAGAAAAGGAAGTGCAGGGTTTTCAAAAGCAGTAAGAAAGCAACCTTTTAGGAGAGAGTTTAATCAGATTTTATATTCTGGGATAAGTACTGTGATGGAGAAGAAAAATCTATTGCACCCAACGCTGTGCTTCCACAAAACTGCTTAAATCAGTTTTGTTTCTTTGTGACAGTTTCCCCATTTGTCTTGGAAGCTCTGTCGTCGTAGTGGCTAAAGTCACTATTTTTAATCCTCTGTTTCATAATCATTCAGAGATCTCCAGTAAAGTGAAGAGAACTGGAACATGCCTCAGCTTCTGTTTCTGCTAGAGTAGCCATGCACAGTGTCTCTTTTTTTGATTTCTGAGTACTCCGATTTAATTTATATTTTATTTAAAGCTGTTAATTTTACTTGAAAGTAAATCTGTCCATGATTAAAAGTGGGATTTATATGAACTTTTTGGTGTGTGGGTACTTTATTGCACAGCAGCTCTTCTGTTCTCACTGTTTGTATCCAACTGGCCAAACTTTCTTCTCTTCTAGTAGGCGAGGATGTGCCGGAAAACTGGATCCCGTTTTCACTATTGGAGAAGTAGGCATGTTGATACCACTTAAGGTGCAGTTTATTCATCTAAAAGACTAATTTGAATTGTTTTATTGCCTCCTATCATTATGCTTGCTTTTGCCTTTGGCTGTTTAAGGAATTGAGGTTTGAAGTGTAGCTAAATTTAGGTGCTAAACTTCCTGCCCCTTCCATCCAGTGACTGGCAGATTGGCATTGCAGTCGTAAGAATTAACTGGATATCAGGTGGAATTTTGAAACAGAATCTTTAAGTGAGTGTTCAGAAAACAGATAAGTTTGGGTTTTTTTGTACCTGACAAATCATAGAATCACAGAATGGTTTGGGTTGGAAGGAACCTTAAAGATCATCCAGTTCCAAACCCTTTCCATGGGCAGGGACACCTCCCACCAGCCCAGGTTGCTCCAAGCCCCCTCCAACCTGCCCTTCAACCCCTCCAGGGATGGGGCAGCCACAGCTTCTCAGGGCAACCTGGGCCAGGCTCTCACCACCCTCAGGGGGAAGAATTTCCTCCCAAAAATCTCATCTCCATCTCCTAATTTTTGGTTTAAAACTGCTCCTTCTCCTCCTAGGGCTCCCCTCCCTCATCCAGAGTCCCTCCCCAGCTTTCCTGGAGCCCCTTGAGGGACTGGAAGGGGCTCCAAGGTCTCCCTGGAGCCTTCTCTTCTCCAGGCTGAACCCCCCCAACTCTCTCAGCCTGTCAAATCCAAGCACTTCACCAGCTGAGAGTCTGGTTTGTGTTTTGCTATTTTTTAAGCACCATCTGAGCGAGTGCTTAGATAAGACACCTCTCGCTTCTGATGCCTGGGACTGCCCTACAAACTTGTTGCACTCGTGAGGCTGATAATTCTTATCAGAAAACTGACACTTCCAATTGTTCCAGAGCCTGTGCTTCCTGTTGCTGAGATGCCTAAAACTGAGTACAGAGCCTTTAATTGCACGTGTAGATAAAGCAGCCCCTTTGGACAAGGGCTGATGTTGGTGGTAAAGTGGAGAGTAAATATCAGTGTGTGGCTTGGCAAAATCCAGGCAGATGCCAGGCATCTCTAGGCAGAAGAGATAGTGTCTCAAATGCAGCAAGGAAAAAAAAAAACCCAACCCAAACCCCACCACACACTAATAAAAACTTAGGAAAATCATAAAGCCATGAAAGAGTTGAAGGAAGACTATTTCAGACCTAAAATAGAATTTCTTTAGATGCTGCAGCATTTTCTTTTTAGTGATGCTCTTAACACTTACCACCAAAAAAAAAAGACTTTAAAATTGACTTTCATAGACTTAGAAGCCTATTTTTACAAATAATGGACAGCTATGGAAAAAAGCCCACCACTATTCTGGCCTAAGCTAAGGTGGAAAACCATTTCTGAGAGGAAAATAATTGTTTAAAGTTTTGTAATATGTCATGGTTGAACCAAATGCAAGATGTCGATGTTGCTTTCTTATCTTGTAGGCTGGACAGAGTATGGCTGAGACAATGAAAAATGTGATTTTTTTGGCCCCCAGAGCATGAGAAGATTTTTTGGGTAGAACAAGCTGCAGCTGGCAAGTTTGGTGAATGCAGTAGGGACAGGTACAGCACTGGGATCATGGGGACAGACTGGTCTTGGGCTTACATAAAGCATTGTGTGCCTGCTTTTGGGTTTCCACACTGGTTTTTGAAAGCACCACGCTGGGGAATGAGGACATGAAGCAGGAGTGTTTGGAATGTGAGGAGGGATAAGATGATGAATGGTGGTGAGAAAGCAATCAGGAAAATGAACGGGCATTTTGAGGGACCAGTGAGTGCTCTGCAGTGCACAACTGTCTCTCTTTGTCTTCTTTTTTTTTTTTCTCCTCCAGCATCCTAGCAGTATTGTTCTGCTTTTTCTAGTAATTTGCTGCAGGAAGGGGCAGAATAAAAGTGACCTAATACGTCATTTCCTCCTGCAATGGTAAAAAGGCACTGCCAGCAGAGAGTGGCTCTGGGAGCAGCTACTGTTCATTGAAAATCGAAGCAGTGCATGAAAAATTAGATTCAGACAAGCGTAAGACCTAGCAACTTAAACAAGCTTTCTTCATTCCTGCAAGATAAAGCACAGAGCCCTATTTTATATGTTTATTTTCCCCTCTAATTCGGGTACAAGGTTGTAAACTGCTTGATAAGGTGCTTCAGAGTGAGGTAGGAAGGTGAACACTACCTTCAGAACTAAAACCATCTATTTTTTGGGCAGATTTTCTGCTGCGTTATATTTTTGCAAAGATTTGAGGAGGAGGGACCTTATTTACTTCCAGGGAGCTGGGAGTTGAGCCCTGTGATCACACACAGGTGTAGGGGACACGGTGAGAGGCAGCTGAGTTAATTAAGTGTCCTAAAGGTGCACAGGAGAGAGCCATCATGCTCGTTAGAAGAAAGAGCCTACAAGGGCTGGGAGAACATAGGGTTGAGGAAGATGGTGCTGTGCTCTCTGGCAACATTTCTGCTTCTCTGAGGTATTCTAGCTTCAAAGTGAAGGGATTTTTTTGGTCCTGTCAGAGAAGGGAGGGGGATTGCTTGTTTCTTTGCAGTGGAACCATGGGGAAGGTGTGGTAGAAGCGTGGTGTGATGCTGTGGAGGGGAGCAAAGCATGCAGAGCTGTTTGTGGTGAGGAATAGAAGTGGGAAACCAAGCCTTAAACTGACTGGTGGCTTTGGGTTGATTTAGCAGTGACTGGGGTAGATCTCTGTCACTTTTGAGTGCTTTGAGAGGAATTTCAGCAGATTCTTGAGCTGTGGGTCTAAAAAGATTGACTGTCCTTGATCTGCACCTTTGGAAAGAGTAGAACACCCATGACTCAGAACCTCTGGGTTTTACTTCTTTCAGGAGCTGGTTTTGATGTTGTAACTGGGATTTGCTTGGGGTTTGGGGTGGATGAGAGCAGAGTTTTGTCCTGGAGAACGTGTATTTTAGAAGAAAAGATATGAAAAGCTGGTTTTGAGTACCAGCCTGACCATCAGGGCAGTGGAGGGCAACAAAATGGTGCTGGGCCTGATTTATATCCATGTGTGCTCAGAAGTGCCTGGAGCACCCTGCAGATCCTCCTGCTCCCATGGGTGGTGTGTCTGTGAGGCCAATGGGATGGGGTAGGGCTGGGGAACAGCCAGCTCCTCGGGGGCACCTCTCTGGGGTGCTCCAAGTGCTGCTGATTAATGGGTAACGAGGCTTTGGGCCCTTCCTGTGAGGGCTTTTTTGTGAGTTGGAGGGCTTTGTGTGAGTTCATTCCATGTCAGTATTTGCTATATCGAGGCTGACAGACGCCTGGGTGCCTTTAATTGCTTTAAGAGCTTAAAGCCCACAAGGCATGGGAAGGAAGCACAGATTTTTCAGAAGCAATCAGCTAAATGCCAAACCTAAATGGCTGGATTTACAAGACTGCTGTGCTTTTCAGGGCTGGAACTATCCTGTGGCAAGTGTTTGTACATTCAGCTCTTTGCTTTGAAGATCTGGCTGTAGTGTCCTGTTAATTAGAATGACAGTATGTGTGTTTGTGGTGAGTTTTTTTGGGTGGGCTTTTTTTTCCCCTCCCTTCCCTTCATAGAGATTTGCAGGACAGGGCAGGGGCTATGGAAGAGGAGGAAGTTTGTGACATCTCCTGAGGGAAGGCTAAAACCATATTATTCTTGCAGATCTTTTTGCAACTGGAGATGAAGGGAGGGGGAAAAAAGAAAGGAAACCTTTTCATCCCACCCCTGGACAAGCCTTCTTCAAAGAGACTGCACTAAGCAACAACACCAGGGGAAACCTGACTCCTTTAAACCTGTTTTCACTCAGTGCCTGTTCCTGCACTTGGATTCCCAAGTCACAATGGTAATGTTTTTCTGTTTGTGTCTGTTTCTGCAGTAACATGCTTTATTTTTCTTTCTTGGGCTTCTCCTGTTCACCTTGTCCTTTCTCCAGGTCCATTAAGGCCAGGTAAGGCATGCAGAAAAGCACAGAGGGGAGGAGAGGGCACTGCTCTTTGACCTGTCCTGGTGACCTGGAATGGACAGGAGAATGATACTGAAGCTTTTGGCTTCACGGCCTCTTAAACGTATCACTCTTCTTTTTGTCCTTGTGTTTTTGTGTGTGGAAAAGGTCCAAAACGTGGCCCCTAATGGAAGAAGTAGTTGGGGAGACAAAAGCATAGCCATGAGAAAGGCAGGGTGTGATGGAGAGGATGGGGAAGAGCTGAAGCTCCTCCAGGAGCACCAGCCCTACAGAGGCAACCCTGGAGCTTGTGGAAACAAAAGGGTTTTCTGTCCCTGTGGCACTTAGCAAAGGGGACAGTCAATAGCAGTGACTTGATGCCATGCCTGATCCGGGGCACCTTGTTCTTTCTTGTCCCATTGTTTCTGCCATTGTTGCTACTAAATAACGCATGAAACTCATTGAAAGGCAAAATGAGCCTGGTGAGGACTTGCTGTGTCCTTCTCCCTGGGCACCAGCCTCTGTGTGTGGAGTGTTCAGGGGACCTGGTCCTCCCAGTTGTTTTTTCAGGTCACCCTCCTTTTGTTTAAAGAACAGGAGGACGACAATGACTTTCTCACCTGCTTGTGCTTGAAGGTCTTTAGGTTGGGGGGAAGTGGTGCTGGGGAATTGCTTGGGACTGGGTTAGCTGTGTCTTCCTAGATGAGAGTGGTTTGTGTTGTTGGAGATACTTTTTTTAGAGCCCTGATCTTCAAAAGGGAGGGCTCAGCACTCTTGTGCCAGACAACACAAATGCACTGAGGGGACAAAGTGGAACAGGTTGCCCAGAGAAGTTGTGGCTGCCCCATTTCTAGAAGGATTCAAGGCCAGGTTGGAGGGGGCTTGGAGCAACCTGGGCTGGTGGGAGGTGTCCCTAGGACTGGAACTAGATGATCTTTAAAGTCCCTTACAACCCAGACCATTCTGTGATTCTATAATATCCAGATTTTCCTGAACTCCAAATGCTTTCCAGGGTTCTGGAAGTTACTAGCTCTACATTCCCTGCCACAAATAATGTGCAGGGCAGGATTTGAATTCACAGGTTGCAGACGTTTTCTGTTCCTAGGTCTTATGTGCATGGCACTTTACCAGCATTTCTCTCTTGCTGATAACTCCAGTGGTGACTTGCAAACAAGATTCTAACAGTGCCAGGTTTTTTTACCCATTAGGTGGGCTCTCTAGGTTGCCATGGCCAAATTTTGGCAGTAATCAACAGTGCTAGGTTTTTTTTACCCATTAGGTGGGCTCTTTAGGTTGCCATGGCCAAATTTTGGCAGTAATTTCAGCCTGCCAGGAAAGCTGAGGGTCTTTAGCTCCTTGGGGAAACTCTTAAAGACATTACCTGCCAGGAAAGCTGAGGGTCTTTAGCTCCTTGCTGATCACGTAGACATGAAGGTGGAACCAGATGCAAGGTGTGAAAAGCATCTCCTACGTAGCAGCCCACGTCCCCTTCTGCAGCCCATGTCCTGCCCCTGCGTGAGCCCTCTTGGAAATTCAGCAACTGAAGTCTCTGTTCTTGAACTAATTGTTCAAGTTTCTGCATAAGAACAGAGCCACTGGCAGAGACTGTCCTTGTTAGGACATGTTCTTTGGCCTGTCACAGTGAATCAGCACAAAAGATGTTAAAACAGCTGTTTCCATAACGCCTTTTAAGGATGAGGAGGGATTTGCTGCATTTGCCTGGGCATAATGGAGACCAGCACACTGTGTTCTTGATTCTGTTCTCTTCCTTCCCTCTTCTCCCTTTCTCTTGCACAAAGCTTTTCCGTCACAGCAAAATAAATCCTGGATGGGAAGCCAGTTCTGTCTGCTCAGTGCTCTTCAGGGCCAGAAGTCCTTTCTCTCCTGACCCCTGGATGCAAAATCTGGGCTTGCAGAGGCTCTGCTGTTCAGAGGGGGACTCTTGCCATCTAGTGGGAGGGGATGGTAACCTCCAGGACCTCTGCCATCCCTCAGGTCAAGAAGATAAAATGCAACCCTTCTCCCCTTTTAATGAGTAATTTCACTGCCCGTGTAGGATTAGCTCCTGCTGCTTTCCCCCAGCATCACCACTGCCTCGAACTGGTGAAGCTGGATTTCTCAAACCCTCTTCCTTTCTAGAAGTCTCCCTCTTTTCACATATATATATATATTTTTTTTTTTAGGGGCAAAGCTCTGTTCACACCCTTCTGGGCTTATCTCTTGGGTGGCTGAGTTGCACAGAGGGAATCTGTCAGGAGCCTGTGTGTATGGGGAGGGCTGTCGGTGTGTGCTGGCCAGATACCGCGTGTCACCTGCGTTTTGTCAAGAGATTGCTTGGGGGGAAGTTGCCTTTCAACAGCTGACTCCTCGAATCAGCCCTCAAAGACAGCCAGGATCTTCCAAGTAATTGCTCTTAACAGATAGAGAATGAAAAGCACTTGCAAAGTGCCTTGTGTGGGACTATTCCATAGCGTAGGGAAGCCAGAAGCTCACATTCCAGTTGGGAGATTTCGGTACTAACCGGCCTCCCCCCATCCCTTTCTTGAAAGGTTAAGGAGAGAAATGGAAGGGAGATTTATGTGCTTGCTCTGTGTATGTGCTGCTCTGTTCACACTGCCTGGGACTGAGAAGGAACAGCTTCTGTCATGTACAAGAACAGACATTTCTGAGCCCCTGGGCCTGCTGCAGAAACAGATCTGATATATTTCACAGGGCTCCAGGTTTTCACCCACCTTGGGTGTACGAGCCTCTTGTTTGCTCGGAGATAGGGTCAGTTAATGGGTGTTGAAGGTGTTTTGCTCTCAAGGAGAGGCTGAGGGAGCTGGGGGTGTTCAGCCTGGAGAAAAGGGGGTTGAGGGGAGACCTTCTTGCTCTCTCCAACTCCCTGAAAGGAGGGTGTAGCCAGGGGGGGGCGGTCTTTTCTCCCAAGGAACAGGTGATGGGACAAGAGGAGATGGCCTCAAATTGCACCAGGGGAGGTTTAAGATGGGTATTAGGAAAAATTTTTACCCTGAAAGGGTTCTTAAGCCTTGGAATGGGCTGCCCAGGGAAGTGGTTGAGGCCCCATCCCTGGAGGGATTTAAAAGGGGAAAAATACGGTGCAAATTGACTGACTTGCTCTTGGGCTTCAAAAACCATTGTCAGGGTTGATGGTTGGACTCGATGACCTTAAAGGTCCCTTCCCACTTAGACAATTCTAAGGTTCTATGTCTTTTCCACTAACTGGTGGGACTGGGCTGTCCTTGCTGGTCATTTTACAGAAGGGAAAAATACGGTGCAAATTGACTGACTTGCTCTTGGGCTTCAAAAACCATTGTCAGGGTTGATGGTTGGACTCGATGACCTTAAAGGTCCCTTCCAACCCAGACAATTCTATGATTCTATCAAACTGAGGGCTGGAAGGGTCTGTTGCAGATCTCATACGAGGCTGATCTGCGCTTCTGTTCAGGTTGGGCCATTTGTGAAGAGTCAGAGATCTCATTTTGGAATGTTTTTGTAGAGCATCGAGCCTTAGTAGCACTGGGCCTCAGTGGGTTAATGTGAACAGCAGGACTGCGAAGTGATGAGGCTGCAGATCTGAGGGGGTGACTCTGCAAAGCATGGAAAATCAAGTGGGTGATGGAAAGTAAGCGTGATGTAGTCACTGTCTGCACTGCATTGAGCATTAGATGAGAACACATGCAGGGGAGGAGAAAGAGAAGTCTCAAATGATTGAAGTTATTGCTTCCAGAAGATGAATCTCATTTTTCCAGCTTTGCTGGCGACAGAAGAGCTGTGTCAAGCAAGGATTCCTCCCTGAATTGAAGCAATGCAAGTTTACAGCCCTTTCAACAGCAACTAACGGCACCCAAATAGCAGGGATGGGAGTCTGGGAGGTCAGTTCAGTCACTACCACACTCCTCATGGAAATTGTAAAAATTCCAGTAGCAATTAAATGTATCCTATAAATTAGTTTATGCTTTTTTTGGAGGGATGCATGGACCTACTTCTCCAGGATCGCTGGTGTTTGCTAGCCATCCTGTGAGCTCAAAAGCAGGGCTATAGCTCTCCAATTACACCTTGCAGGCACTTTGCACTGGGGCCAATTGGTTTGAAAATTGCCACGTGTCATTAACGCTCCGACAGAGCGGTCGGGTCCTTCGGTTCTTTAGGTCTAATCGCCTGGATCATCTCTGTGCAGAGCAACCTCTCCGGAGCTTAGCGTATCTGCTCCGTGGATTGCAAAGGTTAAGTTGACCTGCGGCTCCAGAGAGTCTACAAGGTTGAAACCACAAGGTTTGGGGAGGCAATGAGCCTTCCCTTCTTTTAAAAGAACTGAAAATTGGAGACAAGAGATTATAGAACCTAATGGCGCGTGCCTAATTTTGGGGAGCATGGACCATGACTGTGACTTGCTTGGTCAAAACCCGTCTTGACTTGTCCGTCTGGCAAGGTGTGTCCTTCAGGCAGATGCAGAAGAAAACATGTAGGCAAGGGATGTGGACCTGAAAAGTTGGCTGTGTGTATGGCCAAGAGACCAGCTGTAGCTGGTACTTGTATGAGTGTTTTGCATTAAAATATCTATTATTTATGGAGACACCGAGTGCAGAACATCAATGTCTGCTGTTAGCTATGGTATTGCTGCCCACAAAGGTGCATCTTTGTCCCTTCATTGGGAGAAGCTGAAAGAAGCTTTCAGCCTGGAGAAGAGGAGGCTGAGGGGAGACCTTATTGCTCTCTCCAACTCCCTGAAAGGAGGGTGTAGAGAGGTGGGGGTCGGTCTCTTTTCTCAAGTCACAGGCGACAGGACAAGAGGAAATGGCCTCAAGTTGCCCCAGGGGAGGTTCAGGCTGGGTATTAGGAACAATTTTTTCACTGAAAGGGTTCTCAGCCCTTGGAATGGGCTGCCCAGGGAGGTGGTTGAGGCCCCATCCCTGGAGGTGTTCAAAAGCCGGGTTGATGTAGTGCTGGGAGGTCTGGTTTAGTGATGATGCTCCTTGTTTGTTGTGTGGGTGTCTATTTTTGTCAGTTAGGCTGACGGTTGGACAAGATGATCTTTAAGGTCCCTTCCAACCTAGAAGATTCTGTGATTCTGTGAAGAGGAGAAGATCTGGGGTGGTGGAGCTGTACTTCCCTCCTCAGGATGGCAAATTGTTTCCCTAGTTTCCTGTCTACGTGATCAGATGATGCAGATCTAGTTCATGCAGCATTTTTTTCCTGTAGCCTATTAATTTTTGAGAGGTTTTCTAATATATTTTTTTTCCTAGGTGCTCTTCTTTTTGACTTAACCAGCTTCAATATGAAGGGGGCAGCAAATTCCCTGAATCCAGTGCGTTACCTTGAAGAGCTTTGCTGAATTCCTCCTGATTTTTAGTGGGTTTTTTTGGTTTTTTTTTTGCTTTATGCAACCAGCAAGCTCTTCCATCAGCTGGAAGCCTGCATGGCATTTGCTGCTTGTATCCTTACCCGACCCTGGCACTGGGCAAGCATTCCTCCAGCAGGCTGTCATGTTTCTCCATGCCCCGATCAGCAGACGCTCACACATTCCTTCTTCTGGCCAAACTGCCTTCAGCTTCCTGCCAGTCTCAAATAGCTCCTGCTCCTCCTCTGAGCTTCTGCTGGGACATGTTTTTTCCCCTGATGGTCCCGAAACTCAGGGCTTGCCCCACCAGGTGGTGCTCTGCTGATAGCCATGATGCTAATTGGGATTTTGCAGAATGTCACCTCTTTCATGAGCATTCTGGCTACAGGAAGAATTAGTGTGGACTAATTATCCAGAATTGTGGACTAGCAGCTCCTTACCATGCCTGGGAAGAAGAGCCAAGTTCCATTTCAGTGGCAACCTGGGATTAAGTCCTAACATCTTGATATTCTCTGTAGTGATGATGCTCCTTGTTTGTTGTGTGGGTGTCTATTTTTGTCAGTTGGGTTGACGGTTGGACAAGATGATCTTTAAGGTCCCTTCCAACCTAGAAGATTCTGTGTGATTCTGTATCACACCAAGAAACAACTGTCTTCTTTCTATTTTATTTTTTTTTTCCTCCTTTAACACCACAATCAGTGCTGAGGTGCTGCCCTGCAGGAGGCTTTGCCAACTCATGGGAGTGGGGTTGTCATCACTCTACCAGTATTCCCAGCTTTGGGTGGGCATCATCTCAAAGCCAGCTGTGCCAGTAACGGGGCCATTCTTGTGTTCAATTCTGGATGAAACCACTTCATGTAGAGCCTGTGAGACAGAGAGCAAGAGAGATTACAGTCTTGCAGTCTCTTGTCAGCAAGGTTGAGCTGCTCTGTTGTGGTCAGTTCATTCAGCAAAGAGCTAAAAATTGCTTAAATTATTCAGGGCTGCGTTACCCTTCCACACTCGCTCCCTTTCTGTTTCCAGCATGTTGCAGTTTCCTCTAATCATAGAATCACAGAATGGTTTCTTGTTGTCAGTTCATTTGGCAAAGAGCTAAAACCTTGCTTAAATTATTCAGGGCTGCATTACCCTTCCACACTCACTCCCTTCTCTTTCCAGCATGTTGAAGTTTCCTCTAGTCATACAATCACAGAATGGTTTGGGTTGGAAGGGAGACCTTAAAGATCATCACGTCCCTGGGCAGGGACACCTCCCACCAGCCCAGGTTGCTCCAAGCCCCCAATCCCCATTCCATGGGCAGGGACACCTCCCACCAGCCCAGGTTGCTCCAAGCCCCCTCCAACCTGCCCTTGAACCCCTCCAGGGATGGGGCAGCCACAGCTTCTCTGGGCAACCTGGGCCAGGCTCTCACCACCCTCACACCAAAGAGGTTCTTCCCCACATCTCAGCTCCATCTCCCCTCTTTCAGGGTCAAACCCTTTCCCCTTGTCCTAGGGCTCCCCTCCTTGATCCAGAGTCCCTCCCCATCTCTCCTGGAGCCCCTTGAGGGACTGGAAGGGGCTCCAAGGTCTCCCCGGAGCCTTCTCTTCTCCAGGCTGAACCCCCCAACTCTCTCATCCCCCCCTCCCAGCAGAGGGGCTCCAGCCCTCCCGGCATCTCCATGGCCCTAATGTTGGTGCCCAGTTTGGTGCAATATCCCTTTCCAGTTAAAAGTGGCACAGGAGGGTGGGGAAGCTCAGCAGGTCAGTGCCAGGACCCCTGGCACTAAGGACAAACACTTCTTTTCCTGTGGTTGGGGGTGAGAAAATGGAATTGTGCTCCCAGCAGGGCACAGGCAGCCTTGGTGGGGGTGAACTTGGGTCTAGAAAGTGATGAAAAGGTTGGGAAAAGGGAGAAATCTGATGACAGATGTGTTCTTGTGGTTGCTGGAAACGTATCCAGAGATGTGGATTAAGCACTTGAGCTTTTCAAACTCATTAATAAGAATTAATTTGGGAATCGGTGTGAAACCAGGCAGGACTAACCTGGAAAAGTATTCTGTTAGTGGCTGTCCTGTGCTGGGGAAGGGCTTGCTGGAAAGCCCTTTATAAATACAAATATACTGGAAAAAAAATGGGGATATTCCTTCAAAAGTTTGCCTTTGGGAATACCTGATGTTTTTTCCGTGCCTATAAACTTTCCGCTGACATGTGTGAATTAAAGAAAACATTGAGCATAGATTTAAATACTCCAGGTCAAAGCTGGTGAGAAAATATATTGAATTCTTGGGGAAATGCTGACCCTTCGGAATGTCTTGCTGTCTGAAATGGGGTCAGAAGACAGAATTTCAAGGTGACTCATAATAGAGATTTGCAGGACGCCGTTTTCTTGTTATTTTCATGATTACATGGAAAAAAAATAATAGAATAGAATTGTTTTGATGCATTAAAAGCCTAAATAGAAAAAAAACAAAGGACAGTTTTAAAAACATAAATCCCCCCCTCTAGTTGAAGTGATTGCAGAAGTTTACAGTTGCCTCAGAATAATGTCTAATTGGTTTAGTTAGTTCTTGTTGATAGAAGAACTGTTTTAATTAGCTCCAAGCACGATGCTGCTTCACTGCTGCTCTTCACGCCACAGATGCTCTGAATTTTGGCTTGATTTTGGATTGGTCTGGGCTTTTTTTTTCATGAAGAATTGTTTTTATTATCCGTTTAGTGCTCGGGACGTCAAGGAGTAACTCGTGCTGTGGATCTTAGGATGGTTTTTAAATATGTGCCTTGGTTGGAGCCGCTGCATTTTGGAGCTTTAAGGACATTCGAGGAGCTGGAAAAGGGGTTGCTGGATGCTGAAGGGTTAAGGTGGGTGATACCCGAATAACTGGGGAGATATTGGGCTGCAGACTCTCTAACTTATATGGAGGGGTGTATTTTAAAGATGCTGTGCTGTGAGACCCTGCTCTCCTCCCTGTCTGGAGAGGGCTGAGCCTGGGGAAGCTCTGAATCAAACTGGGGGGGTTTAAAAACCCCTCTCATCCCACCGATGCCATTCCCAATACGTGTTCTCTAGGAACATCCTGAGAAAAGCATTTTTCTTCCAAATCCGCCTCCTTCCCCACAACTCGGGCTGGATTTCTTGTGTCCCCCCCCCTCTCCCACCCCCATTTCTTCTCTCTTTGCAGCCCTTCTGCTCGGATTACAAGACAAGCCCATGATATCACCCTGAGCTGAGGCTGAAGGGGCTGGGTCTGGGGAGGGGTTTGCTTGCCTAAGTCTAGTGAAATTTGCCAGCCAGCAGCAGCTCCTCGCAGCAGTTATTTCTCTGCCTGCAGGATACTTTTTCCAGCGCAGAGGGGGACAGCTCAGCCCAGAAGAAAGAACTTCATGAAGCACGACAAGGCAGAGGTCCCCTGCAGCACAGCCTACCACTAACTCCATCCAAGGTAAACGCCAGCTCGCCCGGGCTACGAGCCACAAAGAGTGGCTTTATTGCTAGAGATGAAGGGGCTGATTAATTAGTTTAAACATTTCTAACCCTCTCCTGCTTCGGGGCTGAGTTCTCTTCTTGCCTTCTCTCTTTGAAGGGATTTTCTTTCTCTCCCATCACTTTTGTTATAACAAAGTATGATGTTTGGACATAACGGGCTGGGGGGAAGGAGGCAGAGGTTTCTTCTAATCCCTGTCCCCTGAGACTTGGATTTGGCAGGAGTGGGATATTCAGTGTCACTTTGCAAATACGTTGTGACCAAGTTAAAGGCTTTCTCCCCCTTCCTTGCTCCCAGGCGCGCAGAGATGAAATAAAAAAAGGCATGTTGCAAACAGTTTACAAGTTCAGGCAATGCATCTTCTGTAATATTAGTAAAATGTGCTCGATTCAGAGCAGAAAGGCTGCAGCACATGCCATCAGCATTGTGTAAACGTTACCAGCTCGACTTCAGACGCAGTTGAAATTCTCTCCTCTCTGAATAACTCTGCTCTTTCAGGGGAAAAGGCTTCACTGCAGATGTTTCCCATTGGCAGAAGGTGGAAAAAAAAAAAAAAAAAGCCACATTATGTCCTTAGTTAAGAAACTTTTCTGCTGTCATTGCTTGGTGTTCCTAGCCCTGTGCAAAGCTGCCCTCAGCCCTGCAGCAACTTTCTTCAGGCTGTTTTATCACACAGCAATTAGTTGTTTTGAGGATGGATCCGGGATCTGCCAGGGATACCCACTTGGGAAAAGTTGCAGCACAGAAACTCGGGATGTTTCCTGCTGGAATGAATTTAGCCCGGGTTGAGTTCTGATTTCTCAGCACGTGCACAAATAACTCTGCTGCCTTTTAGTTTAATTTGTGATGTTTAATTTAAGCAGATGATAGCGTGTGGGGGTGGAAAAAATTTATCTGAAGATCAAGCCGGTTTAGAAGACTGTAGAGAAAGATCCTAGTTTAGCTGTCTGGGAGTGTAATAGGAAAACTATTTAACATCTCTCTAATCAGCTCATAAAGCTGACATTGCAGGGCTTTCAAATTCATACTGAATCGGGCTGAAAAGAATTGCTTTAGGGTTCCTACTTGCCAGTTTCATTTCGTCTGTATTGAACCACCCACAGTGGTGGAATTTCCTTGGTCGGAAGCTAGAGAGCAGTTAGAAAACATAAAATGAAATATTAGGGTGAAGTACTAGCAAAGCATTAAGCATTACAGGGGGAAGCCACATCTTCATCTTCTAGCTCTAGGCAATCCTGCTTCAGCAGGGGAGTTGGACTAGATGATCTCTATGGTCCCTTCCAACTCTAAAATTCAGTGAAATTCAGTGAAAATTCAGTGAGTGCTGGAGGCTTGTTGCTGCAGGAAGGAATTTCCTTAGTTCTAAGGGCAGGATGATGTTGGAAATCACTCCCCCAAATGGGTTACGATATGAAGTTTGATACCTCAGCCAGGTGGTGATGGGGCTCAGGACAGCTCTGAGCCAGTCTGTTCTCCAGTCCCACCCAGCGTGGGGCAGGAGGGGACAGATGAGTCTTTAGAAAAAGCTTCAAGGAAGTTTTAGCAGCTTGGCAAAGCCACCGAGATGGAGGGGGGTGTTGGTGATGGAGTAGAGGACGATGCCTTTGTCTTCAGCAGGGTGAGTTAACAGGGAAGCCATGAATTTGCTGAAAGTGCTATCCTTTTACAAGTTATATGTGCCTAGTAATGTTTTGGGGTATTTTTCAACAGTTTGACTCCCAAGTTCATCGTCTTTACCTTACTCTACCACTGACTTCCCTTCTGTTCTCTCTGTTTCTTATTTTTATTTTAACCTTTTATTCTTCCTCCTCCTGAATTGCTTCACAATATTCTTGGTGCTGTTTAAAACCACAGCGATGCCCTTTCTTAGAGATGGCAGCTCCAGTGGATGGAAGGATTTAGTGGATCCACCAGTCAGTTGGTTTTGCAAAGCACTTTGTGAGATGCTCAGGGAGCACGTGTGTGTCTGTGTGTGTGTGTGTTTGTGAAGTTACACGTCGCTATGAATGTCTGCAAATACACACATTGAGCAGGAAAAGTCCCCCTGAGTGTGGTGTCATCTGTGGTACCTGTTTTAGGGTCTTTATTCATGAACTAATTGTGTTTCATGAAAAAAGAAGTTGAATCCTATAGCTCTTGTTGCCGCTGCTGGTTTTTACTAAGCACACATGGATTTCTTGGCCGTTGTAATCACATCTACTAGAATTTATACTCCTAGGTTCTAAAAAGTCACTTTTTCTGTTTAATTGTCTTGGAAGTGTATTTGGGAATAAGTTCTGTTTCCTATTAAGAGTGCAGCACAAGGTCTGTGGATCAGGCAGCTGGTGCTGGCCAGGAGCCCGAGCGTTGTCATGATTCACATCTCTATTCGTCTTCGTTCTCCGACACCAGGCAAAGGAAAGAGAGAAGGAAAATAAAGAACTTCCCCAAATGAAGCATATTTGAATTGCAGCTGGGCCGTGGAAAGAAGATGCTGCATGTGTCCATCTGACCCCCAGGCAAGCTATTTTTGCCTTTTAGGAATGTGTCACGGGGCTAAAACTGAAGGCAAATGTGAATTGCTGCAGCTGAAGAAGTAGAAGGGAGAAGAGGCCACACAGCCTGGGTTTGGGAGCTGTAAGAAGCGCTCAGTGGAGCCTGGAGTGACCACGGATCTGGGTGGTTTGTCCTGGAAAAGTTGCTGTGTCCAGGCAACTTGGGAAAGCAGCGTAATTCTAAACATTTGGATCTCATAGACCTCATCAGATAATGACACCAAGGGCTTTGGTTGGGCAACTTACAACAAAACAATCTGTGTTTGTGCTAGACTTGTAGCTGTCTTTTAAAAGACAACACAAGCAAAGTACCTTTTCTTCCTTACTCCCCTAATTAGTGTGTGTGTCCATCTGAGCTTCTCTCCTCCTGGCTAGCTTCCATAGCAAGTGATGGCAAATAATATACATCCCTGGGCTACAGACACCTCCTTTTGCTGTCTGTTCAAGGTGCTGTCTGTTGGAGTTCAGCCTCATCAGGAGCAAACCCTCCAAACTCTTCTCTGTTCCAGGTAGGAAGCTTTTTAGGAGAGGGGAGAAAAAAAAAGTGGGTATGTAAATAGGTACAGTTGAATGTGAAGCTGAGGCCAGAAGGTTCTTTAGTAGTTATTAAATAATGTTGTTTCTCTCTTGAGTGAGATCTTGTGGTTGGTAAAGTCGTGGCAAGTCTGTAGTTTTGGATTCTGTGAGTTTTGGAGGCTGTGGGAGGACACGCTGGGACTTTGCTCTCTGCTCCTGCAGCATCCCCACAGACTAGAAGCAGCAAATGCATTTTGTCACTTCCCTGATGTGAACAAGTGTTGAATTTGCTGCTGGTTGCCCTTGGCTGGTTTGCAATAATGTGATATTTGCTTTCTTAAAGTAGCTTTTGGCTCCTGGGTAGCAGGTTTTGGTTCTTGAGCACCAACAGCTCTCTAAAGTGACTTAGGAAAGCCCTGTGCTAATCTGAGAGCTCCAGGAGCCCGAGTGAAAGGGATGACAAATGGCTTTGGTTCTTTTCTCCTCAACTGTGAAGGGAAATGCAGAGGAAATGTGTTCTTTAGAGTGAGCACTAGTGGATAATATCACTGTCCTTCTGGACTTGAAGAGTCTCTGGCTTTGTAACGCATCAAAAAGCTATCCTGGAGTGATCTCTGCCATCCTGCTTGTTCTGGGCCGTGGTCCCAATCCTGTACAACATATTAATGAAAAAAAAAAAACCCCTCTAGTTTTTGGTTTAGTTGTCCCAGCGGCGTTTCGGCTTCCTTCAGTCATTCCACTTCCACCTTCAGCAGGTTCTTTGGATTGCCTTGGCCAGTGACACCGGGGTAGTGACACCAGAAGGGGCTTGGTGGCCCATCAGGTGCAGCATGATGCCATCTTGGCCCTGAGGAGCCCAAAAAGTCCCAGAACACTGTACATAAACAGCACCCTGGGCTGCATCCCCAGCCCCGTGGCCAGCAGGGCCAGGGGGGGGAATCCTGCCCCTCTGCTCCACTCTGGGGAGATCCCCCCAAGTGCTGCTTCCAGCTCTGAGGCCACCAACAGCAGAAGGACATGGAGCTGTTGGAGTGGGACCAGAGGAGGCCCCGGAGATGCTGGGAGGGCTGGAGCCCCTCTGCTGGGAGTGGGGGCTGAGAGAGTTGGGGGGGTTCAGCCTGGAGAAGAGAAGGCTCTGGGGAGACCTTAGAGCTCCTTCCAGTCCCTCAAGGGGCTCCAGGAGGGATGGGGAGGGACTCTTGATGAGGGAGGGGAGCCCCAGAACAAGGGGGAAGGGTTTGACCCTGAAAGAGGGGAGATGGAGCTGAGATTTTGGGAGGAAATTCTTCCCCCTGAAGGTGGTGAGAGCCTGGCCCAGGTTGCCCCGAGAAGCTGTGGCTGCCCTATCCCTGGAGGGGTTCAAGGGCAGGTTGGAGGGGGCTTGGAGCAACCTGGGCTGGTGGGAGGTGTCCCTGCCCAGGGCGGGGGGTGGCACTGGGTGGGCTTGAAGGTCCCTTCCAACCCAAACCATTCTGTGATTCTGTGGTTATAACCAATGGGGGTTTAGTGCCCGCAGCAGGGCTGAGTCTCTTGGAACATCAGGAGAACATTTCTGAGCTCTCACCCAAGTGAGCGGTCGCATTTCTAGTCACTTTAATGGGTCTGGAGAGGAGCCCAGTGTGTCTTGCCCTCGTGTTGGCTGGAGGACGGCTCCAGCCGTGGTGGGAAACCCTGCCCCATGGCCCTGAGGGTGCCCCAGGAATGTGCTTTGGGTGACGGGGCATGGAATTGGAAAGCCAAGGGCGTGCGATTCGGGCGGCACCGTCTCAAGTGGCTGACTCCCAAGTGTTGGGTGCTCCTGGCCCAGCCCCAGACGTGCCAGCAGTGGTCACGGCGCTAATTGCCTCTTCCTCCCCATGGATGCCAAGCCCAACGGAGCGTTGCTGGATCTCCAGGCACAAATGCAACCATTCCAGGCTTTTCCTTTTGTTGTCTGGGTGAGTTAGGGAACAGGAAAGCTGGTGCTTCTGGTTTTGTCGGAGCTGATCTGTTGTTTGGATGATTTGGTGGAATTAAAAAAGGGATTCTTTCTGGTAGGAGCAAGTTTTGGTTTGGGAAGATGAACAGCCTATTGGTGAATTTTCCGGAGAAGTGAAAGCTCAATATTATTTTGAAATTAAACTGTTGCACGTATCCCTTCAGGCCCTTGTTCCATCCGCTCCCTTCAAGACTTAAGACTGGTGTCCTGAAAAGGGCTGAGTCAGCAGCTCGCAGGAGCATGCCTTAAAGCCTTAAATTACACGTTAATGTGGTGATGGAGAATCATCTTACGGCCTGAAGTACAGGATGGGGAGCCAGGAGTCCTGGAGGATTTTCCTGGCTTCTCCACCGACTTGCTTCAATAGGTTTTTAATCTTGTGTCTTGGATTCCTTTGAATGGGGAGACCAAAATATATACTTGAAGGATTACATCATTTATTAATAAGTCTGGAGGCTGTTAAAGGGAGGATGTGAGGGGAGGAAGGAGCTCCACAATAAAGGGAATAGCCAGCACAACCCAAATGTCCCGCAAACCCAAGCCTAGATTTGTTCTAAGGGAGTTCAGCCTGTGCAGCTTTGTTTGAGATTTGGGGGGGGAAATGCATCCAGAGTGGGGTTTCCTTAATATTTTCCTTATTAAATGTTGTTATTGTGGCTTATAACGTGTGGAGTCGGCTCCTATCTGATGCTGCTCTTGAGTCTTGCTGGATTCTCAATGTCCTCACTGAAGAGCAGTGATAGTGTTGATGTGATACAACTGTCTTGGAGATAAGGAGAGAGCTTTCAGGGGGAGCCAGGAAAGAATAAACCCAGGACTCGTGTGGTTGTTGTGCTGTGGGGTGAAGAAACTGGTGTAAAATTGTCTGTGCTGCTTCATCAACCCTCTAGACCAGTCCTGTACTGGTCTGCTTACTGGTTACTGCTTGTCTTTGCCTCCCAGTATAAACTGCCCTGGATGGGAAGTGGTGTAAAATCTTCTATGCTGCTTCATCAGCCCTCTAGACCAATCCTGTACTGGTCTGCTTACTGGTTTTGCCTCCCAGTATAAACTGCCCTGGATGGTATGGGTGGATGTCTCTGCCAGAAGATGCCCAAACCTCTCCGGTGCAATAATTCCCTGTTTTTCCCCCAAACCATGTTCACAGGAGGCAGAAAGCCCTGAGCCCCTTTAGGCTACTGCAGTGCTGAGTGGCTTCCCTGGACGCTACTGGTCACACTGGGCTCCTGAAGTTTCCCCATTGGACCTGGGCTGCTGTTTCTTGTAGAAATACTAAAAATATGTTGAAATTCCGTTGGATTCTGCTTTTCCTGACGCCGTGACTCGGGCTGAATAGTTTCTCTGAAGCACCTCAATAAACAAGAGCTCTGGGGCTGGGAGGTTTTATTCCTGGGGCGATGCAAACACTGGGAAGGCTTTGTCTCTTGAATTTATAACTATTTTGAAGCGGGAGGTAACGTGACCCGAGGGGAGAGCGGGCTGTGGTTGCTGGTACACACTGCAGCGCTGTCTCCCCAAACGTGGGGCATCTCTGCTCTTCTCATCTTCTCAGACCAACGGGATGAGGTTTAACAAGGCCAAGTGCCAGGTCCTGCACTTTGGTCACAACAACCCCCTGCAGCGCTCCAGGCTGGGGGCAGAGTGGCTGGAGCTGCCTGGCAGAAAAGGCCCTGGGGGTGTTGGTGGCCTGTGGGCTGAACAGGAGCCAGCAGTGTGCCCAGGTGGCCAAGAAGGCCACCAGCATCCTGGCCTGTGTCAGGAACAGCGTGGGGAGTAGAGCCCGAGAGGTGATTGTCCCCCTGTACTGGGCACTGGTGAGGCCCCACCTTGAGTACTGTGTCCAGTTTTGGGCCCCCCACCACAAGAGGGACATTGAGGTGCTGGAGCGGGTCCAGAGAAGGGCAACGAAGCTGGTGAGGGGTCTGGAGCACAAGTCTTACGAGGAGAGGCTGAGGGAGCTGGGGGTTGGGGAGAATTCCCCCGGGATTCACTTCCACAGGTGGAATTGGACGAGAAGGGAGATTTCAGAATGTTTTTCCAGCACTTTTCCTTATTACTCCTGGTCCTTGCAGGATCCGGGCAAAGATGAGAGATGATGCTCTATGTCCTGAGCACAAAATGTGTGTGCCCAGAGTTATTTTCCTCAGAGGAGGTTTGGGATCGTGTTCATCCAGGCTTGTTAAAATTTCTTTTTGCTGGTCACACTTACCCCTGCGGAACAGGGGGCTCTTGGACAACCTTTTCCCCCTTTCACCAGGTTTTTTTTTCTCAGTTCTGTGGTAAACGGTGTTTTTCCTTAGTCTTGCCTGACTCTGAAGTCTCTAAACTTTTGAGGAACAAAAGCAACCCCCCCCTGCAGTTGCATTTTGGAGCCTTGGGGCACCTGGCTCAGCCAAGAGTGAAAATAACACCTACTGTATTTACTATAAATTAAATTAGTATCTCCCTGACTAATCTTGGTATCAATTAAAGTAACCTGGAAGTCTGTTGTGACCCCCCCCCCCAGGCTGCTCATGGCCCGTGAGGTCTCCTGGTGTTGTGTCTTTTTGAAAAGCTCTGGCATCTTGCAGGGGTCTGTCTGCTTTATTAATTAACGCTTCAGGGAGTACCGCTCTCAGCTGGTAACGATTACATCCCACCTTGGAATGGTTTTCCCAATCCGTTGTGTCTTTTGGCTCAGGTCCTTCAGTGAAATGACTCAAGAGCTTTGGTTTGAATAGAAAGCAGCCCTGGACACTGGTGTTGCGCAGATTTGAGCTGTTCCTTGGCCTCTGGTCACTAAAGACCCCCATGAACCTGCTCCTTGTTTGCCTTGGCACAAGGGGGATGTGTGAAACACACTGACCTGCTGCTTCCTGGAGAGGCTGAGGGACTTGGGGCTTTTGAGTGTGGAGAAGAGAAGGCTGAGGGGGGATCTGATCAACACCTCTAAATACTGAAAGGGTGGGTGTCAGGAGGATGGGGCTGGTCTTTTTTCAGTGGTGCCCAGGGACAGGACAAGAGGGAACGGGCACAAACTTGAATATAAGAAGTTCCACCTAAAGATGAGGAGGAACTTCTTTGCTGTGAGGGTGGCAGAGCCCTGGCAGAGGCTGCCCAGGGAGGGGGTGGGGTCTCCTTCTCTGGAGAGATTCTAACCGCCCCTGGACACGTTCCTGTGGGACCTGCTCTGGGTGGCCCTGCTCTGGCAGGGGGGTTGGACTAGATGATCTCTGGAGGTCCCTTTCAACCCTATGTGATTCTGTGCTTCCGCGCTGTTTGTCCATCCTTTTCTCCTGGAAAATATCCTTACTGAGTTCACTGTTTGAGTTTTCTGGAGTATCATGAACCAAAACTGTAACCTCGAGGGGAATTTGGCACATTCTGTTAATTCCGCTGACGTGCCTTCTAATCTTGTGAGAGCTAGAGGTCCCTCAAGACTTGACCGTGAGGCTGCTCACCAGGCATTATCTGCCTTTGCTGCCTTAAATATCCTTTGTGTGGCCTCCTGCTGCTCTGTGAGAGCGTCCAGAGGCTTCAGGAGGTCCCAGCGATGTATAAGGCACCATCCTGGTGAAAAGCCTGGAGAAGAGAAGGCTCCAGGGAGACCCGTGAGGCTGCTCACCAGGCATTATCTGCCTTTGCTGCCTTAAATATCCTTTGTGTGGCCTCCTGCTGCTCTGTGAGAGCGTCCAGAGGCTTCAGGAGGTCCCAGCGATATGTCACCATCCCTGAAATGTGTTTAAGAGTCGTTTAGATGTGGTGTTGGGGGATACGGCGTAGGGGGAGAACTTTGTAGAGCAGGGTTGATGGTTGGACTCGATGATCCCAAGGGCTTTTCCAAGCTGAATGATTCTGTGATTCTATAAACAGGGTGCTGTGCGTGAGGGACAGCCATGGGAAGGCTGTGATGAAAACAGAGTGCTGTGTGTGAGGGACAGCCATGGGAAGGCTGTGATGACTCCTTTAGGAACCCAATCTGTATCTTCCAGTTCAGTCAGCGTCCCGCTACCCCTCATCTTAGTTTTTTGGAGGGAGATTATTTGGGTTTTTTTTGGTCCAGCTTAGTTTTTGATGAGTATTCACGGAGGCAGTTCGTGCAGTAGCAAGGAACAACAGCCACATAAAACCCAAGTAGGTCAAAACAGATGTTTAGAGAAGATTAGAGCTGAAAACCAGATTTTTCGGAAGACCACGAGGCTTGAAGTCAGACACCCCCCTTTCGGTATTTTTTTTTACTTATAACTAACACATGTTCTTCTTCTCCCTTACCATCTGACTTAAGGCGGTTACTCCAATCTTTTTATGCTGTTCCTGACAATTGCTCTGCCCGTGTGTTTATCCTCTGGGCTAAAAAACCATCTTGTATCCATGAAAAACATTGTTCAGAGGTTTGTTTTGAAATTAGGCGCTGGTAGGTATTGAATTCAGCTGTGTCTGACTCCAACTGATGTGCCTTGAGTCAGGAGGCTTTTATTTGCACAGAACACACGTATCCTGCCCCCTCCTCTGCCTTTGCTTTGGGAAATCCCCTTTGTTGGCTGCTGGAGGGAAGCAGTTGTGTTTCCTTCCTCTTTTTCTCCCTGATGTGGGGCAGGACTTTATTTTATTCCTCTCTTTCAGCCTCACCTCCCGACCTGCAAGACAAAAAAATGGAGAAATACCTTGTTTGCATAGCAGTATTTCTCTGAATGACTGAAAATTTACAAATCTCAATCTTGTGAGACTAATGTGACAAGTATGTGGCTCCTGGAAACCAAAAGTTTATTTTCCAAGAATTTTTTGCCGTGTGTTCCCCCCCTCCCTGGTTTCGTTAGACCTGTTGTAAAGTCTTCTCTTGCTCTTCCCGTTTCCTTCCCTGATGGTCAATGCTGGACTTGTAACCCGCATGCTTTCTGCTTCATTTGTCTGTTCCTTGGGAAAATGCCTTTCATCCCCAGGTCTCAAAGCACTTCAGTAGGAAGCTCATGATCTCCAGCCCTGTCTAACACAAGGGGAAACTGAGGCACGGCCCTGGAAGTGACTTTTCTGAGGTCACACAGAATCAGAGACTCACAGACTGGTTTGGGTTGGAAGGGACCTTAAAGACCATCTCATTCCAAACCCTTTCCATGGGCAGGGACACCTCCCACCAGCCCAGGTTGCTCCAAGCCCCCTCCAACCTTGGCCTTGAACCCCTCCAGGGATTCAGGAAACTATCAGGAATCCCTACAGGAAACCATCAACCTTCATCCTAGGGCTCCCCTCCCTCATCCAGAGTCCTTCACCAGCTTTCCTGGAGCCCCTTGAGGGACTGGAAGGGGCTCTGAGGTCTTCATGGAGCCTTCTCTTCTCCAGGCTGAACCCCCCCGACTCTCTCATCCTGTCCTGACAGCAGAGGGGCTCCAGCCCTCCCAGCATCTCCGTGGCCCTGAAAGCTGAGATTTAAACTGATGTCTCTTGAATTCCAGGCTAATTGCATGGGAGAGGATACATCTCATTAAGCTGATTGAAAAGCTGGTTAATGTGTTTGGCTGTGTCTTCATACCAGTATGTGATCTTTTGGTCATTTTTTAAGGATAGCTAAGACCTAGAAAAAACACTGGAGAACTTTAGCTTCTTGACATCTGGTTTTGGAGCCAAGTCTTTCCCCTTCTCCCTCCCCTTTGGTGGTTGCCAGGAAATTATGGAGCTCTAAAGGGCTGGAGAGGTTTGGTTTTTTTTCTCCACTACTCTCTGGCATTGCTTCATTTGGAAACTATTCAACCACCGACCCCCACGTGCCCTGTTTGACCGCGCCATGTGCCTGAGAAAAAGGACCAAGATCTAAACTCTGCACAACATCTGGCTGAAATCCCTCTCCCGAGTCAAAAAGTTGCTGGTTCATCCCTTAAACGACCAGCTTATTTAAGGCTGTGGCACTTGTATGACAAATAAGTCCCCAGCCAGGCTTGGCAACCAAAAGCTGGAGCCTGTTAGCCACTGCTCCATGAGACACACGAGGTCAGCCAAGGCCACTTCTGCAAAGTGTCTGGGTGCAGTAACATTTGTTGATCCTCTACAGGTGAAACTGGACGTGCAGTGACAGAAATAAGTCTTCTATCATCATATTGGGAAAACAGCCTTCAATATAAATACCTATAAATACGTTTCATTGCCCGTCTGATTTTCCACGGTGTAAGTGATGGGTTTGGCTTCTTTATTTAAGGAGGTGCAGGAGAAAACTGGTTCAGTTCTGTCCTGGTAGGATTTAATCCAGGTTGGCTGCACCTTGCAAGACCCACTGAATTTACAGAGAAATAGGAAAATCAACTGCTAGCACTTGTGACCTGTAGAATTTTCACAGAATCTTCTAGGTTGGAAGGGACCTTAAAGATCATCTTGTCCAACCGTCAGCCCAACTGACAAAAATAGACACCCCCACACCAAACAAGGAGCATCATCACTAAACCAGACCTCCCAGCACTACATCAACCC
>NW_015090761.1:49041-58402 GCF_001431845.1 Calidris pugnax
TAAGGTCTCCCCTCAGCCTCCTCTTCTCCAGGCTGAATAACCCCAGCTCCCTCAGCCTTTCCTCATAAGACTTATTCTCCAGACCCCTCACCAGCTTTGTCGCCCTTCTCTGGACCCGCCCTGGAATTTTGCCCTGGAAGAGGTATTTTCCATCTCACACTACTTAGCAAGTTGGCTGAAAACTTAGTTTTCATGGTGGGTGGTGGAGCATCAGCTTGTTGTTCCACCACCCAAGAAGGAATTTACTTGATTTTAGTTTTTACAGGCGACATTGTACATCATCTTTTCCACAGCTTTCTCCCCAGCTGAAGCAAGAGATATAAAGTCCATGTTGTTATCAAACCTCACTCAAAAGTTTCCTTTCCTTTCAGGACGGCCCCTGGTACCCACCTGCACTGACTGGCAGAGGACTTGGCTCTGAGACCTGTGGGCACCGAAAATGGAACCATTCTTGGGTTTCACCCATAACCACTGTTTCTTCGTGCTGTTCTTCATCTCCCTGAGCCCGCTGGGCCTTGCCCAGTACGAACACTGGCCCTACCTCCCCGGTTACCCTGAGCCACCTCCTCAAGTCTATCAGCCCCCCCAGAGGCCGGCGAACGTTCCCAAAATCCAGCTGCGGCTCGCGGGGCAGAAGAGGAAACACAACGAAGGCAGAGTGGAGGTGTTTTACAACGGCGAGTGGGGCACGGTCTGCGACGATGACTTCTCCATCCACGCTGCCCACGTGGTCTGCAGGGAGCTGGGCTACGTGGAGGCGGTGTCGTGGCTGCCGAGCTCGAAATATGGAAAAGGGGAAGGTAAGGGAACTCCAGAGCAATGAAATCGTCCTGTTGCCTCTCCACCCCCCCAAAATTTCTGACCTGTTGATCAAATTTAAGTTTTAGTGATATTTCCTGCAATAGCTTCCTGGTGAGTAGCTTCCTCTTTGATCGTAGAATGGTTTGGGTTGGAAGGGACCTTAAAGACCATTTCGTTCCAAACCCTTTCCATGGGCAGGGACACCTCCCACCAGCCCAGGTTGCTCCAAGCCCCCTCCAACTTGCCCTTGAACCCCTCCAGGGTTGTGTGGGCAATTGCAGATTGCGCCTTATTGTACTTCATTCCCAAATATGTGCTCAACAAAGACTTTGTGTGTTATAGCAATGAATTCTTAAACCCCCAATGCTCAAGAGAGAAAAGCTCCATAATATTACATAACTCAGAAGATTTAGTTATTGTGTTTTGATGTGCTGTTAGTTAAATGTTGATGGCATTCAAATGATGATAAGATTCCTGGTGAAATTCAACAAGGGCAAGCGTAGGGGGCTGCACCTGGGGAGGAATAACCCCCTGCACCAGGACAGGTTGGGGGTGACCTGCTGGAGAGCAGCTCTGAGGAGAAAGACCTGGGGGTCCTGGTGGACAATAGGATGCCCATGAGCCAGCAATGGGCCCTGGTGGCCAAGAAGGCCAGTGGCATCCCGGGGGGCATCAGGAAGAGTGTGAGCAGCAGGTGGAGGGAGGTCATCCTGCCCCTCTGCTCTGCCCTGGAGAGGCCCCAGCTGGAGCACTGGGACCAGTTCTGGGCTCCCCAGTTCCAGAAGGACAGGGAACTGCTGGAGAGGGGACAGCAGAGGCTCCAGAGATGAGGAGGGGCCTGGAGCATCTCTCTTACGAGAAAAGGTTGAGAGACTTGGGGCTTTTGAGTGTGGAGAAGAGAAGGCTGAGGGGGGATCTGATCAACACCTCTAAATACTGAAAGGGTGGGTGTCAGGAGGATGGGGCTGGTCTTTTTTCATAGAATCATAGAATTGCCCAGGCTGGAAGGGACCTCCAAAGGCCATCTAGTCCCATCCCCCCGCAGTCAGCAGGGACACCCCCAACTAGAGCAGGTTGCCCAGGGCCTCATCGAGCCTCTCCTTGAATATCTCCAGGGATGGGGCCTCAACCACCTCCCTGGGCAACCTGTTCCAGTGCTCCACCACCCTCCCAGTGAAGAACCCTCTCCTCATCTCCAGTGTTGCCCAGGGACAGGACAAGAGGGAATGGGCACAAACTTGAACATGAGAAGTTCCACCTAAACATGTGGAGGAACTTCTTTACTTTGAGGATGGCAGAGCCCTGGCAGAGGCTGCCCAGAGAGGTGGTGGGGTTCTCTGGAGACATTCAAAACCCACTTGGATATGGTTCCTGTGGGACCTGCTCTGGCAGGGGGTTGGACTGGATGATCTCCAGAGGTCCCTTCCAACCCCATGTGATTCTGTAAAATGTTGACCTACGGAGAATTTTGTCTGCAAACACCAGAGCCTGGCAGGCTGGTGATGTGACCCGCAGACGGATTATTTCCAGCGCAGTGGGGATGGACGTGCTGGGTGTCTGTTACGTCGCGCCGCTCGTTAGCGCTCACACCTATAAACTGGCCCGTAAAAAGAGCAAGGGGAGGATTTAACAGCGACTCGACTGAAATGCGAAACCTTGAATGTTGTCCCAAGCTGTGGATTTTGGCTCTTGGGGCAGAGTAGGAGATTTCCCAGCAAGAAAAGAGGCCGTGACATTTGAAAACAACCCAAAAAACTGATTGCCGTGGGATTTAACGAGCCTTCTCCTCACGCCGGGATAGCGCTGGGTAAATCCTGGGGCAGAGAAACCCTTGAAGGGGGGATCGTGATTTCTTCAAACCACAAATCCATGCTTTGCAGGAGCTGTTTCTGCTCTCCTGTTGGGAAGCACGGTGAGGGCTGACGGCTCCATCCTCCGGTAATTAGCCAAGGGAACTCATTAGGGTGCTGGAACGAAGCTGGGCCAGCCAAGGGAAACAGCTACGGAATCTCCTGGTGGCTCTGAAGGTCAGACGGTCCTTTCTGTCCAAAGGACGTGTTATTCTTCAGACAAGCAAAGCGTTTGGGATCCTAAAATATGGTAATTGCTTGTTGGCCCTCGCTCCCTGCAGTTTAGGGGGTAAATCCCTGGGGAGAGGCGTGTGCCCAGCACATTCCCAAAGGGAAAAGGAGCTCTTTGAAAAGAGGAATCTCAGAGATGCTGTTGGGTCTTTTGCTCTTGGCAGTTTCTGGGAAAACATGACCTAAAGCTTGGAGGTGACACTGATTTTTGCCTGCTCATCTTAAAAGTGAGTTCTGAGAGATGTGATTTTTTTTTAAAAAATAGAATCTCTATATGCGTATACACGTGCTTGTTCATGTGCACATGCTTTTTGCTGGAGGGAAAATGCTAATTACAGAGACAGAATCTGGCAATTTGTTTTCAAAGAGCACCCAAGTAACAGGAGGTTCCCATCAATAGCTGTTTGTTAAAGCTTTTGCAAAAATCTGCTTTTAAAAGGTTAGGGCATTTAATCAAAACTTTGAGCTGTCTCCTGTAAGAGATTTCACGAGGATTTGGTAAATGAGAAATGATGTAAAGAGAAGCCTTCAATACAGAAGGGCTGAATCGGTGGCTGTGATTAGGGGGCAGGGTCTCATCAGCCAAATCGAAGGGACCTGGTGACACTTCATGCTCTGAAGTGGCTGCCATCAGAGGAGGTTGGTTATCACTGCAGGTCTGCATCAGGCTGGGGGTATTTTTTATTACCATATAGATCACAGAATCACAGAATCGTAGTGGTTAGACAGAATCTGGCAATTTGTTTTCAAAGAGCACCCAAGTAACAGGAGGTTCCCATCAATAGCTGTTTGTTAAAGCTTTTGCAAAAATCTGCTTTTAAAAGGTTAGGGCATTTAATCAAAACTTTGAGCTGTCTCCTGTAAGAGATTTCACGAGGATTTGGTAAATGAGAAATGATGTAAAGAGAAGCCTTCAATACAGAAGGGCTGAATTGGTGGCTGTGATTAGGGGGCAGGGTCTCATCAGCCAAATCGAAGGGACCTGGTGACACTTCATGCTCTGAAGTGGCTGCCATCAGAGGAGGTTGGTTATCACTGCAGGTCTGCATCAGGCTGGGGGTATTTTTTATTACCATATAGATCACAGAATCACAGAATCGTAGTGGTTGGAAGGGACCTCAGAGATCATCGAGTCCAACCACCAAAAAAAAAAAAACCACCAAACCAAAAACCATCACCCACCCACACAGCACCCCACCACAAACCAGTAATCTTGGGCACTAGAGCATGCCCTGAGGAGCCATGTCTACACGTTTCTTAAATACCTCCAGGGATGGTGACTCCACCACCTCCCTGGGCAGCCCATTCCAATGCTGGATAACCCTTGCAGTAAAGAAATGTTTCCTAATATCCAACCTGAACTTCCCCTGGCGCAACTTGAAGCCATTACCCCTTGTCCTATCATCTGTAACTTGGAAGAAGAGACTGATAAGGGAAAGGGAAAGCTGTGGGGCAAGAGCTGTTTTCAGTTAGGAAGTACTTTAGGTGGATCATTGATGTTCCTTAACTGTTTTATTCCAGCTTATTTTAGCCATAATTTCTTTCCATGACACAGTAAGTACAGAGCAGCCTTGCTTTCATAGAATCATAGAATCATCTAGGTTGGAAGAGACCCTTGGGATCATCGAGTCCAACCATCTCCCCTACTCTACAAAGTCCTCCCCTACACCATGTCCCTCAGCACTGCATCTAAACGGCCCTTAAACACAGCCAGGGATGGTGACTCCACCCCCTCCCTGGGCAGCCTGTTCCAATGCCCGACCACTCTTTGGGTGAAAAATTCCTTCCTAATGTTCAATCTAAACCTCCCCTGTTGGAGTTTGAAGCCATTCCCTCTCCTTTCCTATCAGTTATGAGTGTTTTGTCCTCTTTCTCAGAGGTTTATCCTCTTTGCGAGTCTCAGTTCTGTTCTCTTACCCCTTTCAGGGAAAATTTGGATGGACAATGTCCACTGTAACGGGAAGGAGACCACCCTGGCAGCCTGCACCTCCAACGGCTGGGGAGTGACGGACTGCAAACACACCGAGGACGTGGGAGTGGTCTGCAGTGAAAAGAGAATCCCTGGCTTCAAGTTTGACAACTCGTTGCTTAACCAAATCGAGGTAAACGGGCTTCAAATGAAGGTCAAGAACCTTCTGGGGACGGGGGTGTCCTCCACTCCACGTTATGGGTTATCCCAGCTGCACACTGTGGTTCAAGCAAACTCTTGGCGGTGCTTTTAGACTCTGGCTAAAGCTGCAGCTTTCAGATTTTTATGTGTGTAATGAGAACTTGAAGGGGTTTTTCATAGCGCAAGGAAAAAAACACATGACACCTGTTCCACAATCACTTTTCAGAACTGAAAACTGGTTTGTTATATTCCTAAGAATTAATTTAGGGAGGCAGGATGTGTGCTGTACTCATAGACCTTAACGCCCTTGTGTCCAGTTTTGGGCCCCCTACCATAAAAAAGACATTGAGGTGCTGGAGCGGGTCCAGAGAAGGGTGACAAAGCTGGTGAGGGGTCTGGAGAATAAGTCTTATGAGGAGAGGCTGAGGGAGCTGGGGGTGTTCAGCCTGGAGAAGAGGAGGCTGAGGGGAGACCTTATTGCTCTCTCCAACTCCCTGAAAGGAGGGTGCAGAGAGATGGGGGTCGGTCTCTTCTCTCAAGTCACAGGCGACAGGACAAGAGGAAACGGCCTCAAGTTGCCCCAGGGGAGGTTCAGGCTGGATATTAGGAACAATTTTGTCACTGAAAGGGTTCTCAGCCCTTGGAATGGGCTGCCCAGGGAGGTGGTTGAGGCCCCATCCCTGGAGGTGTTCAAAAGGCAGGTTGATGTAGTGCTGGGAGGTCTGGTTTAGTGATGATGCTCCTTGTTTGTTGTGTGGGTGTCTATTTTTGTCAGTGAGGTTGACGGTTGGACAAGATGATCTTTAAGGTCCCTTCCAACCTAGAAGATTCTGTGATTCTGTGACTTTGTTGGCTCGTAGCACTAAATTGCTGAGTTTTCTTTCCCTCCCCTTTGGTTCTGGGAGCAATTTGGAGGTGCCTGGTGTAAGAGCTGGGGTCAGTGAGGAGGCTTGGATTTGGAGATGAACAGGGCTTCCAACCACAGCTTGAAATGGGTGGATTTCTAAGGAAAGCTATCAAGAGATTTCTGCACAGTTTAGCCATGGGATGACGAAATAACCATGATAACTGTGCGGAAATATTTGCGGGAATGGGGGGTTAGTACTGGAAGTGATGGAAGGGTTGAAGGGAGGAAGATGTGGGCTGGTCACTGGGGAAAAGTGGCTTGTGACTGGGTTAGGCTGGTAATCTAGACTGGGTTGAGGTTGAGACTCTTGGGGAGATGACAGAAGCAAAAGGCTCGAATCGCCTTCCAGTGGGCTTGTTAGATTT
Organism: Calidris pugnax; assembly: GCF_001431845.1. Classification (NCBI taxonomy): domain Eukaryota; kingdom Metazoa; phylum Chordata; class Aves; order Charadriiformes; family Scolopacidae; genus Calidris; species Calidris pugnax. The sequence continues at coordinate 55,306 of NW_015090761.1, forward strand.
CTGAAGAGTGAAGAGCTGGGGGACTGGAAAGAAGTTGGGCTGAGCCCTTCAAATTAAAAAAACCCAACAACATGGGTTTTTTCCTTCAGCTTTTCAGGTTGGAAAGTATTTGTGGTGACTCAGCTAACATCTCCTGGGGTTGGGATGCTCGGGTGTTTCAGTGAGTGAGTTCAGTGGTTGCCCTTGGTCAAAATTTATCGAAAGAGCCCGTCCAGTAACCACAGACCACAGGTCTTATTTTAAGCAGAGAGGGAATCCGGGATGTGTTGTACCCCAGTGTGGTTTCCATGGCTGAGCCTTGGCTTTGTTTGGGATCTGAAACAATGGATACAGCCTCCTTGGTCACTTCACAGCAAAATTATTCTAGCAGTTCCATCCCAGCTGCTGATTTGGGAAGGGTCTCCCAACATATTCTTCCACGGAGGGCTCCTGTGCGAGGGTGGGGATGTGGGATGTGAAAGCTGAAATTCTCTTCTTCCCCTTGACCTTGCTTCACTTGGCGTGAAGGAGGGAAAAGGAGACTTTCCGGAGGGATCCCGAGCTGCCTCCATCAATGGTGCTCCTGTTGTTGCTCCGGGGAACGAGGCGAGCTCATGGAACAGCAGTGATGGCTTTGGCAGACGCCTGCTTCCCCAAAAGCCACAGTGAATCCTCAAAAAAAGAGGCCTGGAAGAAAAGATGCCTTAGTCTAGACGGAGGTCACTTCACTCCGAGATGCTTCGGGGATTAATCATAAAAGCTTTGGAGGGCTCTGCTTTTCCATTAGCTAAGCACTGGAGGTTGACTAATGAGTTGAACACATTGGATAATTGAGGGAGAGCTTGTGCTGATGCTGTGGGGGTGCTTCATCTTCCCATACCATCAGGAAAATGACTCATGAGACTGAAGCAGTTGGTGTAGCAGGAGCCTGACTCACCAGAAGGATCTCTCAGGAGAAAGAGGTGTCGGAGAGGTCGTGTTCCCCATGTCCTGGGAGCTGTGTATGGAGGAAGGCATCCACTGACAGGAAAAGCAGCAGCATTCACAGCAGTTGCTGTGTTCTGATGGCTAAAGATGCTGAACTGGTGGGGGAATCACAGAATCACAGAATTGTCAGAGTTGGAAGGGACCTTCTAGAGATCATCCAGTCCAACCCCCTGCCAAAGCAGGGCTGCCCAGAGCACATCACTCAGGACTCCATCCAGGTGGGGCTTGAAGATCTCCAGAGAAGGGGACTCCACACCCTCCCTGGGCAGCCTCTGCCAGGGCTCTGCCACCTTCACCTGAAAGAAGTTCTTCCTCAGATTTGAGAGGAATTTCCCATGTTTTAGGTTGTACCCGTTGCCCCTCGGCCTGTCCCTGGGAACCACTGGAAAGAGTCCGGCTCCATCCTCCTTCAACCCACCCTGTAGATACTTATAAGCATTAATAAGGTCTCCCCTCAGCCTTCTCTTCTCCAGGCTGAAGAGTCCCAGCTCTCTCAGCCTTTCCTCATCAGGGGAAAAAAGGTAAAATAGAAGAATAGCTTTCTTTTTAAGTGCCTGCACTAAGCCTGGCTGTCCCTGGGGCTCTGTCCTGGTGGTAGAAGATAGTGTTGTGTTTTCTGGGCAGTGGCTGCTCTCACCCCCAGCTCTACATGTCCGTGTGTCTGTGCTTCTCCCCTCCCTGTCACTGCCTGAATTTTATGAACAACTCAGTACCACCCTGTTGGTTTTAAAAAAAGGTAAAATAGAAGAATAGCTTTCTTTTTAAGTGCCTGCACTAAGCCTGGCTGTCCCTGGGGCTCTGTCCTGGTGGTAGAAGATAGTGTTGTGTTTTCTGGGCAGTGGCTGCTCTCACCCCCAGCTCTACATGTTCATGTGTCTGTGCTTCTCCCCTCCCTGTCACTGCCTGAATTTTATGAACAACTCAGTACCACCCTGTTGGTTTTACTCCACAAAACCAGGCTGGGTTTTCTCATATCCCTGTAAGATCAGTGGCAGCTGAAGGGTTCTTCTTCTGCTGGTTTCGTTGCAACGGGATTAAGGCTGAAGGTGATGTGCTGTAAATTTTTAAAATGCCATTGGGGAAGTGCTTTTCAGTCACAGCTCGCTGTCAAATGTTTCAACTCTTCCCCCCTCCTCCTCAGCTTCCCTCCTCTTCTTAATCTTTGCTTTATCTCGTTAGCAGCTGGCGTTGACATAGTTGGAGGCAAAGCTGATGAGCAGGGTTACTCATAGGGTCACAAACTCCCAAACGGGGAGGTCAGAAGGCTTGTGTGAACACAAGTTGAAAGTCTTTGCCCTCTCTGACATGCCTGGGAATTCTGCACATCATACTTTGCATTCACCAGAGGAAACATCATCGTTTTCTAAGCCTCTGGGTCCATTGGTCCGTAGCCCCACAGCTTCCCCGAGTGAGGTTTTCTCTTTGGAATGAGATCAGGGGTTGAAGGAGCCTGGAATTTTCTCCTGAGCAGCGATGCTGTGGTCAGGTCTCTCCACCAGTCCCACTGGCTTCAGCTACTGCTCTGAGGGAGCCAAACCAGTACGAATTCCCCACTGAGATTTCCAGTGGAAGATATTTCGGTTTGCCCTTCAGCTGCTTTTAAAACCAGGCTTTACCCAAAATAGGTCTGGTTTAAGATACTGCTTAGAGCTTATGTGTTCAGTTGCACCTTCCAACGCTATTAACTATTATTCCCTGAAGTTATTAACGACTGTGATGATTCCCAAATGGCTCTGACTTTGCAAACTGCTGTGTTCACAGCCAGCAGATTAACCAGGAGCAAATCCTGATGGTGGTGTCCCTTCGTGTGTCGGGGTGGGAGCTGCAGTGGGGTAGGAGCAGTGGTTTTGTTCTGCTTTTAGGGGAAATAATGTGCTTTTTGCAGCCTGGTTAACCTATCACCAAACGTGTGCCATCATCTTAGAGTTTCCTCACCTGTCACAGGGAGCTCTGTGTGTTCCCACTGCCAGGGACAGACACAACATCTTAAATTCATCATTTAGAAAAGTGTCTTAAAGACCCTTTAGTGCTCAGTTCTCCGGGGCTGCCAAGTGCTGCTGAGATTTAAGGTGGAAAGGCAGGAGGTGAAAGAAAACATCTGACTTCATTTTGACGGGGCTCCGGCTTGGGG
>NW_015090761.1:64573-122541 GCF_001431845.1 Calidris pugnax
GGGGGGGAAGGAAGGAGCTGTGCAAATTGACATTTACTCAAATCTGGCCTTCTGTCCTAAAAATCTGACAGGCAGAGAGTTCACACTCTTTGAAAAGCGACACGATAGCCCTCGAGCAGAGTTTATTTTTGTTGGACGAGGGACGTACCTCCCTTTCCCGGTTTGGAAATGCTGCAGATAAAGTAGTATAGGATGAATTTTTCCATCACCATAAACCGCTTGGCTTATCCATATGTGCTCAGGCAGCTCTTTTCCCATCACAGCTCATATTTTGAGGGTTCTGTCATCTCTCTTCCTGTCCCTGAGCCTTTCCATTCCCTGCCCTGTTGGGAAGGGGCAGTGCCTGCCCCCGGCTTCTGCGAGACAAGTTGCCGGTCACAGGCCGAAGTGAAATATTTCAGTTGAGGGCGAGTGATGGAAGATCTGTGATGGGAGACGGGCAGGAAGAGGTTAATTCTTCCACCAGGGCCGAGGTTGGGGCAGGTCTGAAATCCATCAGTCTGTTGCTAAAGGGCAGAGAAGCTCCCACCGTCATTTTTGCTTGCTGCTTTCTGCAGCCACGGCAGCTTTTAGCTCTGGGACTTGTTGAAAGGATTATTTTCTTGGAAGGTGATGGCTCGTATCAAGAATAGCGTGGCCAGCAGGAGTAGGGAAGTCATCGTGCCTCTGTACTGGGCACTGGTGAGGCCTCACCTCGAGTGCTGTGTTCAGTTTTGGGCCCCTCACTACAGGAAAGACATTGAAGTGCTGGAGCGTGTCCAGAGGAGAGCCACCAAGCTGGTGAGGGGTCTGGAGAACAAGTCCTATGAGGAGAGGCTGAGGGAACTGGGCATGTTTAGTTTGGAGAAGAGGAGGCTGAGGGGGAGACCTCATTGCCCTCTACAACTCCCTGAAAGGAGGGTGTAGAGAGGCAGGTGTTGGCCTCTTCTCCCAAAGGACGAACGACAAGACCAGAGGAAATGGTCTGAAGTTGGGGCAGGGGAGATTTAGATTAGATATTAGAAAGAATTACTTTACTGAGAGAGTGGTCAGGCACTGGAACAGCCTGCCCAGGGAGGTGGTGGAGTCACCATCCCTGGAGGGATTTAAGAAACGTATAGACATGGCTCTTCAGGGCCTGCTCTAGTGCCCAATATTATTGGTTTATGGCGAGGTGTTGAGTGTGGGGTTTAGTTGGTGGGTGTGGTGTTTTTGGTGGGCATTTGGTGTAGTGTGGTGTGTTTGTGTGGCTCAGTGGCTGAGTGAACACTGGAGGTTCCTCACCTTCTCAAAGCCAGGAGAGCAGTGTTTGTTGGATGCTGACGTGACTATGGTGACGCTGAATGCATTGACAAGGGCTTTTCCCCCTCCTCTTTAAGGTGTGTAGACTAAATATGCAGACCATGTCTCATTAAGGGAGAGAATAGGGCTTGTGGTTTGACTTAATTATTGACTATTGGCCTTTGGGAGCATATCAAGGCCAAGTTGGATGGGGCTTTGAGCAACCTGGTCTGCTGGGAGGTGCCCAGGGCAGGGGGTTGGAATGAGATGGTCTTTAAGGTCCCTTCTAACCCAAACCATTCCATGATTGTGATATCAGGAAGAACTTCTTTGGTGGGAGGGTGGTGAGAGCCTGGCCCAGGTTGCCCCAAGAAGCTGTGGCTGCCCCATCCTTGAAGGGGTTCAAGGGCAGGTTGGAGGGGGCTTGGAGCAACCTGGGCTGGTGGGAGGTGTCCCTGCCCATGGAAAGGGTTTGGAATGAGATGGTCTTTAAGGTCCCTTCCAACCCAAACTACTCTGTGAAGGTGCTGCTGTGTCTCCTGCAGCGTGTCTGGGCTCAAGGCGGTGCCAGGGGCTGAGATGTGCTCCTGCTTGTGGTGCTGCTGGAGCTGATGTTTGGGATGGGACCAGGCTGGCAGGAGATGGGGTGATCCCTGGGTGCTGCAGCACAGTGGGGGGGGGCTCTGTGGGCTGCTGCCAGGTCTGGGGGACTTCTTACAAGGGCAGGTAGTGACAGGATGAGGGGTGATGGCTTCAATGAAGAGGGGAGATTGAGATACTGGGAAGAACCTCTTTGGTGGGAGGGAGGTGAGAGCCTGGCCCAGGTTGCCCCAAGAAGCTGTGGCTGCCCCATCCCTGGAGGGGTTCAAGGCCAAGGTTGGAGGGGGCTTGGAGCAACTTGGGCTGGTGGGAGGTGTCCCTGCCCATGGAGAGGGTTTGGAACGAGATGATCTTTAAGGTCCCTTCCAACCCAAACCACTCTGTGAAGGTGCTGCTGTGTCTCCTGCAGCGTGTCTGGGCTCAAGGCGGTGCCAGGGGCTGAGATGTGCTCCTGCTTGTGGTGCTGCTGGAGCTGATGTTTGGGATGGGACCAGGCTGGCAGGAGATGGGGTGATCCCTGGGTGCTGCAGCACAAGGGGGGGCTCTGTGGGCTGCTGCCAGGTCTGGGGGACTTCTTACAAGGGCAGGTAGTGATAGGATGAGGGGTGATGGCTTCAACGAAGAGGGGAGATTGAGATATTGGGAAGAAACTCTTTGGTGTGAGGGTGGTGAGAGCCTGGCCCAGGTTTCCCCGAGAAGCTGTGGCTGCCCCATCCCTGGAGGGGTTGAAGGGCAGGTTGGAGGGGGCTTGGAGCAACCTGGGCTGGTGGGAGGTGTCCCTGCCCATGGAAAGGGTTTGGAACGAAGTGGTTTTTAAGGTCCCTTCCAACCCAAACCATTTTATTATTCCATGAGGTTGATGCTGATCCTCGTTGCTGTGATCCTCCACGAAAGCATCTGCATATCCAGTATGATGGGGCCAAAATTGTTAAAATAACACCATTGTTTGACTCTAGGTTTGACTTTTAGCTTGCGTTCCTTCTTTTTTAGCCACAGTGTAGCCTGGAGTAAAAGCTCTGTTCTGGAGACTCTCATTTCGTATTAGTGGAGACCTTGGGTCTAACCATGATGGCAGAGCATGTTTTACCCACTTTATTCCTAATGATGACTTTTGTAGGCACTACAGTGTGACAGGCACGTTGTGAGGGGTGTTGTGGGAGCCTGAAGGTCGATGAGGGTGAAAGGAAGAGTTTAGTCACGTTGGTTTTTAAGTGCTTCTGGAAAGAGGAAAAACTGCTTGTTGCCTGCGATGGAGTTTGGGAGGGACAGACAGTAAGTGCTATAAATATTTGCCCTGAACTACAATAATTTAAGCTTTGTAAAACGTAACAAGTGGAATCTGCTCCTTTAGACAAAGATCCCTGAGCAGATGGGCCCGTGGGCCCCCAGTTTGCCCCCAGTAAGCCCCATATCTGTTCTGCAGATGGGGTAGGATGAGTCCTCAAGGGAAAGGGCCAGGTTTCAGGAGCTAAATGGAGCAGGGAGCAGAATCTGTGTGTCCTGGCTGTCCTGAGCTGCACTTCTCCATCCTCTAAGATGCCACAGCAAAAGGTGCAGGATAAAATCCACGTATAACTGTTGGTGGGTTCTTGTCCTGCAGCTCACAAGTGTCTGACAGAGGTGGGGTGGGCAGCACGAACCTGCTTTAAGGTTCCTTTATAGGCTGCCAAAGCCCGCGAGTTAAATGTGTGCACAGTCTTAAATGTTTTCCTAAGTCTTTGCAGGATGCCAGAAGCTCTGAAATCAAAATGATTTAATGTGTGTTCACAAACCCCAGGAGCAGGGAATGCTGTCCCTGCTTTTTCAAACAGTACCTGCGACTGCCTTAAGACCACGGTAACTAGCTCCTGCCCTTAATATATTCCTTAAATAAATGCACGATAGGTGGTTGGTTTTTTTTTTTTTTAATCTATCCCCCAAAACATCCTTAACAAAATATTTGTTGTCCGCCCTTCTTCCTCTGTGTGCACACACACAGGCTTCAAATAGGACGTGCTCTAAATATATCGAATTTCTGCCACCGGTAGAAGTTCCCAAATAGATCTGGTACCTGAGGCTGGAGCGTAGCTTGGGCCAGACGGTGGGCAGACAAGGTCTGGCTAAACATACCAGCCTGGGCTGCTATTTCTGTCCTTCTTTTCCCTTCTGGGTGCATATGAAGCATTAAAAAAAATATATCTGTATATATAAAAATGGCACTTCAAAGCCCAGTGGCTTCAAGGCTCTGGTTATGCCGGGGTGAAAGTGGGCTGAACGATATTGTCCAGGGTTTTTAACTGGAGGGAAAGGGCAGGTTTTGGTGAAATTGGGCTCTGTGGATGAGGCTGTATGAAATGCCCCTGTAGACTGAGCTGCCTCTAACAGGAAGGTGTAAGGAAGAGAGAAGGTGTAAAGAAGGGAGAAGGAAATCACCTCCACTTGGCAGGGAGGTGATTCTTCCTCTTATTTAGCTTTTTGCCCCACAAATCAGTGCAGACTCTCTCCATACGGCCAGGAGCCACAGCTTAGGTCAGCACCATCTGAGACTTCAGCCCTGCATCTGGGCTGTCTGGTTCTCCAGAATGTTTGACAATAAAAAGGCTCATTTGCCCTGACACAGAGGTGATTCTTCCTCTTATTTAGCTTTTTGCCCCACAAATCAGTGCAGACTCTCTCCGTACGGCCGGGAGCCACAGCTTAGGTCAGCACCATCTGAGACTTCAGCCCTGCATCTGGGCTGTCTGGTTCTCCAGAATGTTTGACAATAAAAAGGCTCATTTGCCTGTTTGTTATGACAACGGCCTTTTATTTTCTTTCCCCTTGGTGTAAATGTTTACTTCTCTAAACATCAGCCCGTGTGTACCATAAATGCTGATGCTTGGTGTGTCTAGAAGACCAGAGCTTCTCTGGTCTCTACCAGACCTAGAGCTAACTCCAGACAAATATTAATTAAGCTGCTGTTGGGATAAGGGGCTGCCAAGCTTTAGTGCTATAATTCTAAAGAGTGTGTGCGTGATGGTTTCTAACTCCTTGCCTCAATGGTTTCTTTGTGGTGCTTTGTGGTAGGATGGGGTGCTGAGTTTGCCAGGCAAAACCAGCAAACCCAGTTTCCTGGTGGTTGTCATCAAGCTGGAGGTGTGAGCTCTGGAGCTGGTGGGGCTGAGAAGGCACTGGGGCTGGCACTGGTTTGTGGCTAAATGTGGCTATAGCTTACTGCAGCTGGTCCAGATGGTCTTTAAAATAGCTCAGTAGAAGCTCTTGTTGGTGGATGAGAAGCTCCACACACCCCATGTCTTTAAAATAGCTCAGTAGAAGGTCTCGTTGGTGAATGAGAAGCTCCACACGTCCCAGCAACGTGGGCTGGAGCCCAGAAAGCCCCCCCACACCTTGGGCTGCATCCCCAGCCCCGTGGCCAGCAGGGCCAGGGGGGGATTCTGCCCCTCTGCTCCGCTCTGGGGAGACACCCCCCAGTGCTGCCTCCAGCTCTGGGGCCACCAACAGCAGAAGGACATGGAGCTATTGGAGTGGGACTAGCGGAGGCCCTGGAGATGCTGGGAGGGCTGGAGCCCCTCTGCTGGGAGGGGGGGCTGAGAGAGTTGGGGGGGTTCAGCCTGGAGAAGAGAAGGCTCCGGGGAGACCTTGGAGCCCTTTCCAGTCCCTCAAGGGGCTCCAGGAGAGATGGGGAGGGACTCTGGATCAGGGAGGGGAGCCCTAGGAGGAGAAGGAGCAGTTTTAAACCAAAAATTAGGAGATGGAGATGAGATTTTGGGAGGAAATTCTTCTCCCTGAGGGTGGTGAGAGCCTGGCCCAGGCTGCCCCATCCCTGGAGGGGTTGAAGGGCAGGTTGGAGGGGGCTTGGAGCAACCTGGGCTGGTGGGAGGTGTCCCTGCCCATGGAAAGGGTTTGGAACAAGATGGTCTTTAAGGTCTCTTCCAACCCAAACCATTCTGTGATTCTATGAAATTAAAAAGAGAAAGTAAAAGCTTTGCTGATCAGGAAACCCTCGGAAAAGAGAATGTAAAAGCTTTGCTGATCAGGAAACCCTCGGCTGTTGGTGCTCACAGAGCAGAACCGTGTCCTGTCCTGAGCTGAGCCCCCCAGCCCTGCCAAAGCACGGCCAGGGTTCAGTGCTCCTGCCTCCTCTCCTGACAGAATCTTTTCCCTGGTGCTTTTCATTCCCCTCCTTTGCATTGGCAACCCCCAGGCTGCCAGTGAAGCGTTTCAGGGCTTAGCAAAGGCCTGGGCTTTTGTCATTTCTAATCTGCACTGTGTTTGCTCCTGGACCCCGAGCCTGAATTGCACTCTCATCCCTTCCCCTTTTGTACCGCTCAAACCCAGAACAAAACGTGCTTGTGGTGTCCAAGGCAGCATAATGTCCCCAGGGGACTGCTGTCCCCCCCCACCACCACCACGGGCAACCCCTCTTCATCTCCCAGCATCTATTTCATCCTGTTTAACAGCTGGGAGCTCGTTAGTGACTCAGAAGAGCAGCTCCAGATGTTTAAATCAAAACAGATTCCACCCATTCCGATGTATGGGAAGAGAGAGCTTCCTACCAAGTCATCTTCTGTGGAAAAGGCTGAGGTAGCTGAGACTTTGGTGGAAGTAAGGGAAGGGGGAGATGCCTCTGGGATGAACAAAGTCTATGTGGAAAGATTTTTGGTTTGTGTTCTTAACTGGGTAAAAAAAAAATAAAAATCAATTCATTTCTCATCCAGGGTACAGCCTTAATGTCTTGGCGTTTGGGAAGCCAAGGGATCCTGGAGCTCTAAGAGAAAAATGCTGATAGGGAATAGGTTTTTGCCTCTAAGGAGGAGAGGGATAGAGCAGTTTGAGGGGATTACGGGGAATATTAAAGCAGGAGAGCAATGAATATGGAGGAGACAGAGATGGCACATGGACTCCTTGTGCTTGTTAGATCGAGGGTTTGTGGGGAGAACTGCACCTTTGCCCGAGCTCTGTGTTGGCACCATCACCTGCCACCAGAGAGCCACCAGTACCCAATGCCTCTGCAATCCTTAGCATCCCTCATGGTGATGGTTGTTTTTAAAAAAAAACAAACATATTAGAGTAAAATACACAGCAGCATAATTTCATTTGGGTTCCCTTTCTGTCTCTGTGAGCAGTGTCTCTGGCTGTGGGGGAGACACCTACAGCTGTAGCTGCTCAGACCCCTCTGCCCCGTGCCCTTTTCTGGTTTCTCCATGTCATTGCATATTTAAAGTGAGTGTTGAGATGCTTTTATAAAAATCCCCTCTGCCATCCCAGCTGCCGTGGCTTGTTTTCAGCCAGGAGCTGGTGATTCACAACCGGGATAACGCCAGTGAAGCAGCAGTTGGGTTTCTAGGAATGGGATCTCCTCCCTCTTATCGATTCCTGGGGGGTCTTGCAAAGAGAAAAAGGGTATCACTGAGCGTGGGCAGCAGAGGAGGACACGGGCACGCTGTCCTGGGCATCATTGTTCTGCCAACAGCAAAAGAGATAGCAAAAGGGGAAAGAAAACGTTGTGGAAGTTGTGTCAGTTTTTTGCAATCGGATCCGAAGCCGTGGGGAAGCGTTTGGTTGAGAGAGTGGAAACAAAAGCAGCTGAGGCTCATGTGAAAACTTTCCGAGCCAGGAATGCTTTTGTGAAAGCTCAAAAAACAAACCCCTTTCTTTTCTCTGTCTCCGGGCAGGCCCCGGCTTTCTGAAGCTGAGATTCATTGGTTTCGTAACAAGAGCGCGGCGTTTTGGCTTGGGCTGGGCTTTTGTGTCCAGGACTAAAGAGGAGCAGCTCTTTAGGGGAATATGGCCCAACCCAGAATAGTTTCACGCTATTTATTCCCCCCCCCCCTCCCCCAGCCTCTCGTTTTTATACTAATTTTTATTGTAGCAACGCTGGAAGTCCCAACTGAAATCACATCTTTCCTTTGGGCAGATACAGATGTGAAGCCTTTGCTGCAGAGGGTTTGCGGTTTGGAGCAGGTGAGGTGGGCTCAGTGTTGTCTTCTCTTCCCAGAAAGGGTGACAACGTGTGGGCAAGAGTCCTGAGGTGACAGCGAGGAGGTGGGGAAGTGAGTTTGTGTGGCTGAAATCATCAGGATTGTGTGGCAGGACCTCTTCAGCCTCAGACCACGGAGTTATTTTAGCTTCACGCTGATTTTTCTATCACTGCACGTGGTCAGGTGGCCCTGGTGAAAAGCAGGTTGGTGTGGAAGGCAGAGTGTTGGGTCTAGGAAGAGGTCAGAGAATCATAGAATGATTTGGGTTGGAACGGTTTGGAGCAGGTGAGGTGGGCTCAGTGTTGTCTTCTCTTCCCAGAAAGGGTGACAACGTGTGGGCAAGAGTCCTGAGGTGACAGCGAGGAGGTGGGGAAGTGAGTTTGTGTGGCTGAAATCATCAGGATTGTGTGGCAGGACCTCTTCAGCCTCAGACCACGGAGTTATTTTAGCTTCACGCTGATTTTTCTATCACTGCACGTGGTCAGGTGGCCCTGGTGAAAAGCAGGTTGGTGTGGAAGGCAGAGTGTTGGGTCTAGGAAGAGGTCAGAGAATCATAGAATGATTTGGGTTGGAAGGGACCTCAAAGATCATTGAGTTCCAGCCCCTGCCCTGGGCAGGGACACCTCCCACCAGCCCAGGTTGCTCCAAGCCCCCTCCAACCTGCCCTTGAACCCCACCATGGATGGGGCAACCTGGGCCAAGCTCTCACCACCACCACTGTAGATGTTCTACACATCCTCCCCCTGCCCTCCATACCCAGCTTTATCTTGCTTTCTGCTTCTTCACACCTTCCAAGGCTCAGGAGGGCTCGACTCAAGCAGGAGAAAAACACTTTAGGATTTCTTGTTGCGGTTGTTCTTCCTTCTTCATGGAGTTTGTTGGCCAGAGTGGATGTCTCTGCTGAAAGTGAAGCTTCAGCTTGATGAATGAGGGCAGTAGAGATGGAGCAGACCTGCAAGGCTCCGTGCACGGGGTCAGCAACGTGGGACACACCATCCCAGGATCCAGCAGCTCTCTGGGGACAGGAAAGCCAAAAGCAAGAGCTGGTTCAACCTCAAGCGTGTGGGTGGGATCGTTTGGTAAACAAAGGAGAGGCTGGAGATCTCGGCCTGAATTATGCTGCAGCTGAATTCTGAGACTTGGAGTTTAGAGGGGAGAAAGCAAAAAAAAAAAAAAAAAGGGAAAAAGGCTGGCACTCACATCTCTGCAGCTTTTGGCCTAAGTAGGTAGAAATTGCGCAAGGCTGGCTGAGAAGGGAGGACTGTTAGGCATGAGCCATGAGAGTTAACTCTCTCTGGGCTTGGTTTGGCTTTTCTGGGTAGAAAATCCCCCAAAGCAGCATCTTCCCCCTCTATCGAGGGAGCTGAGCTGTGGGTTTGTGCCTGGTTTTCTCCCTGTTTTTTGCTCCTCAACCTCAGACTGAGCAAACCACGTCCCGTCAGCTTCGGGACTTGGGCCTCTATTCCCCTACCTGTAATTTGGGGTGCAATAAACCCAGTTTTATTTCCTCTTTTCCTATCCAACGTCTTCTTGGCTCCTGAAAATACTGCTGAACGCTCTACTTTATGGTTGATACCTGAGGGTGGGAGCTTGGCAGATGGGAATTCAGCTTCCAAGCTGGTTGCAGGTACCTCCTTTGTGATCCTGGCTTATCCTTCAGAGGGTTTTAGCTTCAGGGTCTGGTTGCGACGTGAGAATAAGCCAAACTTTCAGGGCTGAGGTTTCCTTGTTGATGTGACAGCTTGTTGTAGGCGTTTTGTTTCCACGTGGCCGTCAAGTATGGAGAGGGGGATTTGAGCAAAGCCTGCTCTAGCTATTAAGTGTTGTTTGCTTCTGATTTTTTCCTTTTTTTTTCCTCTGCAGTCTGTTTTCCCCATTAGCCCAGCTGCTCTCCGCATTGGTGTCGGAAGATAAAATATAAGTCTGGGGTGTATTTGCATTATTGAATACTCCCAGAGTAACAAAAAAACCCTGCAATGAAAGAGGACCATTCAAATCTGGGAGAAAGCTCTCAGGAGTCCTTTCTCCTGGAGAAACCTACAGTAATACTTATTTTGATCCTTTGTCCCTTAATCTTTGGATGTAAAGCTGAGGGCTAAAGCATTTGAATTCTTTTCAGGCGGTTTTGCTGTTTGTTCAGACTCAGTGCAAACCCTGGAGTTGCTCTATCAATAATTCTCTCCTCTAAATTCGCTCTCCGTGAGCGGAAAAGGGGGAACGGATGGGGATTGGTTTTGCTCTCAGCCAGATCATGAAAATGTCACCACGTCCTGGCCTGCTAGAGCTATCAGGAGGTGGAAATACCCTCCAGGGAATAAATTTGATGGCTTCTTTCTTGCTAGTTTGCTCCATTTCTTTTTCTTCCTTGGCAAAAAAAAATGACAAAGAGGTTGGATTTACTAAAAGAGAGTCCCAAGTGGGAGCAGGATTTCTTGCTGTGATTGTGTCAGCATCTCTGGGGGAAAGAGAGACGTGTTGTAGGACCTTCATACTGGGGTCTGTGGTGACTGGGAGATGGTGCTGGCTCTGACAATGGTTTTTGAAGCCCAAGAGCAAGTCGGTCAATTTGCATCTTATTTTTCACTTCTGTAAAATGACCAGCAAGGACAACCCAGTCCCACCAGTTAGTGGAAAAGACATAGAATCTTAGAATTGTCTGGGTGGGAAGGGACCTTTAAGATCATCAAGTCCAACCATCAACCCAACTCTGATAAAACCCATCACTAACCCATGTCTCTAAGCACTATGTCAACCCGGCTTTTAAATCCTTCCAGGGATGGTGCCTCAACCCCTTCCCTGGGCAGCCCATTCCAAGGCTTAAGAACCCTTTTAGGGTCAAAATTTTCCCCAATATCCATCTTAAACCTCCCCTGGTGCAACTTGAGGACGTTTCATCTTGTCCCATCACCTGTTCCTTGGGAGAAGTGTCCGACCCCCCCCTGGCTACACCCTCCTTTCAGGGAGTTGGAGAGAGCAATAAGGTCTCCCCTCAGCCTCCTTTTCTCCAGGCTGAACACCCCCAGCTCCCTCAGCCTCTCCTCATCTGACTTTATCTTATATATATTGGAGATTTATATATATATATATTCTCCTTATTTCTCAGTCTGCAAAAGGGGGCTGAAAATCACTGCTTTCTCCCGTCCTCTGAGTGCTGTGTTTACCTTGGAGGCCGTTTGGATTTGTCACCACCTTCCACCTCCAGGAAGACCTCTGCTGGTGCAGGAGGTGAGAAGAGCAGCGTGTTAACGCTGACGAGGAGGTGCAACGGGGGAATAACGCTGCTGCTCCGCGGTGAAGGCCTCGGGCAGATGTTGAACATCTGGAACGACATTCTGCATGATCCAAATGGGATTTGGAACTGCTGTTGTGCAGCTTCTTCACAAAACGCAGGTGTTTTGAACGTGGGTCCTGAATGTGAAATCACACTCTGTTCCCACCTCACCTCCTCTCCGTCGTGCCGAGGACCGGCTGCGGCCTCCAAATTTTCTGAAATTCAAGCAAAATGGAAACGGAGTGAAAAAAACCACGGGTGGATTTTTAGCACGTTGCTGGTGTCGGGTCTGATCAGGGGGAAATGTTCCATTTTGGTTACTTGAATGTGCAGAGGGGCTGGTATTGACGTAACTGCGAGCAGCAAACGTACTTTGGGCTTTATATAGGGTGGATCCATCCTGCAGACACAGATGGAAAAACTCACTTGGGCTGTCTCACCCGCTCTCTCAGCTGTCAGTGCAATTTTCCCCCTCAGCTACTATCTTTTCATGTGCTTTTTTACAGTAGAATTTTAAGCTTTGGCTCTCCGTCCTCTGGGTTAATCCTTTTTAATAAGCTTTTATTTAAAAAAACACTTTGAGATCTTCAGCGGTCAAAGCTATTTCCCAAATGGATTTAAGGCTTTGATTCCCTCTTGTTTCCTAAAACTAAGAGAAGGTGGAAGGAGCAGAGAAACAAGGTGTTCTCCAAGGCAGTGCTGCTCTGTAGCTCTGGATAAATGTGATTTCTCCATCAAATCCAGAGCTGGAAATATTTCACCAGGGGAAAAGTGAGTTTCAGGCTCTGGAAACCAGCCTGGGGAGGTCCTCGATGCACAGAGCCTCTGGTATTTTCCTGACAGCACGTAGTCAATAGCTGTGCAATATTTCAAGACAACCTGCCAACTGCAGGAGAAGCTCTTTGTGTTGCAAATGGACTTCCCAGACTCCACAGGAGGTGCAGGACTTTCCCCTCACATCAGACCCTCTGTCTGAGCACCTTAAAACATCTCAGATGTGACAAACGTGGGTATCGTGGTGCTTATTTTGATTTCTTGAGGCTCTAAGAGCTTTCAAAACCTGAGCCCAAACTGGGAGCCTTGTGTGAGTAGCCCCGTCCTACTGGGTAAATCACAACTCCCTGTTTTCCAGGGGGGATGTCTCAGGGATGCTCCAGCCAAATTGCTGGAGAGCTGAAGGTGAAAAGAGGAATCCGTGACCCTGGTTTGCTGTAAAACTGGGTGGTAACCATAGATGATAAAATATAATAATGTTAAAAAAGGAGGTGAGGGAGAAGATGGTGAGTCACCATCCCTGGATGGGTTTAAGAGCTGTTTAGATGCGGTGTTGGGGGATATGGTGTAGGGGAGAACTTTGTAGAGTAGGGTTGATGGTTGGACTCGATGATCCCAAGGGTCTTTTCCAACCTGAATGATTCTATGGAAAGAAAAGGAGCGGGGGGAAAAGCTTTAAGTGACTTGCCCAAGGCAGTGGGGGCAGAGCAGTGGCAGAGCTGTGGATGGAGGAAGATGAGGAGGAGATACCAGCCCTTACCCTGCCCAGCAGCTCGATCTCTGCTGTTGGTTTCCATTTCCCTGGGGTCTGTAAAACATCTCAGATGTGACAAACGTGGGTATCGTGGTGCTTATTTTGATTTCTTGAGGCTCTAAGAGCTTTCAAAACCTGAGCCCAAACTGGGAGCCTTGTGTGAGTAGCCCCGTCCTACTGGGTAAATCACAACTCCCTGTTTTCCAGGGGGGATGTCTCAGGGATTCTCCAGCCAAGTTGCTGGAGGACTGAAGATGAGGAATCTGTGACCCTGGTTTGCTGTAAAACTGGGTGGTAACCGTAGATGATAAAATATAATGATGTTAAAAAAGGAGGTGAGGGAGAAGATGGTGAGTCACCATCCCTGAATGTGTTTAAGAGCCATTTAGATGCGGTGTTGGGGGGTATGGTGTAGGGGAGAACTTTGTAGAGTAGGGTTGATGGTTGGACTCGATGATCCCAAGGGTCTTTTCCAACCTGAATGATTCTATGAAAATAAAAGGAGCGGGGGGAAAAGCTTTAAGTGACTTGCCCAAGGCAGTGGGGGCAGAGCAGTGGCAGAGCTGTGGATGGAGGAAGATGAGGAGGAGATACCAGCCCTTACCCTGCCCAGCAGCTCGATCTCTGCTGTTGGTTTCCATTTCCCTGGGGTCTGGTAGTGGCATCAGTGTTGGTGAAGCAGCTGGAGACTGGAGGTGCCACGTGGAATTTGCAGGACTCAGCATGTCCTGCTGTGATCTCCCCGACTTCTTCAACGTGCCGCTGGTGGGGAACCAGAGCCTGTTGTCTCTTTAAAGCTCTGGGCATTTTTCTCTTTCCAAGTGATTGAATTTGAGCGAGGGGAGGGGAGGATTCCTCAGTTCTGATGTAACTGTTAGCAAAACCACGTGGTTCTGCTACATTTTTTGACAAGGAAAAAGGTCTCCTTGGAAGCAAGTTATAAAATTTTCAGTAGCTCTTTTGTAACTGCTTGCCACAGCGGATATTTTCCAGTCGGGCTTTGCTTTTTGGGCTTAGGTCCCCGTGAGGTTTGTTTGTGCAGCGGCCTCACGTAGGCTCCAAATGTGAAATCCATTCCACCTTCATGACTCATTTGCTGTCCCGAGTAACGCTTCAGCCGGAGGAGGAACTCGGCTCCTGGAAGTGGGGAAATGTTGGTGTCAGCACATTGGGATCCCAGATTTCCCTGCCCGGTGGCTGGTGAGAGCCCCGGTGGCTAATGAGAGCCCTGGTGGCTAATGAGAGCCCCAGCATCCCTCCCTGCCTGCTCCCACTTCCCTCTGCCCTGATGGTGTTAAGAGAATGGTGAAGAACGGCTGGAGAGCAACCCCAGGAGAAGGACCTGGGGGGTGTTGGTGGATGAGAAGCTCCACACACCCCAGCAACGTGGGCTGGAGCCCAGAAAGCCCCCCCAGCACCCTGGGCTGCATCCCCAGCCCCATGGCCAGCAGGGCCAGGGGGGGATTCTGCCCCTCTTCTCTGCTCTGGGGAGACAGCCCCCACCAAGTGCTGCCTCCAGTTCTGGGGCCACCAACAGCAGAAGGGCATGGAGCTGTTGGAGTGGGACCAGAGGAGGCCCCGGAGATGCTGGGAGGGCTGGAGCCCCTCTGCTGGGAGGGGGGGCTGAGAGAGTTGGGGGGGTTCAGCCTGGAGAAGAGAAGGCTCCAGGGAGACCTTGGAGCCCCTTCCAGTCCCTCAAGGGGCTCCAGGAGAGATGGGGAGGGACTCTGGATGAGGGAGGGGAGCCATAGGATGAAGGTTGATGGTTTCTTGAATCCCTGGAGGGGTTCAAGGGCAGGTTGGAGGGGGCTTGGAGCAACCTGGGCTGGTGGGAGGTGTCCCTGCCCAGGGCAGGAGGTGGCACTGGGTGGTCTTCAAGGTTCCTTCCAACCCAAACCAATTCTATGATCCTAAGGTGGCCTGAGCAAAGCTGAGCTCCGTTCACTTCCATAGCAGCTGAGACTAAATGAAGGTCTCTGTGCTCCTGAAACACACACTTCAATGAATTTTAGTAACAAAGGAGATTTATGACATAGCCAGTTGTAAAATAATGCTCTTTTATTTTTTATTTTTTTTTTAATGAGAAAAGCATCCTCTTTCACAGGATGAATCCACAGAAGGTGAAACAATTTATTTGCTCCCCTGTTGTGTCCCTTTCTTTCTGCCTCCCTCTGTTCACCCATAACCCTGAGCAGAAGTGGGTTTTATTCCCCACCTCGAAGCCACCACAACCAGTTTCCTCCCCAAATTGGCCTCATTTGTGTTTCTTTCATGCTTCCAGAACATGAACATCCAGGTGGAGGACATAAGGATCCGCGCCATCCTCGCCACCTACCGCAAGCGGGTGCCCGTCACCGAGGGTTACGTGGAGGTGAAGGACCAAGGGACCTGGAAGCAGATCTGTGACAAGCACTGGACCATGAAGAATTCCCGAGTCGTCTGTGGCATGTTTGGATTTCCCAGCGAGAGGAAATACAACACCAACGTCTACAAGTAAGAGCAGAGCTTTGTAGGAGACACCGGCGCGTTGCTTTGAACACTCGGGGCCTTGTTCAAAAAATGCAAATTGTCAAATGACACTGGAGACCTTGAGGTAGGAAAAAAAACCTCCAACCCCCTTCATTCCTTCAGATCAGATTTTCCTTCTGTGTAAATATTTGAAATGTCAAGAATTTCCTTGTGCAGATGGAGGGGGGGGGAGTTGTTTGGTCCTCACCCTTCTGGCTGAAGACCTGGTGCAGTATCAATTGTGGTGGTTGATAGGTTCTATAGGAGGAGAATGTGGTCAATCAGACCAAGAAATCTCCTTTATTTCTAGCTATAGCCTAGTCATTTCCTTCCCCAGCGATGGGTGTAGGCTCTGTTTCATGTGCAGGATGGTATTTGCCCAGTTAAACCTCCCAGCTGTGGGCAAATCTAACCCCTTCCCCATCCCTCTGCAGGAAGGGAGCTGTGGGCTCAGAGCTGGTACGTGCTGAAAGCTCCAACTGAGAAATCTTGGAATAAACCAGGTCTTTGTTGTGCTTCGTTGCCCAGGTTCCTCCTTCCCCACTGCTGATGACAATTCCTGGTCTCACACCTCTCCTGACACGTTCACCAACCTTTACCAACTGCTCTGGCTCTCACCAAGGTCCCTGGGTGCTGCCAAATCACCCACCAAGGAGCCCTCTACCCGGGGGGGAATATTTCTCAGTAATTCTCCCACTGTTGTTAACCCCAGTTCAGGTCTTTTGGCACTGGTAATTCCTCCCTGGGCTGGAAGAGCTGCCAGCTCTCTCCAACTGTTCATTAGTGCCTGCTCTGAGCTAAAAATGCCAGGGGAGCATCCATCCTGCTCCTCCCAGCATCACCTCTGCCTCCTCGTCCTTGTAGAAGGATGCAGTTTGGGGCAGTTGTGATTTCAGTCCTGCTGAAATTATAGATTGCTTTAAAACAAGGGATGAAAACAGTGATCCATCAGGAGAATGTTGTATCTAAATTTTTGTGTCTTTCAGAGTTTCTGAAAAGCCAGGAGCTCTGGTCTTGTCTGTTATCGTTTCTGCAGCTTGAGTTTCATCCCCAGCCTTCATCACAGACGTGGTTCTTCCTCCACTGTTCCCTAGAAATAACACCCTAAAGCAGATGCAGAACAGTTTAAGCGAAACCCTGTCTTGTTTCTTTCCTACACCGTGACCTATGGAGTGGGAAAGTGTCAACTGGTGGGGAGGAGAACCCAATCCTCCAGGCAGGAGTTGTGGTTTTCCTGCCGGCTCCTTTTGGCCCGTGCTAATTGCTATTTCTGAGAGCTCCCTCTGGAAGGGGCTGGCCCCGGTTCATTTCTGTCATTAGCAAGATGGTGATCAATTGAAAGAGGTCCTGGGGTTGGAATAGCAGAAAAGCCACATCGCAGCACAAAGAATATGAAATGAATAACCCGAGTGAAATCCTGTTTTCGGGCTTCCCAGGGAGAGGAGGGAGGGAGAGGGAGAGCAATCAATAATTGCTACCAGGCAGTCTCAAATTTTGCCCTGAGACCAGGGCAAAATTAGAGGAATGTTTGCTCCCATCCATGCAGCTTTTCTCCCTCTAACTCAGCTCTGAGATTCCCATTCCCTGCATCCAAGCAGGAGGGTGAAATAAATTACCTCGAGTAAGACAAAGTAGGGTTTTTTTTCTTCTTTCTTTTTCCTGCTTCGCAGCTGTGTTTCCAAGAAAAGTATTAACTTCAGCAGCTGGAGCCATCTGCCTGAAATAAAAGGGTGCTGGGTAATTGGCCTGTCTCTTGCCGTGGTGCACGTAGGGATGGAAAAACTGAAGCACAGTTGGTCAGCAAAAATATTCAGCAATGTTGAAAATCCCATTCACCGGAGCTGGAGTGATGAATATGCAGTGCTTACAAATACCAGGCTTTGGAGATCTTGGCTCCCCCAGCCAGACACGTTGCTGAAGTAGCCACAGTTCCCTCAGACCTCGTCTCGTTTTGGGCTCCTGCACCCCAGGAAAGCTATTTTGGAAAATATGCTGAGTATTATCTGGGTCAGAAGAGGACGGGATGGCGTTTTATTGGAGGGAAGAGACTTGTAAAACTTTGTCGGCTGGACAAAGCATAGTTTAAAAAGCTTTGTTGTTTCTTGGGGCTTTTTGCCTTTGTGCTTTGGGTAGATACATCACACACACCCAGCGTTGCTGGTGAGGGAAACCTCCCAGTTCTGGGCTGGGAACTTCACAAAATGATCTTTCCTTCTCGATGGAGGCACTGGAGTGACATCTCCTGCCATCTGCTCACCTGGGCCATGAGAGCATTGCTCTCTGCTTGTCCCTCGTGCTTTTCCATCACATCCCCTCTTGGGGAGGGAAGAGTCTCATCTCTGGGGGGTCACCTGTACCAAGCCCTTTCTCTGTGGGAAGCCTCAGAAACATTCTTCTCATTTCTTGGGCTTTTGCTCACCCTAATTTTTAAATATCATTCTCCTTTCCCCTTCCACAACTGGGTTTGGGTTTCTGGTGGCCAGGGCTGTGAATGTCCCCTTCCCACATCCCACCAGTCCTTCTCCCAGCAAAGTCCAGCTTTCCTGGCCGAGCTGGAGCTCTGTGCTGCTGCTGCTGCTGCACAATGGTGGGAGGTGAAATGATTTGCAGATGGATCTTGCTTGAAAGAAAACAACTTAGTTCATTGTTGTCCCGGTGCCAGGGTTTTATTCCTGAATGTGACTCGGGCTCTGCAGTTGACAGCACGATTTATGTTCGGAAACGAAACGAATCTCAATGTTGTTTCCATGTTCTTGTTCATTCTTCAAAGTGATTTTTATATAAGGCACTGCTTCTTAACTCCTCCTCCCCGTTCCTGCTCGGCTTGGGAAAGCAGAGTAGAATTAAATGTGTTTGGCTGGTGGGGAGAGGAGAAGTTTGTGACCGGAGATGCCCGAGGCAGAGAGAGGGACCTGATGCCTTCCTGAGACCTCACAACTTTGGGATTTAGCAAAGAATGGGATGGAGAAGCTCAGCAATTCCAGGGTACTTTGTTCAATGTCAGTCCAAACAGTATCTCCCAGTTTAACCAGTCTTATTGTAGCATTATGAATCTGGTCAGGTCTGTAGGGTGGGTAATCACTTCTGTGTTTGTGATAGAAGTCCTCATGGTGTGGGTCCTCCTCAGCAGAGCCAGGATTGTAAGGGCTTTGGAGGAAGGTGGCAGGTCTGGCTTCTCTTCTGCCTCCCTGGGGCTGGAGACAGCAAATCTGTTAACTTCAGGTAATGCTTGAACAATTTAGCAAGAGACACCCCTGCAGAGGAGCTCACCAGCTTCCATCCGGTGTGTTAGGGGTGATTTTTCCCTGTCACTTCTGGGTGTAATCATTTATTTTCTCTTCTTGAGTCCTCTCAGATGCATTCTTACCTAGCAACACACCTTCAGCTAAACCCTCATCTGCTTCCCACAGCCCTTTGGGCTTAGGTTTGTGTGATGAAGGTCCATCTCTCCTCACCAGTAGAGAGGGTTTGGACTCCAACTTGACCTAAGAGTCACAGCGTGACCATCCTCTCACACCTCTGATCTCAGCAGCGTTGCTCTTGGCTTGCACCAAGGCCAGTGAGAGGTGGGTTGCACCCTTTTTGGGTTAAAAAGTAAATAACGAGAATGCCCTGAGTTTCTATCTGTGGAGATCATCTGAATTCTGCTTTTTTTTAATATTTTTTTTTTTAAATATATTCAGTCTGGGGAAACGAGGTGGGACTTTCTCTGGCTGTTTCCCCCCAGCCTACCGAAGGCTGCTAATGCCAACCAGATGTTAAAGCCTCATGAAATTTCCAGGCTGAGGTCATTGTTTGCTATTCTAAGGCATCCCATTATTATTATTATTTTTTAAATATATTCGGTCTGGGGAAACGAGGTGGGACTTTCTCTGGCTGTTTCCCCCCAGCCTACCGAAGGCTGCTAATGCCAAACAGATGTTAAAGCCTCATGAAATTTCCAGGCTGAGGTCATTGTTTGCTATTATAAGGCATCCCCATAATTACTTCTCAAAGGCAGTTCCTTGCCTGCTTTTGGAGTTCACCGACCTCCCCGCACGCGTCTGCGGAGGGCCCTCGGTGAGGATACTCCTTCAGGTTCTCACCTCCACGCCAAGGAGTGAGAGGGTGGTGGGACAAGAGCTGGAGGAGAGGATGGTTATCCAGCATTGGAATGGGCTGCCCAGGCTGTTTCCCCCCAGCCTACCGAAGGCTGCTAATGCCAAACAGATGTTAAAGCCTCATGAAATTTCCAGGCTGAGGTCATTGTTTGCTATTATAAGGCATCCCCATAATTACTTCTCAAAGGCAGTTCCTTGCCTGCTTTTGGAGTTCACCGACCTCCCCGCACGCGTCTGCGGAGGGCCCTCGGTGAGGATACTCCTTCAGGTTCTCACCTCCACGCCAAGGAGTGAGAGGGTGGTGGGACAGAGCTGGAGGAGAGGATGGAGCAGCATCACCAAACACAGGCGCCTCTGGATGCTTCCCAGCCTGAAACGTTTGCCTGAATCTGCCCCAATCTGCCCCAATCTGCAGCCCAAGGGAGCAGTCACTGTTCAAGGGGGACCGTGGCAGCATCACCAAACACAGGCACCTCTGGATGCTTCCCAGCCTGAAACGTTTGCCTGAATCTGCCCCAATCTGCCCCAATCTGCAGCCCAAGGGAGCAGTCACTGTTCAAGGGGGACCGTGGTGCTGAGCTCCAGCAACCCAAGGGCAGGAGCTTTGGTGGCTTTTTGGTAGATATCTATTATCCTGGGTAGTTTAATTAAAAAGAAGAAAAATCTTCAAGGTTTAGGTCCACGTTGAACCAGATGTTCTGGCCGAGAAGTATCAGGCACTTTCTTTCTGCCTCCATCCTCCCTGGTTTTACTTTTATTTTTTTAAATTCCCCCTTCCTCTTTCCCACCCATTTTCTCTTGAGTCAGGGTCGCTGACAGCTCTGGTTTGCCAGATTTGGAGTTTGATGGTCGGTGTTTCACCCACAGGTGGTGCTGGGATGGATCTGCCCCATCTTCCCTCCTCTCCAGCACCGCGTTTTCTCCCCGGCACGTGTTGCGATCGCATCTCTCCCTCCAGCCCGGCTCTGCTTGGCTCTCACCCCAACCCAGAGAAACAAAACGTGGTCCCAGAAAGAATTAGTCAGTGGCCTCGAGCCATATGAGCCTGGACAACCGCTGAGCTTGTCGGCAAAGCTTGGCCAGCAGAAGAGGAGATGATAGTCCCCTCGAGCATCTGCGACGGCACAAATTAGCCCACGCGGGACCACCAAAGGGGGCTCAGCTGGGATAAAGCTTGACCTCACCGCTTGAGTTTCAAACAAACAACCTACAAAAGGCTCCTTTGTCCCTTTACCTGCTCCCCATCAGACTCTCTGTCCTGCAGGGACCTGCTAGAGTTAATCAGAATCAGTTCCTTCCGCCTTTCCGTGCCGTTTATCGCAGCCTTGGATCGCCGGGGCTGGATGGCAGCTACTCCTGGAATAGGGAGCAGCACCAGGATCTCCCAAAGCCACGTCGAGATCCCAGCAGGGCGTTGACTCCTCAGCTCTTTGCCTTTTTTTTTTCTTTTCCTAACTTAACTTCTCACATCTCCCTTTTGATAATGACCTGACCTATATTTTCCTTCCCTCGCCTCCTTTAGCTCCGCCGCGGTCGGCCACCAGCCTCGCGGCGCGGTTCGGATGAAGCTGGAGATGACTTTTCTTCTCTGGTTTATCACACACGTGCCCCACACGTCCCCCCCTTTAGGGGGGGAGTCCCTGGAGCAGCTCCAGGCCAGTTGCTCGGGTTTGGGAAGCAAGAAGCAGAAACTGCTGCCAATCTCCTGCGCTGCGAACACGCCGGCGGGGGAATTGCTCTCGCTCTCGGAAATTGCTTTCAGGCTCAGGGTTGTTAACTCTGCAGTTTTCACTGAATTTCACTGAATTTTAAAGTTGGAAGGGACCATAGAGATCATCTAGTCCAACTCCCCTGCTGAAGCAGGATTGCCTAGAGCTTGTCAGAGCATGTTACTCAGGAGCATCCAGGCGGGTCTTGAAAATCTCCAAGGAAGGGGACTCCACACCCTCCCTGGGCAGCCTGTTCCAGGGCTCTGTCACCCTCACCGTGAAGAAGTTTCTCCTCATGTTTGAGTGGAACCTCTTATGTTCCAACTTGTGCCCGTTGCCCCTCGTCCTCTCACTGGGAACCACTGAGAAGAGTCTGGCTCCCTCCTCCTTCAACCCTCCCTTGAGATACCTGTAGTTTGGGGAGAAGCCCGGAGAGCCAGGGGGTTTTCCCAATCTTTTTTCCCCCCCCCCCGATCTTCTCGCAGCTGATGGGTGATGGCCAGAGAAGAGAACAGCTCGTTTACAGGAGAGGGCTTTTGGGAGCCAAACCCACTGGTGTTATTCATCCAGGCTCTGTTTGTACACTGCTTTTTGAATTAATTGATCTCCAACCCCTGCAGAGTGTAGGGAGCTCTGTGTGTCTCCTTCCAGTGCGTGGTTGTTTCTTCGGGCTGCACCGTTGATTCACACTCTGCTCTTTAGCTTAAGGAGGTCACCTCTTTGCTCCTCACAGAGAGACCTTGTGTGTGTGAATGGATCAGCCTTCAAATAATGCTGTTCAATCCACGTTTTATTTCAAGGTGCTTTTTTTTCCCCAAAAAGCCACATCAGTGAAGTTTTTTATGGATCACGGAATGACATGGGGTTGGAAGGGACCTCTGGAGATCATCTTCTCCAACCCCCTGCCAGAGCAGGGCCACCCAGAGCAGGTCCCACAGGAACGTGTCCAGGGGGGGTTGGAATGTCTCCAGAGAAGGAGACCCCACCACCTCTCTGGGCAGCCTCTGCCAGGGCTCTGCCACCCTCAAAGTGAAGAAGTTCCTCCTCATCTTTAGGTGGAACTTCTTATATTCAAGTTTGTGCCCATTCCCTCTTGTCCTGTCCCTGGGCACCACTGAAAAAAGACCAGCCCCATCCTCCTGACACCCACCCTTTCAGTATTTATAGGTGTTGACCACATCCCCCCTCAGCTTTTTCTTCTCCACACTAAAAAACCCCAAGTCCCTCAGCCTTTCCTTGTAAGAGAGGTGCTCCAGGCCCCTAGTCAGAATTCCTAACTTCTATTTTCCTGTTCCCTTTTACTCCTTGAAGGATGTTTGCCAGCAGAAGGAAGCAGCATTACTGGCCTTACTCAATGGACTGCAGTGGGAACGAAGCTCACATCTCCAGCTGCAAACTGGGCAATCACCTCAACGTGGACGTGGAGAAGAACGCGACGTGTGAGAACGGGATGCCTGCGGTGGTCAGCTGTGTCCCCGGACGTGCCTTTGCCCCCAGCAGCCACAGTGGCTTCCGAAAAGCCTTCAGGCAGGAGGTGAGTGGGGAGATAACACAACCCAGGAAAAGCCTGGGGGTGGAATTGTTAGAATGGTCCAGGTTGGAAGGGACCTTTCAGATCATCGAGTCCAACCATCAGCCCAACACTGACAGAATGCACCACTAAACCATGTCCCTCAGCACCACGTCTGTCCAGCTTTTAAATCCCTCCAGGGATGGCGACTCCACCACTGCCCTGGGCAGCCTCTTCCAAGGCTTCACAATCCTTTTGGTGAAGAATCTTTTCCCCAATATCCATCCTAAACCTCCCCTGGCACAACTTGAGGCCGTTTCCTCTTGTCCCATTGACTCTTCCTTGGGAGAAGAGTCCGACCCCCACTGGCTACACCCTCCTTTCAGGGAGTTGGAGAGAATGAGAAGGTCTCCCCTCAGCCTCCTCTTCTCCAGGCTGAACCCCCCCCAGCTCCCTCAGCCTCTCCTCACAAGACTTGTGCCCCAGACCCCTCACCAGCTCCGTTGTCCTTCACCATCATCAGCTGTGGGACCTGAACACGTGTATCTGTAGCCACAAACCAACCCATTGTGCAAATTTTCATAGAATCATAGAATAGTTTGGGTTGGAAGTGACCTTAAAGATCATCTCTTTCCCTCTTTGTATTCTTTTCTGACCACGAGCCCGGCTGAATTTCCATCCTCACAAGAACATAGTACCTTCTCTCCATGCACCACATCTGTCCAGCTTTTAAATCTCTCCAGGGATGGCGACTCCACCACTGCCCTGGGCAGCCTCTTCCAAGGCTTCACAATCCTTTTGGTGAAGAATCTTTTCCCCAATATCCATCCTAAACCTCCCCTGGCACAACTTGAGGCCGTTTCCTCTTGTCCCATCGCCTCTTCCTTGGGAGAATAGACCGACCCCAACCTCTCTACACCCTCCTTTCAGGGAGTTGGAGAGAATGAGAAGGTCTCCCCTCAGCCTCCTCTTCTCCAGGCTGAACACCCCCAGCTCCCTCAGCCTCTCCTCACAAGACTTGTGCCCCAGACCCCTCACCAGCTCCGTTGTCCTTCACCATCATCAGCTGTGGGGCCTGAACACGTCTATCTGTAGCCACAAACCAACCCATTGTGCCAATTTTCATAGAATCATAGAATACTTTGGGTTGGAAGCGACCTTAAAGATCATCTCTTTCCCTCTTTATATTCCTTTCTGACCACGAGCCCGGCTGAATTTCCATCCTCACAAGAACATAGTACCTTCTCTCCATTATCTCGAGGCTGGCTCTCCTTGCTGCAGCTGCAGCTTGCTGGAGCAAGTAGTAAAAAAAAAAAAAAAAAGAAATAAATAATACATTTATCATGTTTCTGTTTGAGCTGTTCTGTGCAGGCCAATTGAATACGTGCCCAGTTGCTGCCGGGCTCTGCTATTTCACAGTCACTGAAATAACTGCGGGGTTGTTTCTCCCGTAAGAGGTACAGGGGAAACAAGCTGGCATTTCCTCTCCCTCTGCATCTCCTACAAAGAAATGCCCTGAGAGACGTGGAAAACACGGTCTAGAGGAAAGGTTGAAAAAGCTGTGTTTGTTGAGTCTAGCAAGGAGAGGGCTTGAGCGGGGCATAAAAATTCTAAAATATGCAAAAGGCTGTTAGAAAACGACCCTGGAGCCGGTTGTTCTCAGCGTCTGTGGGGGCAACTGGGAATGAAAGAACAGCTTAACTCACAGGAAAGGTGGGTTAGGGTGAAGCAAAGGGAAATTTTCCAGCTGTGAGGCACGTGCAGCCTCAGGATTCGGGGGTGATCTCAGGGTCTGGAGACCCTTGATGCTGGTTAGAGGGTGTATTAGATGCTGTGGATCTTGCCCAGAGCCCTTGGCTGTAGCCTGCATTCCCCAGGGGATGAATTTAGAGGTGGGCTTTGAGGAGACCCCAGACACCACCTCAGATGCTTCTGTGGTGGCAATAGCTTCCCCAGGAGATGAATTTAGAGGTGGGCTTTCTCTTGATGCCTGAGGAGACCCCAGGCACCACCTCAGATGCTTCTGTGGTGGCAATAGCACAGTCCTCTCTGTGGTTTCTTCTCCTGAGTTCAGGTGATGGAGGAACTCGATGATCTTTAAGGTCCCTTCCGTCCTCTCCGTGGTTTGCTCTCCTGAGTCCAGGTGATGAAGGAACTCGATGATCTTTAAGGTCCCTTCCAACCCAAACCATTCTATGTTTCTATCTAGGCCTGGGAGGTGAAAGGTCCTGTAAATCATTACTAATCTTCTGAGCCGTGCGCGCTGCCAAATCATTCCTTAAGCCTTTGTGCAGGCTTTGGATGTCCTTCGTGTGACCCCAGCCTGGAGAGAGCTGTATATGCTTCCAATTTTTAAAAGTTAAGGGGTTGGGTGGTTTTTTGTTGGGGTTTTTCTTTTTTTTGTGTGCTCAGACTCAGCACAAATGACAGGATGTTCCTGTACCCAGGGCTCAGCTCTGTGTTTCTGACCACCCTCTGCCCCATCACTTGCTCCACAAGTCGTAACTGCAGCAGATGGAGGGGTTTTACGTGGTTTGAGTTCCAGATTGGTCTCCTGGCTTAACCCAGGACCCCTCTCTGGAGATCCCTACGGTGGCTGAATCCATCTAGTGGCTTCCACAGGTGGAAAGAGGGTGAGAGCTGGATCCATGTGACTCTGGAGCTTCCCGTAAAGCTCCTGAGAGATGTGGTAGGACAACTGGGTTGGGAGATCCCATGAGCAGCAGCACTTCTCTGCTGCACAACTGCTGGGGTCAAAAAGGCTCCCAAATCCAAGCACTAAACCTGCAGAGAACTAAGGGGTCTCTTTTTATTCTCTGTCCATGTATAGGGATGTGAGAATCACAGAATCACAGAATCTTAGTGGTTGGAAGGAACCTCTGAGATCATCGAGTCCAACCACAAAAAAAAACCAAAACAAAACAAAGCAAAAAAAAAAAAAACAAAAAAACCACCAAAAAACAAAACACACCACACCAAACGCCCACCAAAAACCCCGCACCCACCAACTAAACCCCACACTCAACACCTCGCCATAAACCAATAACCTTGGGCACTAGAGCAGGCCCTGAAGAGCCATGTCTACACGTTTCTTAAATACCTCCAGGGATGGTGACTCCACCACCTCCCTGGGCAGGCTGTTCCAGGGCCTGACCACTCTCTCAGTAAAGTAATTCTTTCTAATATCTAATCTAAATCTCCCTTGCCACAACTTCAGACCATTTCCTCTGGTCTTGTCATTCGTCCTTTGGGAGAAGAGGCCAACACCTGCCTCTCTACACCCTCCTTTCAGGGAGTTGTAGAGGGCAATGAGGTCTCCCCTCAGCCTCCTCTTCTCCAAACTAAACATGCCCAGTTCCCTCAGCCTCTCCTCATAGGACTTGTTCTCCAGGCCCCTCACCAGCGTATGTCTGTGCATATCATAGTGTTAGCAGATAAAGACCTCCTTTCATCCAGCCCTTTTAGCCTTTTTTTATTACGTGTTGGTCATTTTAAGGTGCCTCAGGGTAATATTTTTTAGGCCGCAACTTGCCTGCGGCCACATGCTGTAAAGAAAAGGATCTTCATTCCCAGCAGGAATAGCATCCCTTCTGTCTGTGTCTTCCAGCAACCACTGGTGAGGCTGAAAGGGGGTGCCAACACCGGTGAAGGCCGGGTTGAAGTGCTGAAGAACGGGGAGTGGGGGACGGTGTGTGATGACAACTGGAACTTGGTGTCGGCCAGCGTGGTGTGCCGGGAGCTGGGCTTCGGCAGCGCCAAGGAGGCCATCACGGGGGCCAGGCTCGGGCAAGGTAAGAGCAGCACCAGCTCTGGGGACCATTCCTGCCTTGTCCACCTCCCAGAACTCTTTCACCATTCAGGGCAGAGCGTATTTTGACTGGGATGTTTGTCTTGGGGACCAGGAATTTCTTCTACTACCCATTAATAAGTCTCTCGAGTCCAGGAGCTTGAGGCTGAACTGGAATATGTGACTTAGAAAGATATTCAGGATTCCTTGAAAGAAGCCTAGTGATGAGGAGTTTAACCTTTCCCTCAGACAGCTGTTCCAGTAATTACTTCTTCGTTATCGCATCCGTTGCTCTCAAATTCTCTTTACAAGTTCTCCAGGTTCACATCATGGTGGGATGCATTACTAGAAGGTTCCTGGCAAAAATGTGTCCTGGATCTAGACTTCAAAAGCTCTCCAATTTAAGACCAGGACGTTAATTTAGCCCATTATAAATAGAAGGGCATTTGAACAGTTCAGAGCCAGGTTTGGGTTTGGATTTCCTGTATTTGGGAGTTGGTTTAAATCCCAAACTGTGGTAAATGGCAACTCCAAGCCTTACGGACGCCCTCTCAAACCACCTTCTGATTCACATGCCTTGCTCCCTTAGTGCAACCCCTGAAGAAAATGATACCCAACGAAAACCTTTTATTTTGAGACTAAATGAATGGGTGAAATTTCTTCAGCCACGGCTTGGAAAAGGGCGGGGAAAGTGACAGCACGTGTAGAGCACAGCGGTGCCGTCTGGAGTCTGGAAAACTTCAAAATATGACCTATCTGTGGGATTTGCCAAAAAAAAAACCTCACAGTGGGACGCAGGGAGCTGCTGATGTGTTTAACTGTATCTCAGAATGGGAATAATCATCGTGGGGGGGACGTGGCTGCCTCGTGAGGGAGGAGAACGCGCCGTCCCTGCCTTCTCCTGCAGCCTGGAAACTCTTAGTAGCTCCTGCCCGGTCCCACGCGCTTCCTTTTAACGTTCCAACTCCAGCAATCAATCAGGGCACCCCGTCAAAACGCTCCCCTGGGGATGAAAAACTCTCAGTAACTTCCTACGGCAGCTGGATCCTCACGTCGTGGTAGGAAAAAGAGCTCTTTTGGCCCGAAACATCGCCTCCGCGGCTGTTAAATTCCGTCTCCGCGCACGCGGTTTACGCTTTGCTTTGTTACAGCCCCATCTCGGTGGATTTGTGGGTTCAAAGATTAATTAGGGCCACGGAGATGCTGCTGGGAGGGGGGGCTGAGAGAGTTGGAGGGGTTCAGCCTGGAGAAGAGAAGGCTCCGGGGAGACCTCAAAGCCCCTTCCAGTCCCTCAAGGGGCTCCAGGAGAGATGGGGAGGGACTCTTGATCAGGGAGAAGGAGCAGTTTTAAACCAAAACTTAGGAGATGGAGATGAGATTTTGGGAGGAAATTCTTCCCACCAGACTCTTTTCAGTAGGTGCCAGTGAGAGGACAAGGGGCAACGGGCACAAGTTGGAACAGAAGAGGTTCCACTCAAATAAGAGGAGGAACTTTTTCACGGTGAGGGTGGCAGAGCCCTGGAACAGGCTGCCCAGGGAGGGTGTGGAGTCCCCTTCTTTGGAGATTTTCAAGACCCACCTGGATGCTCCTGAGTAACATGCTCTGACAAGCTCTGGGTGGTCCTGCTTTAGCAGGGGAGTTGGACTAGATGATCTCTATGGTCCCTTCCAACTCTAAAAATTCAGTGAAATTCAGTGAAAAAAAAACAAACAAAAGAGGCTAGATGCACGTTCCCCGTTGGCCTTGGCCTTAGGGTCTGCTCCATCATTGTATAGATCTTGTGCGACGGGTGGATATGGGGTGGCTGAAGCACTAAGGTGGCCAAAGCCAAGTGAATTCTGTGAATGGACCCAATACATTGACATTTCTGCTTTTGTGGCTCTCGCTGCTGTGGTCAGAAGGCGGCTCCAGGGGACACCCTGACTCACCCCGCCACGCAACCGTGGAAATATGCTAGAGAGAAGGGGTTTTTTATGTAATTTTTTGGTGTTCCCTCTGCCTGGGCAGAAGTCTGAGGAGGTGAAGGGTTCACCAGACAGATCATTAAACTGTCACCCACGGTTAGGTCTCCGAGTCCCTGGTGTGCTGGCATCCACACAGAGTTAGAGAGGCTCCAGATGGCAGTAGGAAGAGGGTTTTAAGCAAAAAGATCCCACCTACAGTT
Organism: Calidris pugnax; assembly: GCF_001431845.1. Taxonomy (NCBI): domain Eukaryota; kingdom Metazoa; phylum Chordata; class Aves; order Charadriiformes; family Scolopacidae; genus Calidris; species Calidris pugnax. The sequence continues at coordinate 92,972 of NW_015090761.1, forward strand.
TAATAAACCAATTACATTTTCCTGCCTTCCAGTGTCAGCCCTTTGCTTTGAACTAAAAGGAGGAGGCTTGACGTTGGGTAAGATTTTCCTTTCCAGAGGAGCAAGAAAATAAAAGCAAAAAGGGTTCATAGAGAGGCAGGGTGTGCCCAGGAGCCTGCTGGTCAGGGTCCAGTTGGAAGTTCTGCCAGTCTTTAACTTTGGGCAGTTTGTGTCATCTCTGGGTGCAGAGGGAGAAGCAGAGCCAGCAGCTGGGATGTCATTCCCATGGTGGGAATGCTCTGAGAGGTCCAGCTCTGGCTCTGCAGGGCCCTCATCACTTGTGCTGTGATGGGAATGGTGTTGCAAGGATGAAGAATGCTGCCAGAAATGGAAGAAACCAGTTGCTTTTCGATCTTCGTTACCCAGATGGGTCAGCCTGGCCTCCAGCAGCCTCCTGTGGTGTGTACCAACACGGGGAACTCCAAACTGGTGTTCCACCAGCTAGAAAGGACTGGTGAAGGGTATTGGTGGGTGGATGCTGCTTTCTTGGAAACTTTTTCTTTGGCTTTTGCCTTTTGTCACCACTGTCATCATTATGTTCCCCGTTGCTGACCAGAGACGGGTGAACCTGCAGCTCAGATGGAAGTGCCTGGGGAAGGGCTGCAGGGAAACGAGACAATCACAGAATCATGGAATTGTCCAGGTTGGAAGGGACCTTTCAGATCATCAAGTCCAACCATCAACCCAGCTCTGCCCAAACTACCACTGACCCATGTCCCTCAGCACCACGTCTGCCCAGCTTTTAAATCCCTCCAGGGATGGTGTCTCCACCACTGCCCTGGGCAGCCTCTTCCAAGGCTTGACAACTCTTTGGATGAAGAAATGTTTCCTAATATCCATCTGTTATGCAGTATCTGGAGAGAGCACGTTGCTAGCAAAGGTCAGAAATGTTTTTATTCTCAGCTTCCCATCTCTGAGAGCTTCCTAGAAATTGCTGGAGACAGAAATTCTACATCTGCTACTTGTATGGATCTCCTGTCAAAACTATCCAGTATGTTTCCACCAGCAATTACTCATGGATTTTATGGGCTCCAAGAAAGACTCTGGTTGTTCTTTTGGGATGAAGATCATCTGCTGGAACCTTGGATTCATCCTCCAAACTTCCTTTAAGCCAGCTTTGGGCTCAGTATGGAAACAGGACCTGAGAGCTTTGCAGGGGAGGTTATTGCCTTCTCATATGTGTCTCTTTGGTAGAAATGATGATTTTCTGCTGCCACTTGTCCAAGGAGGAACCAAATTATTCAATTTGGCTCCTGGCACCTTGAGACCACCCTCTGTGGTACGAGAGGATGTTTGTTCTCCCGTTCCCATCGGCGTTGGTGGAATCCGTAACCCTCAGCTGCCCCAGAGCTGATTGACTTGGCTCCTGGGGCATCCCCGTGGTGGGGTGTGTTTTGTCATCCCAGTAAACGTGTGGATGTCCCAGTTAAATGTCAGGGCTTGACTGGGAGCAGACTCCAGCCTGTGCACCCAACTGAAAAGGTCACAACTTGCGAATTCCTGCAGCTGAAGTTTGTAAATTATGTAACAAGGAACACTTGGCTTTTGTGGATCCCAGAGACTCCTGGAAAGAATTTAACAGTAGAATTATTAATAATAATAATAAACTTGCAGGGTTTTTTGGTTTGTTTTTACAAGAAATCACTGGAATTTTTCCGGATTACCGTGTTTTGAATGCTAGAGGGCAGCGTGATGCCTGCGATGTATTAATAAACTGTTAATTGGCTATTTCTTCACCGTGCAGCAGCCTGGGCAGGAGGTAAGGACTCTTTTTTTTTTCTCTGCTTTCCTTCCCCAAGGCATGGGCCCGATTCACCTGAACGAAATCGACTGCACGGGCTTTGAGAAGTCGGTGACGGACTGTAAATTCAACACGGAGTCGCAGGGCTGTAACCACGAGGAAGACGCCGCCGTGAGATGCAACGTCCCAGCCATGGGTTTCCAGAACCAGGTAAGAAGCTGAGCGAGATCCACGTGCAAGTGGTGAGATGTTCTCATCCCAGAGCATCTTCCACCCTCCCGTGCAGAGCAGGGTGTCTGGGTGGGGGTCATTTCCCCAGAGTGGTGCCTGTTTAATTTAGATTTTAACATCTGTGTTGTTAGATGGGGGGGAGAAATCATAGAATCCCAGAATGGTTTGGGTTGGAAGGGACCTCAAAGATCATCTAGTTCCAACCCCCCTGCCCTGGGCAGGGACACCTCCCACCAGAGCAGGTTGCTCAAGGCCCCATCCAGCCTGGCCTTGAACCCCTCCAGGGATGGGGCATCCACAACTTCCCTGGGCGACCTGTTCCAGTGTCTCCCCACCCTCATAGTAAAAAATTTCTTCCTGAGATCTAATCTGAATCTTTTTTCTTCCAATTTAAAACCGTTTCCCCTTGTCCTATCATTACCCCTCCTGGCAAAGAGTCCCTCCCCAGCTCTTCTATAGGCACCCTTCAGGTATTGAAAGGCCGCTATAAGGTCTCCCCGGAGCCTCCTCTTCTCCAGGCTGAACACTCCCAGCTCCCTCAGCCTGTCTTCATAGGAGAGGTGCTCCATCCCTCTGATCATCTTCGTGGCCCTCCACTGGACCTGTTCCAGCTGGTCCATGTCCTTTCTGTGTTGAGGACTCCAAAGCTGGACACAGTATTCCAGGTGGAAATAGGGATGATGCTCCTTTTTGTACTGAGCTTTGAGTCCTCCACCCATTTATAAGCTCCACCCATTTATAAGTGCCACTTCAGCTCTAACTTGTGCTCCAGCAGCCCTGTAAAGCTGGTGGATGTCCCTGTTGTGATGGGATCTCGTGACAGTGGTACCCCGGTGGCTGTGACATCTTTGCCACGTGGAGCTTAAAAGCTTCAACCACATGAACTGGACACAGGTTCCTCTGAGTCCTCCTCCTGCCAAAGGTCCAAAGGGAGTGGAGAAGGGAAGCTTCCATCAGCAGGGTGGTGGTTCTCTCTTAAAACTGCTATGCTAGAGACCACTTCCAGATGCTGAGCTGCTCCGTATCCACGGTAGGAGGTGAAGAACCAGACCACAACTGGTCTGCTGGGACCCGAACTGGGGATTCTGGGCTTGGTGGCTTTAACCACAAGCCATGAGGAGACCCCGAGCGTTGCTTGCCCAACTGTTGCGTCTTCCCTGTAAAGTTTGCTGTGGTGGTTGTTGATGGATGAGGTTTTTATGCCCTGCAGCTACGTCTGAGTGGTGGCCGCAACCCCTACGAGGGCCGGGTGGAGGTCCTGGCCGAACTTTTGCTCTGGTGTTTGTTGATGGATGAGATTTTTATGCCCTGCAGCTACGTCTGAGCGGCGGCCGCAACCCGTACGAGGGCCGGGTGGAGGTCCTGGCCGAACGCAACGGCACGTTGAAGTGGGGCACCGTCTGCAGCGAGAACTGGAGCACCGTGGAGGCCATGGTGGTGTGTCGGCAGCTGGGGCTGGGCTTTGCCAGCCATGCCTTCCAGGTGAGTCCCCGGGCCCACCTTTCAGATACAGTGGCATCTGCATGCTTGGGTAGGTTCTGCTGGGTGAGGAAAGCTCTTTTAAAACAAACCAACCAAAAAAAAACCAACAAAAAATCCAACCAACCAAGCCAAAAAAAAACCCCACCAAGCCATAGAATCATCATAGAATCATTGAGGTTGGAAGAGACCCTTGGGATCATCGAGTCCAACCATCTCCCCTACTCTACAAAGTCCTCCCCTACACCATATCCCTCAGTACCCCATCTAAACATCCCTTAAACCCATCCAGGGATGGGGACTCCACCCCCTCCCTGGGCAGCCTGTTCCAATGCCCGACCACTCTTTCAGTGAAAAATTCTTTCCTAATGTTCAATCTAAACCTCCCCTGTTGGAGCTTGAAGCCGTTCCCTCTCGTTCTATTGTTAATTACCTGTGAGAAGAGACCAGCACCAACCTCTCTACAGTGTCCTTTCAAGTAGTTGTAGAGAGTGATGAGGTCTCCCCTCAGCCTCCTCTTCCTCACACTAAACAGCCCCAACTCCCTCAGCCGCTCTTCATATGATTTGTCTTCTAGACCCTTCACTAGTTTCGTTGCCCTCCTCTGCACTCGCTCCAGCATAAATCACAGTGTCCAGCTTCAAAGCATGAGCTGGAAATGCCCTGAAGGTTCAACCTCATTTCACAAGAGCCACTGGGGGAGATTCAGAGGAGAAGGAGCTCTTGCAGCTCTGGGCAAAGCTGCTGTTTTCCTGCTTCTGGGAAGCCTGGCTGCCTTGACCCTGGTTGGGCTGATGGTTGGGTGGAGTTTCTTGACCCTCCCTGAGCCGGCGGGGAGTTGAGAAACCAAGTTTAACCCGGCGTCAAGTCACCTGAAAACGGTTTGATTTTGCTCCTGTAGTTAGTTCTCAGCACAGAGTGTGCTCTGGGCTGTGGGGGAGCTGGATGTAACTCTTGCTCCTCCCGTGACACGCACCCTCAGCCCTCCCTGCTTGCACATGACCGAGAACGGCGCTTAATAAACGGGATAAAAGCCACCAATTTGGGATAAACCACAAAGGAATAAAGTGTTCTTTCCCAGCGAAGCTCTTTGGCACGACGATGGCAGCCTGCTGTGCTGGCTGGAGGAAAGTGAGTGGTGACTAAGAGCTGGAAGGAGCTGGGGCAAGAGCTTCCCACTCAATTCCCTGATGGATAAATGGCATCGGGTGTAAATTAGCCAGTTTAGGTCAATATCCCTGGTGTAGGATGCTCTTTTCTACTGGTACATCCCTCAAGGACCATAAGGTGAGAGAAGGGCAGGCAGACTTAGGTATAACGATAGGTTTTGAAAGGAAATATGTAACCTCTGGGCCTTTATTCTCCAAAACATTGGGAAAATGGGGTTTGAGGATCCTAAAATAAACTGGTAATTTTATCTCTAGCAAGTAGGTTTTGAAAGGAAATATGTAACATCTGGGTGTTTATTGCAGCTCCCAGACATTGGGAAAATTGGGATTGAGGATTCTAAAATAAACTGGTAATTTTATCTCTAGCACAAAGTAATTCCTTGCTGCCCTGCTGTGCTCTGGAAATGCAGCCCCTTTTGTGAGGCATTTCAACCAAGAACCAACCATCGCCAGCAGCTTTGGGGAAATTTAGGTTCCAATGGCCCACTGAATAAACAAACTTTGTGTGTGTTTATATAGATGGGAACCCACAGGCAGAAAACAGCCTTAGATCAGTTCTGGAAGGAAAACTGTTTTCCCCAAACAATTTCCGGATGTCAAAAACTTGGGCAAATTGAGTGAAATGTGGTTGCAGAGAGAGGAGGCTGTTCCCAACCTCTGAGCTGGAGGTCCAGGGGGTTCCTCTGTGTCTGCTCTCCTTGATATTCACATCCAGCAATAAAACCAGTAAGAATCAGCATCTCTGCCCACTGCCTGCTGGTTTTGTGCAGGGAGGAGCAAGAAAGCCCTGAAATGACTCATGACCTCGGCATCCTCGGGGCTGGTTGTTGCCCAGTGGGAAGGCTGGAGGGACCTTAGGTGGCAGGGGATGGTTAAAACCCTTCCTGGAGAGCCCAGTCTGGCAACTGGGATCTAGGAGGACACACTGGGCTCCTGGGCAAGCGGATTCCAACCAATTCAACACTTATCTATGGTCGGGGAGGGCATCTGCAGGTCCTTGAGGGCCACGCTGGGGTTGGAGGGAGAAGGTTGGAGGGAGAAGGTTGGAGCTGGCCATGCTGCTGTGGTGGCCATTCCCATGTGCAAACTGGTCCCACCAGCTGATTTACCTGCCAAGCAGAGAGCAGGAGCCCAGGGTGGCCATGTCCCTTGAACGTTGGCCTTTCCAGCTGCCTGGCTCTATTGACATAGCCCTGAGAGCCCAGCAAGAAACAAGACATTTTTTTTCCTTGGGCTGAGACTGTTGGTATTTAGAACAGAAAAGGCCCTTATGTGGATCCCGGCGGCACCAGCGACGTGAGGATAAAGCCACACTGTGTGGAACAGGGCAGCCCTGTGTGTGGGTGTGCAGAGAGCCTCGTTAACGGGGCTAACGACCAGCCTGCTGCCATGGGAGCCATGGGACAGATGGGTTTTCTTTTCCTGGAAACGTGCTCCCCACTTTTGACACTTTGATTTTTTTTCTTATTTTTTTTTTTTATTTAACTTTTTTCTTCTTCCTTCCCTCCCCTTCTCCCAGGCTTCGCTGTTGCAGCATCGTCAGGGTTCAGTGGGCTTAGTTTTGGGAGTGGTGTTAATTTGTGTGTTAATTCTGCGTGTCATTTCCCCCAAGTTTGGTAAATCTGGGTGCTGAAGAGGAGCAGCAAGCGGGATTTGAACATCCCTCCCCTGGGAACCAAGAGATACAGACCCCTTTAGTCCTGATACTCCTCAAATTCCTTGTTTCTGCTGGTATTTCTAGTGGAAACGTTAATTCTGCCTCCCCTCCTTGTGCAAGCAGCTGCTCTGGCACTTCTTGCAGCCCTCCCAAGGGCACAAATGTCACAAGACAGACGAGGTTTAATTGCTGGGCATCGCTCCCAAAGGCCCAGCCTAGATGACTTCAAACCTCCCGAGGATGAATTCATCAGCAGGATGGGCAGAGCGGGGTGGAAAAGTGACTTTACAGCTGGGTTAGAACAAGCAGAGATTTAAACCAGCGCAGGAACAAGGAGAGAGATTTATTTAACACTGGGCAGAGCAGGGAAACTGCTCAACCTGGGGTTTAATCCCAATCCCAGCCTTCTATTTAAAGGGATTTGGGCTCGTTTCCCAAATTACTCTTCTCCACTCCAGCATCTTTGGCAAAATGTGTCTCCTTGGTGGTGTGTGCTCTTGTGTTGATCTCCCTCGGGGGAGAACGCAGGTTAGAAGGGAGTGAATATTCCCCCAAGGTCTATGAAACACTGAGAAATGCCTTTTTTTTTCTGCTTTTCTGCCCAGGAAACGTGGTACTGGCACGGGGACGTCAGCGCCGACAACGTGGTGATGAGCGGGGTCAAGTGCTCGGGGACGGAGATGTCCCTGGCCCACTGTCGGCACGACGGAGCCGAGGTCTCCTGTCCCAGAGGAGGGGGTCGTTTTGGTGCCGGCGTGTCCTGCTCCGAGAGTGAGTCATTCTGGGTTTATTTATTTCATTTTGGCAGCGAGGTTTTGGTGGGTTTTTTTAACCCCTGAGATATTCAGGAGGAACGCGCTGGATGTATCAGAACAGCAGCAAATTGCTGCTGCTGAGCTGCCTCAAGTCTTACTTTTTCCTGCATTTAAGAAGTCCTTAAATGCAGGAAACTCAAGTCGAGTTTAAAGGCTTATTCTTTTTCTTAATAGGGGCTTTTGTCAAAGTGAAAGTGGGTTTTAAGCTTTATAAGAATATAAAGAGGGTGTGAACTCTTTGCGCTGTTGTAGCAACCTCAGCCTTCGTGTTTTGTGACTTTTAAGTGGGTATTTGTCATTTTTTTTTTTCTATTTAGCCTAGTTTTTATATATTATTTCTGTGGTTTAGCTAAAAAGGGCAAGAAGCAGTCTGTAAATGTGCAAAATTATGTCATTTCACCGACCTAAGTAAGGTCATTGGGTCTGACGCTTCAACTGCTGTGAGGGAAGTGTGAGGAAGGGGCTGGTGCTTGGATGGGGGGGTGCTTTAATTAGCCCATAAATTAATTTCAAGCCTTCCCTGCCACAGCTGCCCCCGACCTGGTGCTCAACGCCGAGCTGGTGGAGCAGACAGCTTACCTGGAGGACAGGCCCATGTTCATGCTGCAGTGTGCACTGGAGGAGAACTGCCTGGCCAGCTCGGCCGTCAACACCTCCGTCACCTCCGGCTACCGCCGCCTCCTCCGCTTCTCCTCCCAGATCCACAACAACGGGCAGTCCGATTTCCGCCCCAAAAACGGCCGCCACGCCTGGGTCTGGCACGACTGTCACCGGTGAGTGCCCCGGAGATGGTTGTGCCCAGGTAGCCAAGAAAGCCAACGGCATTCTGGCTTGGATTAGAAATACTGTGACCAGCAGAAGTAGGGAGGTGATTGTGCCCCTGGACTCAGCACTGGGGAGGCCACACCTCGAGTGTTGTGTCCAGTTTTGGGCACCTCAATCCAAGAGAGATCTGGAGGTGCTGGAGCGAGTGCAGAGGAGGGCAACGAAACTAGTGAAGGGTCTAGAAGACAAATCATATGAAGAGCTGCTGAAGGAGCTGGGGCTGTTTAGTATGAGGAAGAGGAGGCTGAGGGGAGACCTCATCACTCTCTACAACTACTTGAAAGGACACTGTAGAGAGGTTGGTGCTGGTCTCTTCTCACAGGTAATTAGTGACAGAACGAGAGGGAACAGCTTCAAGCTCCAACAGGGGAGGTTTAGATTGAACATTAGGAAGGAATTTTTCACCGAAAGAGTGGTCGGGCATTGGAACAGGCTGCCCAGGGAGGGGGTGGAGTCACCATCCCTGGATGGGTTTAAGGGATGTTTAGATGGGGTACTGAGGGATATGGTGTAGGGGAGGACTTTGTAGAGTAGTGTAGATGGTTGGACTCGATGATCCCAAGGGTCTCTTCCAACCTCAATGATTCTATGATTCTATGTACGCGGTCGGTGCCTCCTTCCGTCCCTTTGTGCCACCCAAAAGGGGCTGGTTGGAAACGCTGGAGCCACGTTCACAGAGCTGTGACCTCTGTTAGGGCAGCCGTGGTCCTCAGAGAGTGGAGAAACCAGCTTATTCCAGTAAGGATTATCGTTAGGGACTGGTGTGAGAGGAGTGGGGCTGTCATTGGGAGAGATGTGTGTGTGAGGACAGTGTATACGTGTATGTACAGAGAGGGGGAAGAGCATGGGGTCTGAGAGCCCACCTGGAGCACTGGGTCCAGCTCTGGATCCTCAGCACAGGAAGGACATGGAGCTGTTGGAGCGGGGCCAGAGGAGATCATGGAGATGCTGGGAGGGTTGGAGCCCCTCTGCTGGGAGGGGGGGCTCTGGAGATCTTCAAGCCCCCCCCGGATGCTCCTGAGTGATGTGCTCTGGGCAGCCCTGCTTTGGCTGGGGACTTGGAGTAGACGATCTCTAGAAGGTCCCTTCCAACTCCAACAATTCCATGATTCTGTAAAACTGGGGTTTAGGGAAGGAGGAAAGCCAGACCAGTGCTATTTTATCTGCCTTTCTGGCCCTGTTGGGAAGGGGCTGAGGGAATTGTGGGGACCACAAGGCTTTGAGCACATCGTGGGCTGGTTAAAAAGGAGAACGCTTGGAGCTGGTCGGGAGAAACTCCACGAGGTGAGACCAGGGAAGGCTCAGGAAGAGTCTGAGAGCCATCTGCGCGCTTTAAACTGGATCCTGTTTATCCAGAGGAGGGATGAACTCAATTCCTCTTCAATCTTTCCAGTCTGTAAACACCCCAATGTAAACACCTCTTTGAATGATTCAGACATAGCTCAGAAACTGAGTCAGGCTGGAGAACCTCAAACTTTCAGCGGAGGCAGCCAAATCCGACGGCCTCAAAAATGCCGCTGTGGAATTGCCTCTCCTTTCCCAGCTGCCCCAGTCCATCACTGGGAGCTTCTGTTGAACCAGCTTTTGATGTGGAAGTAGAATGAAAAAAGGGGAAATATCTGGAGCAGGGAGGGAGAAGGGATTCGCTTGTGGCAGGTGGCAATTTTTATTTTTATTTTTATTTTTATTTTTCTTTGGTTGGGGGAAGGGCGGGAGGAGGTAAGAAGAAACCCACTCTAGAGGAAAAAATTCCTCCCCTTCCCTCCTTGCCCCCCCTCCGGTGGGGGCAGAGCGATGCTGCGATAACGGTGGCTGAAGCTTTTTAAGCCATGATTGTTTTTACAGCTGGAGAGGATTTCTACACTTTCTCCTTCTTTTATTTTTATTTTTATAAAACTCCGAAGCGATGGCTTTTGACTCAGGGCCTGTCTGTGCAGTTGCCTCACTCCTCAGAGCTGAGCATCTCTCGGTCGTTTCAGTAGCCAGCCCAGCCCAGCCAGTGGCCCGGCGCGGTGTCCCCGTAGCTGGGGTGGACAGGCAGTGATTTAAGGACCTTCTCCTCTCCCAGCACCTCCCAGTTCCTCTCCCAGCACCTCCCAGTTCCTCTCCCCATCCCCTCGATGTGCTCACGCTGTGGGTTTGCTCCCGATTCCGAGGCTGGGATGAAATTCAATGTATTGCATCAGCCTGATGGTGTTCCTGTGCCCAGCCCTGACCTCGTGGCACACACTGCTCTGTTTCCATCGGGTATTTCCATCTCCTTCCTGCTCTGCCAGTCCCAGGGACTTCACCGGGACCGAAGCACTGCCTTCATTATTTTTTTTTGCTGAAGCAGCAGCGTGGTGTGGAAAAGGTTGGTGTTCCAGAGTTCAGTGTTACCCAAACCCTGCTGAGATCCAGCTTTGCTCATCAAAATCATAGAATCGTCCAGGTTGGAAGGGACTTTTCAGATCATCGAGTCCAACCATCAACCCAGCGCTGCCCAAACCCCCACTGACCCATGTCCCTCAGCACCACGGTCGTTTCTTCTTTCCATGAAGAGATTTTCCCCAATATCCATCCTAACCCTGCAGCGAGGGGTGTGCAGCACAGACTGGGGCTGTCTCTGAACTCTTGCTGCTGGAGTGTCCCTGTTGCTCAGCCCAGCCCAGGTTGACACCAACACTTTTCCCCCTTTAAAATGATGACACGGCTCATGTGTGAACCCAGCTGTCGGGCTGTTGGGATCCGAGCGCCGAGAGGAGCTGGTTCCATCTGTTGTGAAGTTTTCTGCCAACAAATTTGCAATTCTGCTGCTTAAAAAGAAATTTAAATTAAATAAATAAATCGAAATAGCCAGGTTGCTGGTTCTGGGTACATCCAGCTCCGTTTTGGAGGAGCTGGTGAAATAATTTCTTGTTCTGGCAAACGACGGGGCCGCTAGAAATGATGACCTGGCTGATGGTGGCTTTGATTTATTTTTATTTTTTTTTTCACCTTTCCTTGCCGTTATAAAACACGGTGTGATTCTCCAAAAGCTGGGACAAGGCTCTCCCCTGGAACAGCTTTAGTAATTGATATATAAACAAATATCCAGGCCGGGAGCCAGCGCGAAGGCGGCGTTGGGCGATGGAGACATGGAGGGAGGATGATGCCCAGGGGAATATTTCCTGGCTGGGGTTTCTCTCCCTCTTCCTCCTTGGTCTCTAACACTTCGTGCTGCCCTGGATTTACCCCCGTGGCCAGGAGATGAAATGCCAGGAGGTAAAAACATATCCATTGAGGGACTGAGTTGAGTTCTAGGTGGTCCTGCTTTGGCAGGGGGTTGGACTAGATGATCTCCAGAGGTCCCTTCCAAACCCGGATCGTTCTGTGAGTCTGGGCTACTCGTTGTCATGCCCCAGCCACCAGACCATCTCTGTTGGGACAGACTATGCAGCCCTTTAGACCTGGTAAATTAATTAAAGAGATGTCTCTTATCCCTAAAGATAATTCTCCCTGTCTGTGCCTTGCAGGCATTACCACAGCATGGAGGTTTTTACCCACTACGATCTACTCAACCTCAACGGAACCAAGGTGGCTGAGGGACACAAAGCCAGCTTCTGCCTGGAGGACACCGAGTGTGAAGCAGGTACGTTCCCTGGAGCCCTTTGTGCTGGGAATTTGTTGTTGTTCTCATACAACTGATGGCTTCAAAGATGCTTCAAAGACTCTTGATGAGGGAGGGGAGCCCTAGGAGGAGGGGGAAGGGTTTGACCCTGAAAGATTGAGGTGAGATGTGGAGAAGAACTTCCAGAACAGGAGCTGCCTCCACTGCAAACCATTCAGGGCCATGGAAATGCTGGGAAGGGATGCTGAGAGAGTTGGGGGGTTCAGCCTGGAGAAGAGAAGGCTCCATGAAGACCTTAGAGCCCCTTCCAGTCTCTCAAGGGGCTCCAGGAAAGCTGGGGAGGGACTCTGGATGAGGGAGGGGAGCCCTAGGAGGAGGGGGAAGGGTTTGACCCTGAAAGATTGAGGTGAGATGTGGGGAAGAACTTCTTTGGTGGGAGGGTGGTGAGAGCCTGGCCCAGGTTGCCCTGAGAAGCTGTGGCTGCCCCATCCCTGGAGGGGTTCAAGGGCAGGGTGGAGGGGGCTTGGAGCAACCTGGGCTGGTGGGAGGTGTCCCTGCCCATGGAAAGGGTTAGCAGGTACGTTCCCCAGAGCCCTTTGTGCTGGGAATTTGTTGTTGTTCTCATACAACTGATGGCTTCAAAGATGCTTCAAAGACTCTTGATGAGGGAGGGGAGCCCTAGGAGGAGGGGGAAGGGTTTGACCCTGAAAGATTGAGGTGAGATGTGGAGAAGAACTTCCAGAACAGGAGCTGCCTCCACTGCAAACCATTCAGGGCCATGGAAATGCTGGGAAGGGATGCTGAGAGAGTTGGGGGGTTCAGCCTGGAGAAGAGAAGGCTCCATGAAGACCTTAGAGCCCCTTCCAGTCTCTCAAGGGGCTCCAGGAAAGCTGGGGAGGGACTCTGGATGAGGGAGGGGAGCCCTAGGAGGAGGGGGAAGGGTTTGACCCTGAAAGATTGAGGTGAGATGTGGGGAAGAACTTCTTTGGTGTGAGGGTGGTGAGAGCCTGGCCCAGGTTGCCCTGAGAAGCTGTGGCTGCCCCATCCCTGGAGGGGTTGAAGGGCAGGTTGGAGGGGGCTTGGAGCAACCTGGGCTGGTGGGAGGTGTCGCTGCCCATGGAGAGGGTTTGGAATGAGATGATCTTTAAGGTCCCTTCCAACCCAAATCATTCTATGATTAAAGAGGAAGCTACTCACCAGGAGCTGGAGGAGAACTTGCCCTTCTCCTGGGCTGGCCCAGGGTGGGCAATTCCCAGCCTGGCTTGTCCCTGGATCTAACACCTTGTGCCTTTGCCTCTCCTCGTTTAGATGTGCAGAAACAGTACGAATGTGCCAATTTTGGTGAGCAGGGGATCACGGTGGGCTGCTGGGACGTCTATCGCCACGACATCGACTGCCAGTGGATCGACATCACCGATGTCCCCCCCGGCGACTACCTCTTCCAGGTACGGGGGGGAAAAATGGGGGTTGGAGACTCTGCTGGTGCCTTTATCTTCTCATTTATGGAACATACCCAACTAGTTTATTTGGACATCTCCTACAGTGCTATAAAGCTCTGGGGATGGAAAGATGATACTCCCAGGAGACTTAAAAGATAAAGAATTTATCTAACAGGGCAATGAAGTGTTACCAGGGCACCAAGTGATAAATCAGGGCCAAACCCAACAGTTAAGAGATAAGAGTCTTAAGAAATCTGTGTCCATGTAATAAAAAATGGGGGTTGGAGACTCTGCTGGTGCCTTTATCTTCTCATTTATGGAACATACCCAACTAGTTTATTTGGACATCTCCTACAGTGCTATAAAGCTCTGGGGATGGAAAGATGATACTCCCAGGAGACCTAAAAGATAAAGAATTTATCTAGCAGGACTATGAAGTGTTACCAGGGCATCAAGTGATGAATCAGGGCCAAACCCAACAGTTAGAGATGAGAGTCTTAAGAAATCTGTGTCCATGTAATATGTGATGGTCCTACACAGTCCAGGTGCAGCTGAAGTTGTTAATATCATATATATATATGTATTTATGTGGTATCCTGGGGGGCATGAGGAAGAGTGTGAGCAGCAGGTGGAGGGAGGTCATCCTGCCCCTCTGCTCTGCCCTGGGGAGGCCCCAGCTGGAGCACTGGGACCAGTTCTGGGCTCCCCAGTTCCAGAAGGACAGGGAACTGCTGGAGAGGGGACAGCAGAGGCTCCAGAGATGAGGAGGGCCCTGGAGCATCTCCCTTACGAGGAAAGGCTGAGGGACTTGGGGCTTTTGAGGGTGGAGAAGAGAAGGCTGAGGGGGGATCTGATCAACACCTCTAAATACTGAAAGGGTGGGTGTCAGGAGGATGGGGCTGGTCTTTTTTCAGTGGTGCCCAGGGACAGGACAAGAGGAAATGGGCACAAACTTGAACATAAGAAGTTCAATCTCAACATGAGGAGGAACTTCTTTGCTGTGAGGGTGGCAGAGCCCTGGCAGAGGCTGCCCAGAGAGGTGGTGGGGTCTCCTTCTCTGGAGACATTCAAAACCCACTTGGACATGGTTCCTGTGGGACCTGCTCTGGGTGGCCCTGCTCTGGCAGGGGGTTGGAGGAGATGGTCTCCAGAGGTCCCTTCCAACCCCATGGGATTCCATGATACAAGCACAGCAGCCTCCTCTTGTCTTGGACTAAGCTTTTGAGCTCTTTGTAAGCGACGTTCCCTTCCCTTTGGGACTAAATATTGCTTTTCTGGTGGCGTTTGCTCAGACAGTTCCTCCGGATTGTTTTGTGCAGGTGGGTGGAGTTGGGGGGGGGAATTCTTTGGGTCTAAAACCGCCGCTTAAATTGGAGAGGAGTGAAGGGAAAAGGAATTATTTTTGGCTGCGCTGCCGTTGTGTGAAACAGAGAAGGTGTTTGAGGGTCTGTCGTGGTGCACGGGGGAAGGTGTCATCTCAATCTGGCTTTAATCAAGGCAGTTCTTTCACTGAATTTCACTGAATTTTAGAGTTGGAAGGGACCATAGAGATCATCTAGTCCAACTCCCCTGCTAAAGCAGGACCACCCAGAGCTTGTCAGAGCATGTTTCTCAGGAGCATCCAGGCGGGTCTTGAAAATCTCCAAGGAAGGGGACTCCACACCCTCCCTGGGCAGCCTGTTCCAGGGCTCTGTCACCCTCACCGTGAAGAAGTTTCTCCTCATATTTGAGTGGAACCTCTTCTGTTCCAACTTGTGCCCGTTGCCCCTCGTCCTCTCACTGGGAACCACTGAAAAGAGTCTGGCTCCCTCCTCCTTCAACCCTCCCTTGAGATACTTGTAGGCGTTGATAAGGTCTCCCCTCAGCCTTCTCTTCTCCAGACTAAAGAGTCCCAGCTCTCTCAGTCTCTCCTCATAAGGGAGATGCTCCAATCCTTGAATCATCTTTGTTGCCCTTCGCTGGACTCTTTCTAGTAGCTCCCTGTCCCTCTTGAACTGGGGAGCCCAGAACTGGACACAGTACTCCAGTTGTGGCCTCACCAGTGCAGAGTAGAGGGGCAGAATGACTTCCCTTGACCTTCTTTCTCCTTGCAAAATGACTTGGGTAGGGTTTTTTTTAACAGAGAAAAAAACCAAACCTTAAGTATTATGGTGTAATGAAGCTGATTCTGTCTCAGTCTGACTCGGAAGTGTCTCATCCCCTTCCCCCTTTAACTGATTCGATGCTGTTTCTCCCCAGGTTGTCATCAACCCCAACTACGAAGTTGCTGAATCAGATTATTCCAACAACGTGATGAAATGCAGGAGCCGCTACGACGGGCAGCGCATCTGGATGTACAACTGCCACATAGGTGAGAGCTTAAGGGCAGTTGAAGGGCTGCTGGGGGTAATTAGGCTCCAGAGCTGACCCCTCGTTAGGAATTCTCTAAGTTCTCAGCATGGAAAGATGGGATCCCGAGCCAAAACTCCAGCAGAGCTGGTTCAAAGCCCAAAGCTTCTCGTGTCTTGAAAAGCAAAGAGGAATAGCGATGGGTTAAGCAGAGCTGGGGAGATCCCCCTGCTCAAACCAGAAATGAAAATTCTCTCCTTTCCCTCCAACACGAGGAAAAATTGTGCATTTTCTTATATCTCATAAAACCTTCCCATTTGGAATTGTATTTTTTTTTTGGTCTTGGAAATATTAAAGCCAAACCAGTTTAAATTTGCCTTAAAAGTCAATTGTTCAGGCCATTTTAAAATGGAATTAAGTCGAGGGCTTTGGGACATAGTGTTTTTAACACAGAAAATAGATTAATAGCAAGGGCCTGCCAACCTCCAAGTAAAAGCAGGGGAGATGACAATTTTCAGCGCCAGCTGAAATCTTTCAAGGAGTGTTTTTTCCTGAAAAAATTCCATGTTACTACTGATTTTCCTCATTAATTTGTTTGTTTTTTTTTTAAAAAATACTTGTCATGACCTGGTTCAGAAAAGCCAAACCCACTTCATTTGGAAAAACAAGCACTTAAGTGCTGGATGGGCTCTCCAGCTGAGCCTGAAAGTATTTCTATTTAAAAATAATTATATTCAGCTTCCATTGTGTCTCAGCTGGCAAAAAGCAAGGGCATGGTCCTAGTTAAGAAGAGGAAACAGCACCCTCTTCCCATCAGCCTTGAGGAGACCATTTCACAAGTCCTGCTACAAAGATCAGTAGTGAAATTGTGGGTGGTTTGTAGTGTGCTCTTCCAAGGACATAATTGGAATAGCCAAAAGTCCTTTTATGGCAAAATTTAATTAATACTTAAAGAGAAGAGAAGGTTCTGGGGAGACCTCAGAGCCCCTTCCAGTCCTTCAAGGGACTCCAGGAGAGATGGGGAGGGACTCTTGATGAGGGAGGGGAGCCCTAGGAGGAGAAGGAGCAGTTTTAAACCAAAAATTAGGAGATGGAAATGAGATGTGGGGAGGAAATTCTTCCCCCTGAGGGTGGTGAGAGCCTGGCCCAGGTTGCCCCGAGAAGCTGTGGCTGCCCCATCCCTGGAGGGGTTGAAGGGCAGGTTGGAGGGGGCTTGGAGCAAGCTGGGCTGGTGGGAGGTGTCCCTGCCCAAGGTAGGAGGGTTGGAACTTGATGATCTTTAAGGTCCTTTCCAACCTGAACCATTCTGTGAAATTAATTAGCCCAGGAAAATCTTTGCTCTTCAAGTATTTGCTTTGAGCCCTCAATATAAGAAGGACATGGACCTGATGGAGAGGGTCCAGAGGAGGGCCACGAGGATGATCAGGGGGATGGAGCACCTCTGCTCTGAGGACAGGCTGAGGGAGCTGGGGTTGTTCAGCCTGGAGAAGAGGAGGCTCCGGGGAGACCTTATAGCGGCCTTCCAGTACCTGAAGGGGCTGGACAACTCTATGATTCTATGATTTTCACAGCATCTCCTGCAGCTCACACAAAGAACGGGGTGGTCTCTGCTTGGGGAGGGGGGGGTTACAACCTGCCTTCTCTGCCTCCTGCTCAACCCTGGGTTTTTTTCTCTCGCCCCCACAGGTGGCTCCTTCAGCGAGGAGACGGAACAGAAGTTCGATCACTTCAGTGGACTCACAAATAACAGGGTGTCCACCCGATAGACCCCCCCCCCCCACTATTTAAAGAAGCGAGGGTTCCCGCTTCGCTGATTTCCCAAACCACTGCACAAACCCCCCAAAGAAATCAAGTAAACAAATCAAAACTCTAAATTAGCAAGGTAAATTATTTTCTAAAGCTGCCTTCCTTCCCAGTTTAGGTGCTCCGACCACCACCTGGCTCCTGTAACTCCAGTCCCTACTGCTGGGGAGTTAAGAGCCACCTTTGAAACTCTACTTGGCTCCGTATTTTCACCTTTCCAACCTTCTCCACAAAGATTTCTCCTTCCACTTTGCAGCACCGGCTTTATCCCCAGGCTGCAGCAAGCACAATTTGCCTCTGTTTGGGTCCCGACAGCCTAAATATGTCTTTACCATTCCATTTTCTTCATCATAAGGCATTAATCTTTGGTATCTTTAAGCTCTTTGACTCAAGCTCGAACGCACCGTTGATGCAAACGCCTCCATTTGTGACGCTCTTCCTCAGAACCGCCGTGTCCTTACTCCGTTTTAGCCAAGAAATACAGGAAAAGGGAAGGGGGTGGGGGGAAAGGGAAGGGAGAAAAAAAATTGGAGCAGCTTTTTCTGAGCAGAACAGTATAAAGCGTTAATTTAATACCGCAGCAAAACTCTTGTACTCAACCATCGCCTCCCGAGAGGAGCAGCTGACGCAGGACTGAGTTCTCCGAGGGCACGGGGGCTCCAGGAAGCTCCACCACCCTTGGAACAATGGAGAACTTTGGAGATGGAGAACTTCTTGGAGATGGAGGAGAAGAACTTACTTTGGAGATGGAGGAGAAGAAGAACTTCTTGAAGATCGAGGAGAAGAACTTACTTTGGAGATGATGGAGAAGAAGAACTTACTTTGGATTTCAACCATCGCCTCCCGAGCGGAGCAGCTGACACAGGACTGAGTTCTCTGAGGGCATCGGGGCTCCAGGAAGCTCCACCACCCTTGGAACAACGGAGAACTTTGGAGATGGAGAACTTCTTGGAGATGGAGGAGAAGAACTTACTTTGGAGATGGAGGAGAAGAAGAACTTCTTGAAGATCGAGGAGAAGAACTTACTTTGGAGATGATGGAGAAGAAGAACTTACTTTGGAGATGATGGAGAAGAAGAACTTCTTGGAGATGGAGGAGAAGAACTTACTTTGGAGATGATGGAGGAGAAGAACTTCTTGGAGATGATGGAGAAGAAGAACTTCTTGGAGATGATGGAGAAGAAGAACTTCTTGGAGATGATGGAGAAGAAGAACTTCTTGGAGATGATGGAGAAGAAGAACTTCTTGGAGATGATGGAGAAGAAGAACTTCTTGGAGATGATGGAGAAGAAGAACTTCTTGGAGATGATGGAGAAGAAGAACTTCTTGGAGATGATGGAGAAGAAGAACTTCTTGGAGATGATGGAGAAGAAGAACTTCTTGGAGATGATGGAGAAGAAGAACTTCTTGGAGATGATGGAGGAGGAGAACTTTCTGGAGATGATGGAGAAGAACTTTGGAGCTCTCCTGCTGCCATGAATTCCCGTTCCACAGTAAGCTACTCACCCACCAGATTCTACCCAAATATTACCTGGAAATTCACTCTTGTCTCTTCTTGCGAGGATGAATTTAGTTTAAGGCATTGGATCACTGAACCTTCCAGAGGTAACATCATGGCTTTCATCATCAGGGACCTGGAGCTGTGCTCACACAGCCCCACCTGTGTAAGCTCTCTTTAAAAGGATTGATATTATTATTTTTTTTTTAAGAGAACTTTCTGGAGATGATGGAGAAGAACTTTGGAGCTCTCCTGCTGCCATGAATTCCCGTTCCACAGTAAGCTACTCACCCACCAGATTCTACCCAAATATTACCTGGAAATTCACTCTTGTCTCTTCTTGCGAGGATGAATTTAGTTTAAGGCATTGGATCACTGAACCTTCCAGAGGTAACATCATGGCTTTCATCATCAGGGACCTGGAGCTGTGCTCACACAGCCCCACCTGTGTAAGCTCTCTTTAAAAGGATTGATATTATTATTTTTTTTTTAATGCTTGGTAAATTCCTCATGGTGCTGAGCACGTTCCTCTGTTTGTTTGAGGACGCGCATCCTACAGATTTTCACACACAGCTACTTGAATAAAAATGTTTTACCCAGGAAAAAAAAAAACCAAAAAAAAAGGTTTTAGATGCCATTTGTGTATTTTTCTACTCCCTCAAAAGTTTTCCCAATTCCTGAAGTTGTTTTTCTCCCTCTGTGTTTGTACAGAAAACTTCTACGAGCCATTAATAATAATAATGTTAATACTTAGAGCTGCCCATTTCGATCCGAGGAGGGATTGAAAGTGGCTGCCTCCAACCTGTGCTCCCCAAAACCTACCTCACAGGGGTGTTGTGAGGCTGAAAGAACCCCCGAGGGCATTTCTGGCCTTTACCCCGTGGCCTGGATGGTGGCATCGAGCAAAGGTTTGGGTTTTTTTAGCCTCTTGGAAGTTGGAAAACTCATTTTGTTCTCAGGATGCTGGACTCGGGGGGGACAAAAGCAGAGTCTGAGCCACCTCGGATGCTCCTGCCCCAACCAGGTGTTTGAAACTCCTGGAATCACAACCAACAAGTCCTGGATTTTCTTTCCCCAATCTTCCCCTTGCTGCCAGCACGACAGAGCCAGTCAGGCTCTTTGAACACAGCTTAAATAAGGAAAAAAACCCTAAAATTCACTTGCGTTCAGTGCTGGTGGGATATTTTAACAATAACATTACAACAAAGTAAACATTGAACAGATGATTATTATTAATTTTTTTGACTCCTCTTGCTTAGAGCTGGATTTTGGCCAAGGGGATACAATTCCCTTACTCTAATTTTTTCTTTTTTTTTAAATTATAGAGCAGGCTTTTCCCTGCTTTAATGTAATGGAGGCTTTGAAATAAAGCAGGGGAGGATGCTCTGTGGCATGAAGAACCTCCTCCCATCATAAACTCTTCCCCTTCCCACCTTTAGAAAGAAAAGATGGTCCCAATCCCGAAGAGAACATCCCTTTGGCAACTCACTGTTCTGCATGCAGTTTAATTTCACAGCCCGTGCTCATTTATACAGTGGGGATTATTATTATTTTTTTTTTTTTTTTCCAGCTGAGATGGTTTATTCCTCCTGCTCCAAGGTTTCTGGCAGCAGCTCTTCGGTGCCCGAGGGGTCCTGCTGCTTGTGCTTCAGCCCCAAAGCCCTGGTCACCAGCCTCTTCGCCACCACAGTGTCAGTCTGGGGCCTTTCTTTGGCCAGGTGAAGGAGTTCTAGGTAAAAATGGGTGAAAAAAATCACAGTTAGGTGCTCGTTGAGGAACAGTCTCGTGGCTAAACCCTAAGACTGGCAGAGAAAAGGGCTGATTTTCATTTTCTTAGTTCTTTTTTTTCTTAGTTCTTTCACAGAATTAGCCCAGCAAGAGCAAATCCTTCTCTCCCCATCCAATAAATTGCCTTTTCTTTTAGGCAGATGTGTTTGTATTTAACATTTTTCAAAAGCCATTGGGCTGGGATTAAGCTCCAGGCCCCTTCTGCAGCGCTGGAGAGAGAACTCTTTCCCTTTTTACTTTCAGGAAGAGCTTCCCCCAACCTGTTTCTGGCCAAATTCAGCAAGTCCCATCTGAGAACAAAATGAAGGCACCACTAAGTCCAAATATTTCTCCACACACAGCAAAGATTGATCTTAATACAGACTAATCAAACCCAGCCATTCAAATCCTTAGAAAGCAACAAGGAAAAAAAAAAACCTGCATTTTTTTTAAAGAGAAACAGCTAAAAATCTATGAGATGCTTTGGGAAAGCCCTTTGGGCAATAAATCCCATTTTCTGGTCGACACCTGGCTCATCACAGCTTCATTTTACAAGAAATAAATACACCCAAAACTTTACCAAGTCTACAATAATCTGGATTTAGGTATTATCTAATCATTTTATCCTATCAGCAACTGTCTGCAAATTCATTATCCGGTTCGCAAGGGGGGCTTGGCTTTGCTTTTTTTTCCAGAAGTTTTATTAATAAAAGGCAGCCCCTGAGCAGCTTGAAGAAAAAAGGGGCAGAGTCGAAGCATCTTTTCCAGCTTGGAAAAGAAACTGCCGCTCGCTCTTGACAAAAATAGTTAAAAAAATAAATTAAAAAAAAAAAAAGAGACACTGTCAGCTAATTAAGGTCCCGATTTGTATTTGGGAAAAAAAAAAAATTGAATACAAATTGAGTTTATAGATGATGTTCCCCAGAAGGAGTTTATAACCTGATTCAGAAGCAACAAGAATCAGGATGAGAACAGAGGAGGCACAAAGTGCAAAATCAAACCCCTTATTTTTTTCGGACATTTCGTTTAAATGCATCAATCTTAAAAACCTCAGGAATTTCTACCTGTGACAGTGTCCCTTTAAAGCATCAACAGTGACATTTGTTTCCACTGCCATGTGCTGGAGAAATAACAGAGGAGCTGTAGGTTCAGCAAAGTCTCTTATCGCTACGAGATTCACGGCATTTCGGTCCTGGGGCAAGGAGAACTGATCACACTATGATTTTTAAAAAGGCAATGAAATAAATAAATAAACCAATGTTAATGGCTAAGCTTACCGATTTCTTCCTTCACCTGATACTGAATAAAATTATGCCAACCACAAAACCTAAATGTTGCTGGGTTTGTCTCATCTATTATCTTTAAGTGGGCAGAATAAAAGGGGAGAGGAACTTTTTGGGCAGGTTCAGGGTGTTTTCCCCTCCTGCAATCACTGCTCTGGTCAAACCCCTCTGCTGGGAAATGCAACTGGTCGTGAATAATACAAGAAAACTAAGCCTGAACATCAGCAAAGGACTTAATTTGAAAGAAAACCAAAAGGCAACAGGGTTTGATGCATTTTTTTACTCCGTCCTCCTATGGAAGGGAGAAAGAGTGACTGAAAACTGAAGCGTAGGTAACAGCTGGGGTGTAAATATATAGAAATTGTGTATATTCTAGGCTCCTCCCATAAATTTGGCATCGCCTTCACCTCTGCCAACCACTCACTGCTGCAAACAGGCAGAAACCAGCACCACCCGGGCAGGAATTTGTAACAAGTTGGCTGAAAATCTTGTAAATAAAAAAATAACGCAATTACCAAAAACGCTGCACAACAGCTCCCTGTCCTCCAATGCCAATAAAGCTGTAAAAACCCAAAACAACCAAAAAATATATATTTCCCCATTTAACTTGTCAGGAGATAGAAGACTGGTAAATCAAGAAATAAAGCTAGTAATAATTAAAAAAGAGATTGTCTTACTTGGTCGCTGAAATGCCTTGGTCTTGGACTGCTTTGTTGCGTGGATCAGTGGTCGGATCTTTAACGAAGGGTAACGTCGCCCCAGGGCCTGAGATGCTGCAAAGAACAAAGATTGCTGGAATTAGCAGACCCGAATTTTGGTGGCTTTAACAATAAAAACCAGCCCATGGTACAGTGACAGCGAGGAATTCGAGCTTCGGCTCAAATATCTCCAGAATAAAACACTAAACTCCTCCTGGTCGGCTCACATCACGCGTTCCTGGTGTGGGAAGAGTCCCAGGAAAATATAAATGTGTTTTAAAAAGACTAAATTCCAAGAAAAAAGCATAATCTTTTGGTCTACACACACTGCTGGATGGAAAGGGCTGGCTCTGACCCAAAATGGGGGTGTTTCCCCCCCCGAGAAGGTCAGTTCACCAGGAGGCTCCATCTCTGACCACCCAGAAGGTCCCCAACAGGTTATTACTGTAGGTTTGCAGGAATGGAGGATGGAGGAGGAACCCCAGGGGGTCCCTCAGTCCCACCAAGGGAGTCACTGGTACCTGCGGAGGGGCTGGAGAAGATCCCCAGGGCGTGGGTATCGTCCACCCACTGGATCTCGAACCCGCTCTCGCTAAAATGAAAAGAAAACAGAATAATACTCATTAATACGACAGACAAAAAGCCCCCACCACACCACAAAACCCATCACCCCACCAGGATTATTCAGTGTTTTTACCCAAACAGCTTGTGCTTTTCAACTACCCATTTTACACAAGGGGGAAGGAGGAAAGGAAGGCACAGAAGAACATTAAATGTGCCCCTTTCACGGCCACAATCTACAATTCCCCCCCCAGAACTCTCCTTTTCCTCTGAAGAAACCCCTGGCCAAACCCAACCTCAATTTCAGGGACTTTCTTGTAACAGAAAAACATCACTTGTCATTTCTGCTTTATACAAACACTGCCCCATCCCTCAGGCACCAACAACGAAAAGCAGGTGGTTTATAGAAGCGGTTTTACAGAGCCCGGGGTGAGGAGAGAGATGGGAAAAATCTAATAAAGCATCAGTGGAAAAATGTGGGTTTGGGAGCGGGGAGTTCAAAGGATTTTCCTGGAGCAGAGGAGATAAAAATCCAATCGACTGCTCCCATCGGATCCATCAGCCTCCGGCTCGGTTTCGCTCTCCCAGGCAGTGGAAAAACACAGGGGAGGGAACAGAGACAACAGAGAGCAGAGTATTTACACAGGGTCACACGGGGTTGGAAGGGACCTCTGGAGATCACCCAGTCCCACCCCCTGCCAGAGCAGGGCCACCCAGAGCAGGTCCCACAGGAACGTGTCCAAGTGGGTTTTGAATGTCTCCAGAGAAGGAGATCCCACCTCCTCTCTGGGCAGCCTCTGCCAGGGCTCTGCCACCCTCACAGCAAAGAAGTTCCTCCTCATCTTTAGGTGGAACTTCCCATGTTCAAGTTTGTGCCCATTCCCTCTTGTCCTGTCCCTGGGCACCACTGAAAAAAGACCAGCCCCATCCTCCTGACACCCACCCTTTCAGTATTTAGAGGTGTTGATCAGATCCCCCCTCAGCCTTCTCTTCTCCACACTCAAAAGCCCCAAGTCCCTCAGCCTTTCCTCGGAAGGGAGATGCTCCAGGCCCCTCCTCATCTCTGGAGCCTCTGCTGTCCCCTCTCCAGCAGTTCCCTGTCCTTGTGGAACTGGGGAGCCCAGAACTGGTCCCAGTGCTCCAGCTGGGGCCTCCTCAGGGCAGAGCAGAGGGGCAGGATGACCTCCCTCCACCTGCTGCTCACACTCTTCCTGATGCCCCCCAGGATGCCCTTGACCTTCTTGTCCACCAAGGCCCATTGCTGGCTCATGGGCATCCTGTTGTCCACCAGGACCCCCAGGTCTTTCTCCTCAGAGCTGCTCTCCAGCAGGTTTAATTTCATTTTAATGTAGAGGTGAAGCATTCTCATCTAATCCCCGGGAATAGGAGGAGGAGGATGATGATGGTGGGAGGGAAAGAGGAAGAGGTGCCATGGACACGGTGATGGGGTTTAATTTCATTTTAACGTAGAGGTGAAACGTTCCCATCTAATCCCCAGGAATAGGAGGAGGAGGAAGAGGAGGAGGATGGTGGGAAGGAAAGAGGAAGAGGTGCCATGGACACGGTGTGGGAAGGACCCAGTGGGAGCCGCGCCGAGCACCGTTTATCGCTAACGAAGGGCTGAACTTTGTCCCGTCCCCGTTCCTCACCCAACGTCACTCCCTCAGCCACAAGGCTCCCTTCCCAATATTTACATAATAAATCTTATCTCCAGCAGCAGGATCGAGCCCCGTTTTCCTGCAAAGATTTATACAAGTGGGTGATTTCAGGGCTGTAATTTCAGCGGGGCGCAGTAACGAAGCAGCTGGTGGGGAGCTCCTAAAGGTTCTCCCCAAAGCCAGAGGAGCAGGAACGAACCCCCACCTCGATACCCGAGTGTGTGACCAAGCCCCCAAGAACCTGGGGTGTTTTAAATCACACAGGAAAAGCGTCCCTCAAGGCACAGAAAATATTCCAAAATCAAAATCCACCAGATCGAGCCGGGGGTTGAGGTGTTGGACACGTCACCCCCGTGACGTGCTCAGGCTCTGGGAGGTACTCACTGGAAATCCACGAAGGCTTCCATCAGGTTCTCCGTTTTCAGGGATGGGGAGAAGTCATAGATTTCAGTCACGTGGCCAAAATCCCCCTCGCTGAGCGGCGCCTCCCCGTAGCTGGAATAATCCACGCTGATCTTCTCGATGCTGATGTCCTTCACGGTTAAATGACCCACAATCTGAGAATATTTAAAAAAAAAAGGATTAAAAAATGATAGTAGCAATCAGACAAGGTTTCCCTTCAAAGAGCAACCCTCCAGGACTCCACCTCGGTCTCTGAGAACCACTTCTGTGGCCACAACGGGTTTGGCAGCCCCAGGACAAGGACTCTCCTCCCAGGATTAATGCTTTCCCCTCGGGCCAACTCCTTTTGTCCCCAAAGTTGCTCCCCAGGGCAAAATCCAGGGCAAAAACCCTACCTCTGCCAGGAGCTCTGCCGTACAGTCCTCCTCCAGGCTGCTCTGCTCACGGACAGCCATGTTCTCCTCCTTATGGCCTGTGGACAAGTGACCCTCCAGGACTCCACCTCGGTCTCTGAGAACCACTTCTGTGGCCACAACAGGTTCAGCAGCCCCAGGACAAGGACTCTCCTCCCAGGATTAATGCTTTCCCCTCAGGCCAACTCCTCTTTTCCCCAAAGTTGCTCCCCAGGGCAAAATCCACAGCAAAAACCCTACCTCTGCCAGGAGCTCCACCGTACAGTCCTCCTCCAGGCTGCTCTGCTCACGGACAGCCATGTTCTCCTCCTTATGGCCTGTGGACAAGTGAAGATCTCGCCTCAGGGCATCAGCCAAGCCCGAATGTTCCTTCTCCTCCTCCTCCTCTTCTTCCCCAGGCACCTTCCCGTGGGGGTTCTGCCCGGGAGCACCCACCCAGCGCTCACTCTGGTCCTCAGGAGGTGATGGGTGGGCACCACTGATGGGCTCAGGTACGACTGGAGGCTCATTTGGGGCTTCTTGGAGGTTCTGGTGATGCTCCACCTGGACAACGCTGGGATGCTCTTCATCTTGGCTTTCCAGTTGGGAGAAACCCTGGCCTCCCTCCGCCGTGCCGGCGTTCACAAAGTCCTCACCCCGTTCTTGAGGTGGTGACACGTTTCCATGGCTCTTATCTTGGTTTTCCACCACCACCGACGTGCTCAACTCCGGGCAGCAGTTACTGCTGCCACGTTCCGATAGGGAGGAGGTTTTGCCAGTATCCCAGCTGGTTTGGTCTTCCCCTCGCAGCTGGCACGGGGTTTCACTGCTTTCTGGTGCCAGAGCACCACAGCTCTCATCTTGTTCTTCTGCTTCAGGTGGGTTTTTGTTGTGTGCAGAAGATAAGGAAACTGAACAGTCTTTATCCCGACTTTCCTGCCCAGGGGAATCCTTCCTGTTCTCCGACGAGGGGCACGGAGGACGTTCATCGTTTGTGCCATCCTTATTTTTACCCGAAACCCACTCTTCTCCAGGCTCCTCTCGCTTGCCAAGGGCCACGGAGACATCACCTGGGCCACCTTCAGAGCCACCCAGCTCCTCCTGGGCATCCTCGGCTGAAGCTTTAGGGCAGATCTCTCCTCCTTGTGCCACGTCCCCACCTGACTCAGTGATGGCCACCACCCGGTTCTCCTGCTCCCCCCAGTCCGTCTTCTTGCGCATGGCCTTGGGGACGTAGAGGGCTTTGTCTGGTTTCCTCCAGGGGGGCCTTTTGATCCTTCCAGACCCCACGCAGGCTCGGGAGTTGTCACCACCGTGCGCCTCCCCGCCATGTCGCGGCCTGCCCCCTCGGCCCCCCCGACCCCAGGGCTGGGGAGGTCGGTGGGGTCTGGGTGGGTTGTTGCTGGGTTTTTGGTCGTTGGTCTCACTGGGCAGCCTGGGATGGAGAGAATGGCATGGTGTGAGAAGAGGAACCCACATAACGTGAGAGGAGATCATGGAGATGCTGGGAGGGCTGCGGGGAGAAGAGGAACCCATGTACCATGAGAGGAGATCACGGAGATGCTGGGAGGGCTGGAGCCCCTCTGCTGGGAGGGGGGGCTGAGAGAGTTGGGGGGTTCAGCCTGGAGAACAGAAGGCTCCATGAAGACCTCAGAGCCCCTTCCAGTCCCTCAAGGGGCTCCAGGAGAGATGGGGAGGGACTCTGGCTGAGGGAGGGGAGCCCCAGGAGGAGGGGGAAGGGTTTGACCCTGAAAGAGGGGAGATGGAGCTGAGATGTGGGGAAGAACTGAGATGTGCTCCTGCTTGTGGTGCTGCTGGAGCTGATGTTTGGGATGGGACCAGGCTGGCAGGAGATGGGGTGATCCCTGGGTGCTGCAGCACAGTGGGGGGGGGCTCTGTGGGCTGCTGCCAGGTCTGGGGGACTTCTTACAAGGGCAGGTAGTGACAGGATGAGGGGTGATGGCTTCAACGAAGAGGGGAGATTGAGATATTGGGAAAAAACTCTTTGGTGGGAGGGTGGTGAGAGCCTGGCCCAGGTTGCCCCGAAGAAGCTGTGGCTGCCCCATCCCTGGAGGGGTTCAAGGGCAGGTTGGAGGGGGCTTGGAGCAACCTGGGCTGGTGGGAGGTGTCCCAGGGACTGGATGGTCTTGAAGGTCCCTTCCAACCCAAACCATTCTATGATTCTACAAACATACGTTTGTAAGAGAGAGAGGAGGAAAAGCATCAAATCCATGTAGATGGGAGGAAAAGAAAAGAGTCTCTACCTCCTTAATAATTGGATAATATCAACAACAGACACGCTCCTCTTTGTGGAGAAGCACCACGCAAACTTCAGGCTCATGAGCTTGAACAAAAACCCCGTGGCCACGGGGAGAGAAGCCCCGTGACAGGTACCACCCCCTACCTCACGGCCGAGTGACAAATGACCGTCCTCCTCCTCCATCCTTCTCCCACAGAAAAGCTGCTCAACAAATCCACGTTGTCCACGGTGCGGTGGATGAGGTACCGGAGGCGACTGGACAGAGGGGGGAAGAGGAGCACCCTGAAAAGAGAAAATTGGTTCATTGGGGGTCAGCAACGGGCAGGAAGGAAAAGGACAGGACCTGAGTGAGGATGTATTAAAGCCTCTTCCCCAAATCATTCCCAGTGTAGGGTTTAAATCCCAGCCCGAAAGCCAGGCAGGATTTTGTGGAATGAAGGAACCAAGATCCCTCCTCCATCACACCCAGACATGCTCGATTCCCTCGTAGCCCCGGGAGCAGCTGGGACTGACTGGTCCCAGAACTCTCATTCCTCCCAGTATCCGTGCTGGGAAGGGCTGGGAATCAGCAGCAGAGGGCTGTTAGGGGTCCCCTTCCTCCCAGTCCGAGCGTGCTCCACAAACCAGCCACTAAAAGAACGTGAATGGATGAATAAATGCCACAATTCATTACGTTTAGACACATTTTTACAATTCTAGTTTCCTTCCTAAGCATTTGACAATGGCACCGGGACTTTCTCTGCCAAACCTTAAAAAAAAAAAAGCAATGAAACAAATATTTAAGGTCCTTACAAGCCGGCAGGAAGCTGAACTCAGCAATCCCACCCTTGCTCCTGGCTGACACCTGCTTTTTTGGCCACCTCAAGGGCTTCAAAGGTCACCAGACCAGGGACTGGGTCCAGTTAAATCCAGCCTGGCTGAAGAAAAGCCCCGCAGCATTCTGAGGTGACGGAGATCGCTGCCCTGGAGGAGGATCTGACACAGGAAATGCTCAGCAGAGAGGGGAAACGGAAGAGTTTGATGATGAAACTGCTCATTCTAACTCATCGGGCTGGCTAGTGGGGCTGAGAAGGGGCCAGGGGCCAGTGGGGGCTGAGTGGTGGCTAGTGGGGCTGAGCGGTGGCCACTTGGGGCTCACCAGTGCCCCAAACAGCTCTGCTGAAGCAATTACGAGTGGAAAAATGGGCACAGCAGAAACCAACCCAGCATTTTCCACCCAAATCGAAGCAGAGAAGCATCACAAGGTGCCACCACTCCCGGAGCGACACGTGCCACCACCCAGGGGACTTTGTCCACCAGCGGGGAGAAGGTGACCCCAGGAGAAGACCCCCTGCCCACCTGTGGTGCTGCCCCTCCTGCATGAAGTGCTCCAGCTCCTCCGTGATCCTCCCCACGAACTCATCCTCGTTGGGCGAGAGGAAGACGCCGTCCATGCAGCGCAGCGCCAGGGTGGCAGCGAGGGGGAGGCCTGGGGAGGGGACAGGGGACACATGGAGAGCTGGCTGCAAGGTCCCCTGGCCCTTGGGGAGGGGACAGCACCCCTATGAACCTGCTCCTAGCACCCAAAACCCGGCCTCAGCACCCAAAACCTGGCCCCAGCACCCCCTGTGCAGCTGAATGCAGCCAGCTTCACCCCATCCCTCTCCCTCTGCACCCCTCAACACCCCTATGCACCCCATTACCCCCTTCCCTCTGCCCCCCCAGCACCCTATGGGGCTCTGGGCACCCCTGAACTGCCCCATGCACCCCCTTACCCCCTTCTCTCTGCACCCCCAGCACCCTGTGGGGCTCTGGGCACCCCTCGACTGCCCTCTGCACCCCATTCCCCCCTTCCCTCTGCACCCCTCGACTGCCCTATGCACCCCATCACCCACTTCCCTCTGTACCCCCAGCACCCTATATTGCTCTGTGCACCCCTCAACTGCCCTATGCACCCT
>NW_015090761.1:123075-146121 GCF_001431845.1 Calidris pugnax
GTGTGGGTGCTGGGGACACCGCACGTGCCCCCAAAATACCAAATCTTGCAAAAAAACCCCCATTGATGCTAAACTCACCCCAGTCCGTGGCAGCTCACGGGAGCAGGTACCGCCCAGAAGAGCTTTTAAGTTGGAAAATCATCCACTTGCTCATTTTCCTTAGCCCAATTTCCCTATAAATCAACTTTTTTTTTCCCCCCCATAACAGCTAGAAATAAATCCTAATACTTTTACCAAAATCACAGCTTCCTCCTGCCAAAAGTGCCAGGGTTTTTAGCCATTTTTAGGGAGACCGTGGCCCAGCCAGAAGTAGCCTCTGGTGCCGAGAGAGTGTTTTGGGATGACTAAGCAGAGATTTGGGCCTTTCAGGAGCACCAGGTGAAGCCAATGAAACTGAGAGGTGCCGGGTGCTCCTAAGGTCACTCCTAATTTCACATTCCTGCCTTAATGAGTTAATGCAGCCATCCTGGGGAGGGAGGGGGCACAGTTTAACCCGGGGTTACTGTTTCTGGAAGAAAAAGGGTCTTAAGAATTGAAAATATCAGCCCAATCAGAGAAAAAGGCAGCATCACATCGACTGATGGCTTTTCCAGGGTGTCATCATGTCCCCCATGGTCACCCCGTGTCCCCCGAGCTGCTCCCAGCTGAGAAATCACTAGTGATCAGCAAGATCCATGAAAACAAACCATGTGGTTCATTAGCGAGATCCTAATTAACGATCCTTATTATGTAGGAGCAGAAAAGAACCACGTCTGGGCTCCTTGAGATGCTCCAGGCACTTTGAGAGACACACCAAGCCCGAGGCAGCAGCCCTGGTCCATCAGAGCCATCTCCACCCTGATGTGGGGAGAGATCCTTGGCCTTCCTTTCACAAAATCATCATCCTCCTCCTCCTCGGCAGGGTTAATCCCTCCTGCCTCCCCCCCCTCCCCATCTTTAGCTGACTGATTGCTCGAAATTACCATATAGATTGAGAAAGCCAGGCCTGTGATTTCTGGAGAGCTTCTGCCAGGCTCCTCCAAGGACCCAGACACCCTCAAATCCAGTCCTTCACCCCTTGGAGACCCTGTCTGATGAGAAGAGCAGCTGATGTTTTGGATTTGAAAGCAAAAAGTCAAGCAAGACAGCACCCTGCATCCCCTTCCCATCCCTTGTCTCCCCTTTCTCTGCTAAATCCCTTCCCCCTAAACCTGAAAAACCACCTCCAGGGCAACAGCCATCCCCTGCCCCACATTTTCTCTCCAAGTTGGGAAAGGAGCGGTGGGGGAACGACCTCTGCTGCAGCAATTACACCAAAAAATTAATTCCCAGTGTTGCCACCAGCCCCAGTCTGACATAACGAAATGAGCATTGATTTTGGGATTGCACAGAGTAAGACATCGCCCTCTTCCCAGCCCTGCAGCTTCCTTTCTGACCTACAAGCAGGGTGGAAGGATTTCCAGCCTGGATTGGAGACACAAAAGCTCTGCTCTTCTTTTCTCCTCTAGAGCCAGGCTGAGATGACCAGCCCCCTCCCCCAAAACACAGGACCAGCAGCACAGGCTTCCAGAACAGGAGCTGCCTCCACTGCAAACCAGTCAAGGCCATGGAGATGCTGGGAGAGGGGCTGAGAGAGTTGGGGGGTGGAGCTACCTCCAGTGCAAACCAGTCAGGGCCATGGAGATGCTGGGAGGGGATGCTGAGAGAGTTGGGGGGTTCAGCCTGGAGAAAAGAAGGCTCCATGAAGACCTTAGAGCCCCTTCCAGTCCCTCAAGGGGCTCCAGGAAAGCTGGGGAGGGACTCTGGATGAGGGAGGGGAGCCCTAGGAGGAGGGGGAACAGTTTTAAACCAAAAATTAGGAGATGGAGAGGAGATTTTGGGAGGAAATTGTTCTCCCTGAGGGTGGTGAGAGCCTGGCCCAGGTTGCCCCGAGAAGCTGTGGCTGCCCCATCCCTGGAGGGGTTGAAGGGCAGGTTGGAGGGGGCTTGGAGCAACCTGGGCTGGTGGGAGGTGTCCCTGCCCAGCAGTGGGCACCTGCATGGCCCTGGGTGGCAGTGGACCCCCTCTCACACCACTGCTGGCATTTACCTCTGAGCAGAGATGAGCCACGGACCCTTCTCTCCACGGCAGACTCTCCAGCAGCAGTTTTGGGCAACCTGTGGTGTCTCCTGGTAACTGCTCTGAGCGTTTCTGGGGTGCTGGCTGGTCATCGTCGCAGCAGGAACTACACAAGGGGGGGGGAAGGAAAGAGGAAAAACCCTGGAGAGCTCAAAATGAGGCAACATCCCCTGGGAGGATGGGACCACGCGTGCCGTGGCTTGAGAGAAATGGGATTTTTATCTACACAGGGTTTGGGAATGGAGGGGGAGGTACAAGAGTGGGCAAAGCACGTCAGGGAGGCACCGAGACCTGAGCAGAGGAGGGGCCGGGGGCAGCTCGGAGCCCCCAGGCTCATGAAGCCACCTCTGTCCCCAGCTGGGTGGCATTTGAGCCCTCCCTCCCCAAATACCCACTTTGGAGCCAAATTCTGGCCACCCCAAGAGCTCATGTCCAAGTCACAGCATGAATCCCACCAGCCCTGGAGCTCTCAGGACAAGCTACCAGCTGCTGCTGCCCCTTCTCTCCCAGGAGCAGCCTCCAATTTCCATTTAAATTGAGATTTTAATGCTTCTTTTCCCCTATTCCCTGCGTATCCAGGCTTAGTGAGTGGCTTTGGACACTTGAGCTGTGCCGGCTGGGTCCTGGCTACCTCTCTCTTCACATAACCAGGCACCTAACGAGATAATTTTGGGGCCCTGGTACCTCCACAGCAGCTGAGGGACACTCAGAGGATTGGAAATGCCAGTTTGTTACCTTATTCCACAATCCAGAGACTTGGATTTGAGTTCCTATTTACTCATTTTATTCTTCTCTAGACTGCTCGGGGCTTACAACCTGAAAAACCACCCGGTCCTCACAACCTGTCTGCAGAGTGAGCCAACCCTGCTGCTCCCAGTTCACCCAGGGCAAAAAAAGCAGAGCTCCAGAAAGCAGACTGGGATTACAGCGTATCTGAGTCCTGGGTGGTGGAATTCTGCACCAGGATCAGCCCCGGGTAGGGATTCATGGCACCCACCTCAAATTCGGGCAGGGACGTAGCAGTGCGTGGTGTGACTTGAGGATGGTTGGAGGAGGATGCTTCCTGGTGGATACCTGTGTGGAAAACCCAAAGGAAGGGGGAAAAAAAAAAGAACAACAACAAAAAAAGAACCCCATTCTGAAGATAAGGTGTATTTCTGCCAAAGCAAGCCCACATTACATCATTTTGGGGCTGTTATCCAAAAGGTCTGTGACATGCAGAGGCTTGTTCCTCAACCTGGAAATTTTTTGGTGTAGCTCATCGTCACCACCTCGTCTTTCCTGATGTGATACCAGGAGGTACCAGCCACCTACGTCACCGTAAAAGGTCCAGCCGAGGGGGCTGGTGCCCTGAACCGTTGGTAGAAGAGCCCCAGTGCTTTGGAGCTGGGGACTGGGGCAGTGTTGCCTGACACAAATTAAATGCAGACAATAATTGGACAAAAAAAAAAAAAAGGGTTCATATCACCCTCTCCATTGTCTTGCTTTTGCAGGTTCACCCTGCAGCTCATCACGGAATGGTTATTATCATCATCATGGAATGGTTATCATCATCAGGGAATGGTTATCATCATCAGGGAATGGCATCTTTGGTAACAACAATCCATTAAGCTAATTGCTTTTCTCCACTCACTTTACAAATAGGCGTGGATTTATCCCCAAAATTTAGCCCCAAGGTGAGTCTCAGTAAACTCTACAAAGCCAGGGAGGCCAGGACAGTACTGTTTTGAATAACAATAACAAAAAAGCTGGGTATTCTGAGTCCTTCTTGCCTCCAAGCCAGGAGTCCCGAAGTAAAACACAACCACACACGTGCTCCAACACCTGCATTTAGTCTGATAAATAATTATATAGATTGCAGTGATGTTCAAATAAAATCGGTGGAGTTGGGCCTCCTAGAAACACACCAGAGGATTGTCCCCATCCCAAAACAACAACTCCTTCTCCAGTTTAGTCTCTGCCACCCCCCCAGAGCTGAAAAGCCCCCAGACCCTCTAGATTTTGCCGACGAGCCACCGCTGCCACGCGGGGAGATGGTTATAAATGAAATTGAGCCTTATCAGTGCTTCCCCCCCCCAAAAAAAAAATCCAAGCATCGACCTTGGAGACACGGTGAGCTCTGCTCCCCTCCCACGCTGATTGTGCTGTAACTTGACTATAATGGGGCTCTATTGAATAATTACCGTTACTCTGTAATTATCACTTTCTGATTTTTCTCTTTGTTAGCGTTTGCCGGGGAGGGAGAGGAGGGAGGAAGAGGAGGGGAAGAGGCTTTTCTGCTGTGCCAGAGAGCTAAAGATATTTTTCTCTTTGTTAGCGTTTGCCGGGGAGGGAGAGGAGGGAGGAAGAGGAGGGGAAGAGGCTTTTCTGCTGTGCCAGAGAGCTAAAGGTGTCTCCGATTCGAGACGAGGTGGATGTGCCCCTCGCTGTGGTGGTGTTTAACCAGGCACCCATCAAAACACCTTTCCAAAGTCACTGGTGTCACAGCTGGGGGCTGTTCACTCCCTATTCCTACCCCCAGCTAAGCAGACACCAGCTCCCATACACAGGGGAGGCTAATTAAAGAGTAGAGGTGAGCAAGGAGAGCTTCTGAAGGAGCCATTATTATTGAAATGAGACAGCAAAGGGAGGCAGGATCCTTAATGAACTGGGGGAGGAAGGGAATTGGAGGGAGAACAAAGTAAAAGGGGGGAAGAAACAGTCTAGGAAAAGGAAAGGGGGGGGGACCTGACTGGTGGGAGATGTGGTGGAGGCGCAGAAACCAAACCAGCAAAGTTCTTGCTTTAACATCTGCTTTTCTCCTCTGCTCTCAGGGACGGGAGGGCTCAGACACGCTCCTTCCCAAAGGCTTCGAGCAAACAGCCCAAAATCCTGGGGCTAAAACACGGTTTATGTTCATCCCAGACTGCTCTTGCTGTGCACGTCCCACCTCAGAGAGGCTGGTTCTTGCTCCAGGGGCCAGAGCAGACCTTTAAGGTGGTGAATCCTCCCCTGCAACACGCTCCAGACAAAGCTGCTGCCAAGCAGAGCCTCGGGGCTCCAGGAAAGGTGGTTGCCTTCTTGCCCAGACTTGCAGGATCATTTGCCCAAGCAACAGAGAGACAGTCATAGAGTCATAGACTAGAAGGGACCTTCAAGACCACCCAGTGCCACCCCCTTCCATGGGCAGGGACACCTCCCACCAGCCCAGGTTGCTCCAAGCCCCCTCCAACCTGCCCTTGAACCCCTCCAGGGATGGGGCAGCCACAGCTTCTCTGGGCAACCTGGGCCAGGCTCTCACCACCCTCACACCAAAGAAGTTCTTCCCCACATCTCAGCTCCATCTCCCCTCTTTCAGGGGCAAACCCTTCCCCCTCCTCCTAGGACTCCCTTCCCTCATGAAGAGTCCCTCCCCATCTCTCCTGTAGGCTCCCTTTAGGGCCTGGAAGGGGCTACTGAAGAGCTGAACCTAAGAGTTATCCTACCACGGCCGTTGTCTCCTTCCTGCACAGCCCACCAGAAATGTGGGTTTCCCAAGCTGAAGGTGCTTCCCAAAGCACCATCCCACCAAGCACAAGGTGGCATTATCTACTTCTACCAGTGGCACTTATCACCAAGAGAGTATTTGCCACTTGACTTGTGCCCACTGAGCAACCTTGGGTTGATGGCCCTTTGGGCACAGGCAGTGGCAAAACCAGCCTCTCTCCCCACAAGCACAGCTGCTTTTTTCCTTCATGGGCTACAGAGGAGAGGCTCAACAGACCCCACACAAGTCTTTGCTTTCTCAGCTGAAGGAAAGTGGAATTCAAGCCCTTGCATTTTCATCTTCTGCAGAAAGCATTTTTCCATGGGGTCAACTAGAGAGAGCAGCAACACAGGTCTCTGCTGCCCACCCAGGTTGGGTCTGAATCCGAGCTACAAAACCCACACATCTGAACCCCCTGAGCCATCTGGGAAGTCACTCTGACCTTTCCACACTTACTAACGCAAACCACTGCCCAGAGTACAATATCCATGTAAACTCCTCAGAAAATAGGCAACTGCAATGGTGTCCCTGCTTCCATCCTTCCCCAAGACCATCCCACCACCCTTTTCCCAACCCTGTTCTCAATCGAAGGCGTTGCTGGTGAAAGGTGTGATCTTCTCCAGCGAAACTGCCGCGTCGCACTCCACGTGCATCACCGCAGGAAAGGTGTTGTGAGAGGGCTCGGAGACCTGAGAAACCTTCTCAAAGGCCACCTCGTGGCTTTCCATCTGCAGAGCAGCGTGGGGGAGAAGCTGGGGGTAGCTGAGGGTCACCACTTCCTTCTGGTAGGTGGTGTCGTGGTGGTAGGAGACCAGCTCGTTGCTGAAGTTCACCGTCTCCACTGCATTGTTGGGGCAAAGGCAACCACAGCCCAAGATGGTGGCAAAAGCTCTCCGGAAATCTGCATTGAAGGCATAAATGATCGGATTGAGGGAAGAGTTGGCCCACCCAAACCAGACAAAGATGTTGAAGACAGTCTCACTGACGCAAGGTAGCTCCCCTGGCTGGTGGAGGTCAAGGTTACAGAAGGGCACCATGCAGTTGAGCACAAAGAAGGGCAGCCAGCAGAAGACAAAGACACCCATGATGATGGAGAGGGTCTTGAGGACCTTGGTCTCCCTCTTGAAGGAGTTCTTCAGGGAGGCCTCATGAGGGCAGTCACTGCCGTGGCAGTTTTGGGCATGTTCCACCGCCCTCTCCAGGGAGGAGATCCTGCGGATCTGCCGCTGGGCAATGCGGAAGATGCGGGTGTAGGTCACAATCATGATGGCAACGGGGATGTAAAAGCTAATGAGGGAAGATGAGATGGCGTAAGTCCTGTTGAGGCTGGAATCACAGTTCTCCTCCTCCCAGGTGACATTAAAACCTGGCTCCTCTTGGCTAAAGAGCTCACGATCCTTGTGCCACTTCAGCTGCACGGGGATGAAGGAAATCAAGAGGGACAGTAACCAAGCCACCCCGATCATGATGAAAGCCACGCGCTGGGTCATCTTCCTCTCGTAGCGGAAGGGGTTGGAAATGGCCCAGTACCGGTCCATGCTGATGATGCACAAGTTGAGGATAGAAGCTGTGGAGCACATGATATCGAAAGCCACCCAAACGTCACAGAAAGCCCCAAAGGGCCAGAACCCCACCACCTCGGTGGCAGCCTTCCAGGGCATCACCAGGACGGCCACAAAGAGGTCGGACACCGCCAAGGAGATAACGAAGAAATTGGTGACCTTAGAGCGCAGGTGTCTGAACTTGACCACAGCCACACACACCAGGGTGTTGCCCAGGAGCGTGGAGAGGATGAGGAGGAAAAGCAAAGTAGCTGTCACCACACGGAAGGACAACTTGGAGTTGCCTTCCTCTGCCCAGCTCTTCTTACCACTGGTGTCATTGATCACATCCTGCCCGTCTCCTTCCGCGGAGGAGTAAAAAGCATCCATGGGTTCTCCCCTTCGTTCCCGTCCCTTGAGAGGTTCCACAGCTGTTCAAGTCCCCATCAGCCTCCAAAACCCCCTTTTAGCTGCTCCTCTGACCTCTCAGAAGCACCAACTGCCGTCCTCCCAGCTCTCACACCCAGCCAGACAACCTGGCACAAGGAAAAGCTCTTGAAGCTCTGATTCCTTTCCAAATCTCCTGCTGACAACGTGGCGTTTGATGTTTTTTTTTCCCCTCTCTTGCCTCCCACCCCACTTTTCTTTCTTCGCAGCCTGTCTCTCACAAAGAGCCAGCACTCACCTCCGGCACTCGAGCGAGCTGGGAGGGCTTTGCTGCAAGCCTTCCTCCCTCTCCTCTCTCAGAAGCTCTTCATCCCTTGTTGAGCCGGTGCCTGCTACAGAATTCCCAGTCAATCCCTTTTCTCCACTGGCCAGACTGGACCTAAGAGGGAATGGGACTCTCTCTACTCTTGCAGACAGACCTTCTCTGCTGGTGAAACAACTGCTGCTCTGCTCTTCCCTCTGCATTTCACCCAGGTGAGATCCTTCTCTGCCCACACACCAGGTCCCCAAACGCTGCAGGTGGGTCGCTCTGCGAGCCAAGGAGGACATTGGGAGCCTGCAGCCAGCAGGGTAAGTTGCTTGGGAAATTAGGCAATAGGATTGAAGGGGTAAAATAACAGTCAAGTGGGATTTGAGGGTCTTCAATGCAAATCAGGATGGAAATCTAGCGTGCTTGATCTCAGAATAAGAGATGCCTAAATTCACTGCACAGGCATTGAGATATACGACCCTAAACCAGTTACTCTCCCCATCCCGAGCTGCAAATGGTGCAAAACTGGCATTGACTTTCCACTGCAAAATTCTTTCAAGTCCACAGGCAAAAAACACAACGCAAAAAAAAAAAAAAACTCATACAAATCTGAAAGCTTTTCCTTTCTGAAAGTATCAGGCACAGCACAGTTTTCAGCCAGTCTTTCCGTAGAGGTTTTGTGTAGGACCAGAAAGGGTACTGAACATCACCGTGATAAGATTTTTTGATAAACAAACATGGGTATTTTCAGTGATATAAGGTAGGTTCTCTTTTAAGTTCATCATTCTTTCTTTATATTTAATTCCTAACTAGTTCCACATCAGCTCTCACCTCAGTGATCGGCCGACAGCTGAAAATATTAATTGGAAAAATCAAGATGCCTTTCCAGCAGGGTACCAGCCCCCTCAGCAAATGGAGGTCACCCCCAGGAGGTCTCCTTGCTGCCCTTCCCACCCATCCCTCTGAGACCACAGGGGCTGAGCAGACCTGAGCAACCCCAGCCTGCTGGGGCTGGAAAGTCACAGGTGATGTGGTACTGCAGAATTGGGGAACGAGGAGGGGTATCTCCCCTAAAACCACTTCTCCTCCTGCCCCATAAAACTCTCGCTCCAGACAAGCAAACAGTTCCACAAGACTCTCCCCTGTTGTGTTGAGAGGAGGAATAGCACGGTATTAAGAACCAGGGCTGACCTTGGATGCAAGAAGATCCCATCCATCACTCGGTGACTAACCACCCCGTAAGCAAAAGGGCTCCTCTGATCAAAGAAATATCAGAAAAATCCTTCAGGAGGTGAGTTTCCTCGAGAGCCAGCTCTGTAAGGGCTGCTCAAAGGGGGGACCTGCTCCTGAGAAACACGCCTGGCTGGTAAACTGGGCAAGGTGGGAAAGAGCAGCAAAAAGCTTTCCAAATCAAACTGGGAAAAAAAAAACCCCAAAGCAGTTCAGCCTTTAATTCACTCATTCCATCCACGGTTGCTGGAGTGTATCACGATGCCCTTTGCCTGGCCCAGCCAGCACTTCTGAAGAAAGCAGCAGCCAATCTACACAGAGTGGGCTCAGCTGCACCCAGATTTAATTAACTTGACCCCGTAACCCAGGCTTTGCATAAAACCCAGGGCAAGCTCAAGAACAACTTTCAAACAAGAGTGCAATTATTCTCTTGAAGATCCAGCTCACTCCCAAAGCAAACAGCACGCTTGCTTTGTGACAGGTTAAAGAAACTTGTTGCCAGCATGTCACAGCACTTCGTTCTGAAGGCTTTGTTTAATTAAGCCTCATTAGTTCCAGCGTCTGCAGCCTGCTCCTGCCAAGTGGCTACCCCAGGAAAGGAAGCTAGATGGCACCAACAGCCGGCTCAGAAGGCTTGGGTCTTCTCCTCACCAGAATTTAATTAGAGGGTTAAATTAGAGAATTTAATTGGGGGGGTTCAGCCTAGAGAACAGAAGGCTCTGAGGAAACCTTGGAGCCCCTTCCAGTCCCTCAAGGGGCTCCAGGAAAGCTGGGGAGGGACCCTTGATGAGGGAGGGGAGCCCTAGGAGGAGAAGGAACAGTTTTAAACCAAAAATTAGGAGATGGAGATGAGATTTTGGGAGGAAATTCTTCCCCCTGAGGGTGGTGAGAGCCTGGCCCAGGTTGCACGGGCAGCCCATTCCAAGGGCTGAGAACCCTTTCAGTGAAAAAATTGTTCCTAATATCCAGCCTGAACCTCCCCTGGCGCAACTTGAGGCCATTTCCTCTTGTCCTGTCGCCTGTGACTTGAGAGAAGAGACCGACCCCCATCTCTCTACACCCTCCTTTCAGGGAGTTGTAGAGGAGAGTGTGGAGAGATGGGGGTCGGCTCCAGGGAGACCTTGGAGCCCCTTCCAGTCCCTCAAGGGGCTCCAGGAAAGCTGGGGAGGGACCCTTGGTGAGGGAGGGGAGCCCTAGGAGGAGAAGGAACAGTTTTAAACCAAAAATTAGGAGATGGAGATGAGATTTTGGGAGGAAATTCTTCCCCCTGAGGGTGGTGAGAGCCTGGCCCAGGTTGCCCCGAGAAGCTGTGGCTGCCCCATCCCTGGAGGGGTTCAAGGGCAGGTTGGAGGGGGCTTGGAGCAACCTGGGCTGGTGGGAGGTGTCCCAGGGACTGGATGGTCTTTAAGGTCCCTTCCAACCCAAACTATTCTATAATCTAATTGCCCTGACCCCACAGGACTCTGGCAGTGCACTGCCCCAGGGAAGGATTCACGCAGATGAACCATCCTCTGCCCCAAATGGACATTTTTCTCACATTCCCTACACCAGCCACAAAGATTTTTTTGAGATTTAAGTCACACGACACAAACACCAGGATGCCTTCACTGCTGCTTTCACACCACCAGCGATGGCAGGTGACGTGTCACACAGCATTAAATCACAGCAGAGGCTCCGAGTGGGAGCTCACAGCACGCTGAGGTTGCACATGCCAAGCCAGAAGGAATTCCAGGAAATTATTCCTCGAGGAAGCCTTCCTCCTCCTCCTCAGGAGCTTAGGAACATCCAAGAAAGGATCTCGCCCTCGCACACTGCTTATGCTGGAGCAGACGCTCAAAGCTGGGGGAAAACAGGATGGAAAGGGATCCATTACCCAATTTTTGTGCATCTCAGAACACCCCTAATGAAGAAAGGACCCTTAACTCTGTTGTCAGAGGCAAATAAAATACAGTTATTCAAACAGAACACAGGCAGTTACTCACACTCACAGATTAACTCCTCCTGCCTGCAATCTTTTCTACCGAGCAAACTGTTCTGCTGCATTATATTACTAAACAGTTTCTACATTTCCTTGCATAAGCAGCTGCTATTTTTTCTGAGAATCAAGTTAAATACTATTTTAAACAGCACTCAAGTATGATAAGATTCCAGTTTGGTGGCAATTCAGCTCTCGGGGTTTTTTTATATTTAATTTCCTCGCCCAGCAAGAAGCTGCCCTCTATTTCCCTTCCCTGCTGTCTCACCAAAATATACTTAAAATTCTCTATTCAGCCATCTTGATTACATTCCCCACTTTGCATCAAAGGAAGAAAATTACAAGCCACTTCAAATAAAGTGGCAGCTGCTTGGGTTTAACTCTTCAATGCCTCTTCCACAAGGGCACGAATTACAGGAGTGTTTATTCCTCCAGGAAATCACTTTGGACTTTATGGCCAAGTTTTGATAGCAGGGGAGGAATCATATCCTTTAAAATAAAAATCCAGTGATACTGGCTGTACTGACCTCTCGTGAGGAAACAGGCTCAACCTTTACATCTTGGTCTCAGAGGGAAGGAGAAATAATTTGTTTTAAGTAGTTTATGCATCAGGTTACTCTATTTAGATTGATTGTCTTCAAACAGAGGGGGAAAAAACAGCATCGGTCCCCTCAGCTGTGCTGCTTAATTATAAGCAGGACAAGGAGCTGGACAAAAACTGTCCCAAAAGAAGGTTTACATATTATTTAGTAGAGAACCAAGGGGGATTTAATTTCCCCAGTGTAGCAGTTTCCTCCATGGCCACAACGAGGTGCCTCAGGCAAAGACCAGTGTCGCGTGTGAGCTTTGAACTGCACAGTTGTGAGATGCTCAACGATGAAAAAAGAAGTGGAAAGATAAGACAAGGTGAAGGAAAAAAAAAAACCAAAGCAGCAAGCCTTTCCAAAAGGCTACTGGTGAAACGAAGTACCCCAAACCCAGCATTTACTTTCAGCAGCCAAGTTTTACAGATGCAGAAGCAGAGCGGGGTCACCACGAACGCGGCAGCGATCTGTGACACAGGCAAAGAAAAGGAGGCACCACAAAGGACTCTGGTTCCGTTCCTCCCCTCCCCTTTATTACACACAGGCAGAAAACACGGTGGTTTTTTCTCCCGTTTACTTACAAAGGAAAGGAATACAGAGCTTCAAGTCAATTCAAATAATTCCATGTGCAGCCCGGATACACCATTACGTGGCTACAGCATCCCTTCCCTGGCAGCAGTCTGCACTCTGGGACCAAGTGACAAAAGCAGCCAGAGCCACCACAAGACCCTACTGACCTGTAATTTCTTCCCCCCTGTCCTCTGGGGCTAAAAGGTGGGTGGGTGGTCAATAAGTTTATCACTCACCCAAGCTGCCATCCCCATGGCTCCGGCAACGGACCTGGGTAGCGGAGGCAGCGTCCGGTGACAGGATGGTTGGTGACAGGGATACATTCCGAGTCAGGGAGAGGTGTGGGGAGAGGAGGACTGGTTTTATAGAGCAGCACGTCGCTCCCCTGCCAGGCACAGGCTCTGCGTGCAGAAAAGCCCAGTTTGGAGCACATTCCCCTCCTGAAAGAATTCATTTATTCACGGCAGGTAACGGGCTCTCTGCTCGTCCGTGTGCACACGCGTAATAAAAAAGGGACCTGCAAAAGATGAGGATTTCACTTCTGATGGGTATAGACAGCCTCTAAAAAACATCCTCAGCTGTTGTGCTGCTTTTTTTCTTTTTTTCTCATTAGAAACATTCACAGGGGTTTGTTTTAGACTTTCTGGTAACCCACGATCATGTGGAATTGCATCATCAAGACCGAAGACAAAGCCAAGGCTGTTACACAGAACTGTCTTCTCAGAAAGGGAAAAAAAAGATGCATCCCTTCTCCTCCCACCCCACATCACTCAAGGGCAGAGCTCAAAGCAGATCACCCTGCAGTTCCCAAGAAGTTTTGCAAACAGGGAAGACAGAAAAAAAATAGCAAAACAGCTCCAATTTCAAGTAAGAGCAAGCGGAAAATTGTATTATAGTGACTGCAAGGCTTCAGCACAACAGGCAGAGTGAGAAACTTCCTTCATTTGAAATCTTTTGCAGGTCTCCCTTTTAAGGCCTTAGTATCATTACAGAAAGAGGAATTATTTTTGTCTTGTGCTTGCAATTGCTGCCCCCTAGAGCAGCACCAAAATCTCCTACAATTGAACAGTTAGTGTCTAGTTGTCCACGAGCGTGCAAAATACAGACAGGGAGGGAGAGAACTATCATAAGGTGTTTAAGCTCGTTGCAGATAAATTATGTCAAGGACAGTACCTATGTGCCAAGTGTTTTCAACAACCACACAAACAGCCAAATGTTGAGCAACTGCCATATCGCTGCAACTCAGATTCTCAACATCAGCCACAGCAAAGAAAGAAAGAAATAAAAAAACCAAAAAAACAAAACAAAAAAAACCCCCGAGCACTTGTTATGGACATAGAAGAGTTTTATCTTCACCGGGCAGAATAGTGAACTGTGTTCCCAGAAGGGGAAAATCTGAAAATCTGGATGTCGCAGAGTGACTTGGGATCGAAACCCGAGCACTTGTTATGGACATAGAAGAGTTTTATCTTCACCGGGCAGAATAGTGAACTGTGTTCCCAGAAGGGGAAAATCTGAAAATCTGGATGTCGCAGAGTGACTTGGGATCGACAAGTCAATTTGAGACCAGTGCAGATGTTGGCACAGAGATGACAAACACCAACTGGGGCCAGTTCCAGAGTGGATTGTCATGGCAGGAGATCCTGTTGCTGAGCCAAGGGATATCCATGAAGAACAGGGAAACGTGACCCCTCTCCCCAGAAGTTCCAGTCATTAGTTAAGGAACCTTAAGACAACTTCTCAAACTGCAGCAACAGGATTCGGTTGGGTCTTTAGAGATTCAGTCCCAGAGCTGTTTTGGGTTCAGAGGAAGCAGAGGGAGTCTTTTGTGCCAAATCTATAAAGAAAATTGCAACAGAAAGAGATCAGTTTTCACCAGTAAGAGGGATCAGATCAACCATGTCATAACTAAGAAACACAGTTTCCAAGTGCCTCAGTGCTTCAATATTCAACTGAACTCTCTTGGAAACCCACACTCCACGTTTGACATGGGATGCTGAGTGTTCTGCTCTTAAACTGGAGAATATCAGCTGCCCAAGTAGGAAGAAAACAATATGGACAGGCTGTGTCCATAATTTAGTGAACCTGTCCATTCATTAACAGATTCCTGAAAGGAAAATTAGAGTCTATTTACCCCTGTCCAAGATAAGTTTAGGGAAAACTCAGCATGCAATTCCAGCCCATAAACTCATGTCACTCACTGTTATTAAATAAAACTTATTTAGTACTAGTTTAAGTGGGTACCATACCTGTAACAGGTAGTAAGCATTCTAGGACAGAGAAGATGCTGAGTGCTTGGCATGAAAATGCTGGTCTACTTTATCATTTTACCAGAACATACAAAAAACACTGCTTGGCTTTGTTAAAAGATGACAAAAAATAACAAGTCCAAGCACCAGCTCCCTCACAGGGGCTTTGACTTTCCCTTTACCCCAGGCAGAATTTCTAGCAAAGAGGGCAGCTCTCTCAAGGCTGAGCCTGGCAGTGAAAGACAATGCCACTGGGCTCCTGGCAGGGATACTGGGAGAGCTTGCTTCCAAC
Organism: Calidris pugnax; assembly: GCF_001431845.1. NCBI lineage: Eukaryota > Metazoa > Chordata > Aves > Charadriiformes > Scolopacidae > Calidris > Calidris pugnax. The sequence continues at coordinate 137,816 of NW_015090761.1, forward strand.
CGTGTAACTGGAAGTGGGAAAGATCCTGGCTCAGACTTCAGTGTTTCATTTTGCAAGGCTGTCGTGGATCCTAATAGCAGCTAATTAACACGACTTTCCCGTCGTCCGTACCTCCATCAGCAAGAGAGAGCTTTTCCAACTCAGCTTCAAGCTCAGCATCAGAAATGGGGGGATTTAGCACCTTCTGGGGAACGGGAGGCAAATCTACAGGCTCCTTGGTCGAGTCCTGGAGGAGACTGTCCAACTCCTTCTCAAGTTCCTCAGTGTCCATCTCTGCTGATGAAAGAAAACAGTCAGTTCCAAGCAGAATTAAGTAGCATCTTTGCAGCACAGACTGTAGTCCAAGTTTAAAAGAGGCATTACTACCCCCATCCATCATTACTCATAACAATAAGGAACTCCCTGTTCTTCTTCTAAAGGTGGAAATTCAGTCCTGATCTCAGGGAGAAACTATTCCTTTAGAACCTGAGGCACTTAAGGGCAGGAAAACATTTCAGCAGAGACAAACAGGCTGCAGCCTGAGGAAAAAGATCATCACTTAAAAAAACAAAGCAGCAGCCACTCTAAAAATAGATTTAGATCAACGCTACGCAACTCTGAACTAAAATCCACCAGCACTTAGAGAACTGCAAGGATTTGGAGATGCCCAAATGCCCATTCCTTTTCAACCCACTGTCTGAGAAGCCCTTGTCAGCCCTCGCTTCCTCCCAAGGCACCAGAAGCAACATCTTTGGTATTTCAGTGAGTGATTCTTCTCTCACTGAAGGGATGGGGGGGATGAGACATCCGTGGGGAAGGAGCAGGGAAGGGCTCAGCTCAGAGGGCCAGCAGTGGCAACAGAAGAGAAGCAAAGGCTAAAAACCCCCAAACATACCTAGCCCATTGATCCCCACTCCAGCCAGAGTCTGGGCTACTTCATCTTGGGTATCACAAAGCTGAGGAAAAAACACAGAGGGTTTGTTTTTCAGTAGCAAAAGCAGTAACATGGATTATTATTTCAGTTTTGCAAAACCAAGTAGCACATTTGAGGATCAAACCTGAAACAGAATTTCAGACCAAAAAAGAGAGAAAAATCTCCCTAATTTTAGCTTTTCCACATCAGTAACGAGCCTGTATTGCGGCTGAGGATAACAAAATAAGGAAGCTGAGGACCAATACACCTCAGCTATGAAATTTTACAGACAGCCCCTCAGCTCGGTAGCTGAAGTTGCCATTTAAGTACACGGAGGCTGAAGTTGCTAAAAAAGTAATCCTTTTCTGTTTTCCACACCAGCTTATGCAGACAGATTACTCTCTTCATTTCAATTCCTTCAGAATCAGCTTGTCTCCTTTCCTTTACTGAACTGCAGAAGATTATGGGTTAGGCAGTTTAAAACCCCATTTTAATGCATGTATTTGCATTCCAACTTGCAAAGATACCACTTGTATTTCTTTTTGATACATCTCCCTAAACGTTTTCTAGGAGAGCTGTGTGCTGCACAATATTGCTAACCAAAAGAACACACGAAATACACAGATTTAATGTAAATTGTGATTACTAGCTAGCAATAAATGCAAATACACAAGCCCAGATGTGGTTGTTTGAAGACCTTCCCTTGCTGGTCTAAAAAGATCAAGATTAAGTGAGTTTGCTCTGGTGACAGAAAGCTAACAGTGCCAGAAGCCTCAGCATTAATAGCTGAGCAAGTTTGCTGTGTACATCTACACACTACAAGCTTATTTATTTAGATGTGCTCTTATTTCAGTACCTCTTGTATCTGATCCACCAGATTCTCTGCCTTCTCCACAGTAACGTCCTTCATAGAGAGTTTCAGAGCTCCCACACCAGCCTGATAGGCATTAAATACCTTTAAAAAAAAAGAGGAAAATGGACAATGCTAAGAACAACCAACAGGCATAGTGAGCTTTTCTCAAAACCTGTTAAGATTAACAGGACCCCCCAGAGAAACAAAAGCAGAAAATGCAGCCCCAAGCAGATCTGTTGTTTTCTAGAGCAGAGAATCAAGTCTCACCCCAGCTCACACCCCTGAGGCACGAGCTGCAGGTAAAGCAGCACAAAAGAGAAGAGCAGGGTTAAAAAGTGAGAAAATACAAGACAAAATTAACATGGTACCATCTGGTCAGTCTGGGAGGCGTATATACGATCCAGGATGCCCTGCACTGCATCCAGCTTGGAATGAAGCTCTTCAATGCGCCTCTCCGTCCTTCGTTTGGATTTCAAACATCTCAGGGCCTGGAGACAACAGATACACACAGGCTTGGATCACAAAGCAGGCAGCAGTCAAAGGAAGTGTAAAAAAAATCATAGTAATCCCTGTGTGGCAACACCACCCCCCCAGCTGGTTTTTAAGAGTTAGGTATTTCCCTTTCTCTTCATCACATCACTCTGGCCAAATACATTCTTATCTTCACTTCAAGGAGCCTCAGAAGCAGCAGTTCAAGAGGTCTAAGTTTAAGTATGTAATGTCTAACCCTGGTTATTATCACAATTATGGACCAGCTTCCAAACACTTCCCTTGTAGCTCCTCCCGAGGAGAATATCACTTACCAATTGCTTTTTCCCAGCTCTACAAGCACTCCGAGCATCCTCTTTACACCTGTACAGATGCAACAAGGAAAAGCAGCTTATTCCTTTGCAAGTAGTAGTTAATTCACAAACCATCCTCACTACCTTGCTCTACTCCAGGGGTGACCAAGTAACAACACATTTCGGATACAACCACTCTTATGATATGGTTGATCCTCAAATAGCCCTTGAACATATTCCAAATCTTTGAAAAAAATCTTTTGACATCCACTCACTGCAAGTTGTTTTCTTAGAGATAGGGAACAAAGACTGGAAAACCTGCCCCAGCCACATGACTGCGGCCGCCGTGTTTACTGAACAGGAAAGAATGACTTGCACTTTAGAAAGTGGCTTCATTTCTAACTACGGTACAGGAAGACACAAGTTCCACAGCACACGGATGTTCTTCCCCACCACCCGTCCCCAAATTACTTCTCTGCTTCCTGGGAAAGGGACTCCACCTTCTGTGACAGCAGTTGTTCGCTCTGCATCAACTGATACACCCCGATATCCACGTCATTCATGGGGGAGACTTTGGCATGAAGACCTCGGGCAAACTTCACTATCTACAGAAAAAAAAAGAACCCCAAGCTTGAGCCACATCTCCAGAGTTTGTGCCTGCACTAGAGATATTGTCACTCTGATGGAAGGAAAAGATGTTTTTACACCCCCAGCCTTAAGCCTTGTAACGAGATGAGGACATGCCAATCCCCAAATAATCTAATATTAAACTAGAGAGGATCAAGTAACAGCAGTGTGAAAACAGAAAGCTTTAATGGGACACCCTGAAGATTTAAAGCTGTCCTGGTGCTCCCAACGGTGTATTGGGCTCACTTTTCAAGAGCCTCTGCACAGGTTATGATGTTGGAGTACATAGGAATTGACTTTTCCAATCAAAGAGCGCCCATATTTAGCCAATAAATCTCTCCAGCCAGATGAAATGCGAGACGGGGATTATACCACCCAAAAGCAGTCACCTTTACCCTGTACCTTCTCTCCGTTCTGTTCCAGGATGGTGACCCTCTTTTCCTTCTGCAGCTGGAGAAGCAACAAGTAGAAGGTCCTTTCATCTGGACAAACGTTGGCACAGAGGGAACGCAGCTCGGAGAGGGCAACGACAGGGTGAGAAGAGAGCGCCGAGTTCTGATACAGGCGATAAACTTCCTCTGCCTTCTCCTGAAAGGAAGCAACGGGGCTGGCTGTGAGTTTACTGAGCGCTCCCACAACAACTGCCAAGTCCACACCTGCTTCCTCCCACACACTGGAGGTGAAAAGTTAAAAAGCATCATGTTTTGGGCCAGAAAAAATTTCAGAATGAGTTGTATATAGCACTCAAAAGCGGCTCCAGTGCTTTAAAAATATCACCATTAATGGAATTAAAAATGTTACAGCTTTCCCTACACTTTTCACATTCCCTCTGCAAATGGAACAACAGAAGAACCTCACAGGCAGCAACTGAACCTCCTCTGCGCTTCTTGAAGTTCTTAAACCCAACAAAAGTTTTTTCCTTTAAGCCACGCTGTAATTCTACTCATCGAGACATTTTGCATCATTTCTCCCTGGGCAGAGGAAAAAGAAAAGTTTTCCCCACTGCAAGTGAGAGCTATGGTCCACTTAAGACTATAGAAATTTCACTGAATTTCACTGAATTTCTAGAGTTGGAAGGGACCATAGATAATAAATAACCCTTTCCATCCAGCCCCAGATTCCACATCAAGGTTTGTGGTTTTCCAGGCACCTTTTTAAAAGGTTTTTCTCCTCCCCCCTGCATGTACTCTTTGGAAAGGCTGTGGGACACCCACTGCAGAGAGAAGACACCTTCTGCTAATGGAGTAACTACAAATAGAGGAACCTCTCCTCCCCCCTGCATGTACCCTCTGGAAGGGCTGTGGGACACCCACTGCAGAGAGAAGACCCACATCAAGGTTTGTGGTTTTCCAGGCACCTTTTTAAAAGGTTTTTCTCCTCCCCCCTGCATGTACTCTTTGGAAAGGCTGTGGGACACCCACTGCAGAGAGAAGACACCCTCTGCTATTGGAGTAACTCCAGATAGAGGAACACATCTCAAGAGCTCCTGTATTTCTGCTCGTCCTGGTCGTTTAGACACCACTTGCATACAATAGCAGCAAGTCTTGGCACTAATTCTAACAGTCACTGAGTACCACAGGGACTGCCAGCGCTGCAGCGTCCAAGCTACACTGAGCACCAATGAGTTATGTGAATTCACAAGGGTCCAGCGCTAACAATGTGCCAAAGAAAAGGACCTTTGACAGGAGAAAGGGCAGTTCTTATCAGGACTGAAAAGGCAAGCTGAAAGCACACCCTCTGAAGTGAAAGCAGCCTTTAATAACGCACATGTGAGTTCAGCTCGATGATACACTGGACTGACAGCCAGCAACTTGTACGTCACCCGTTTCTCCCTGCAACAGATGGGACTCAGTCTGCAAGTTCCCCTCGTGTACCCCACTTGCACAAACTCAACCCTGAGATCTCCAGAAGCAAGCAAGCTTGCCCCTCCCGTTTCTTGGAAGTCAGAGAAAAGTCATTATAATAGTTTCATGAAATCATAGAATTGTCAGAGTTGGAAGGGACCTTCTAGAGACCATCCAGTCCAACCCCCCTGCCAAAGCAGGGCTGCCCAGAGCACATCACTCAGGAGCATCCAGGTGGGGCTTGAAGATCTCCAGAGAAGGGGACTCCACACCCTCCCTGGGCAGCCTCTGCCAGGGCTCTGCCACCCTCACCCCAAACAACTTCTTCCTCCCATTGCAGTGGAACTTCCCCTGCTCCAGCTTGTGCCCGTTGCCCCTCGGCCTGTCCCTGGCAACCACGGAAAAGAGTCCGGCTCCATCCTCCTTCAACCCACCCTGGAGATCCTTGGGAGCATGAAGAAGGTCTCCCCTCAGCCTTCTCTTCTCCAGCCTCAAGAGCCCCAGCTCTCTCAGCCTTTCCTCACAAGGGAGATGCTCCAATCCCTCCAGCATCTTGGTTGCCCTACGCTGGACTCTCTCCAGCAGTTCCCTGTCCCTCTTGAACTGGGGAGCCCAGCACTGGAGGCAGGATTCCAGTTGTGGCCTCCCCAGTGCAGAGCAGATGGGGAGAATGAACTCCCTCCACCTCCTGGCCACACTCTGCCCTACGCAGCCCAGGATCTGTAGGAACATCTGCAGATATAAACTATTTCTTATTCCCCAGATAATCCATCCAGCTCTCTACAGGCTTTTAAGTACCTAAAGAGTACAAAAATAAAAAAGGTGTATTCAATCCTGATCTTTCCTTGCTTGCAAGGAAACGACTCATAATTTTTCTGAAGATGCATAATCTTGAGAAAGCTCTCAACACCACTCACCTGAAGCAGCTCCACATAAATCAGAACTTCTTCTTCCTCAGGTATTTTACTGTCACCCAACACGCTGGACAGAGTCCACTTCAGTGGCTTCAGAATGAAGACTCCCACACCCCAGGAGATCCAGCTGCTGTCTACACTGGCCATGAAGTCTGACTCCCTCTGCAGCTTGCCACGTCTAGAGAAAAGACACGCATGCAGAACTCAATACAGACAGTCTAAACCCTTCTCCTGGCAGCAAGAGTGCTAGCACGGGGAGTTATTAACCAAAACATTGCTCTCATGTACATCCACAGCCCTAGCAGTGTTTTCTAATGAAAAGTTAGTTTCTAGCTAGTTTGACTTGTTATTACTACCTATGGAAGTGTACAGAGGTCTCCACTCATCCCCAGGTTCAGAATCCCAGAAGGATATGGGGTTGGAAGGGACCTCTGGAAATCATCTAGTCCAACCCCCTGCCAAAGCAGGTCCCACAGGAACATGTCCACAGGGGGCTTGAATGTCTCCAGAGAAGGAGACTCCACCACCTCTCTGGAGAGCCTCTTCCAGGGCTCTGCCACCCTCATAGAGGTTTCCTCCTCATGTTGAGATGGAACTTCTTATGTTCAAGTTTGTGCCCAGACTAAAAAGACCCAAGTCCCTCAGCCTTTCCTCCTAAGGAAGATGCTCCAGGCCCCTCATCATCTTTGTGGTCCTGTTCCTCTGGACACAAAGGTCTTTCATTTATTATTTTTCCAGTTTAGCACGTTTCTCCCACTGGAGAACCAGTGGGAGAACCAGTTTTCTGACTGGAAACCGATGAGGTATTGAGCAAGGAAATTGATGGGGAGGATCAGTTTTTAAAGAGAGCAGCTGCACGTTTCAGGATGCTTCATTTGCATGTTAAATTGCAAGTACAGTTTCTCTCAGATCCAGAGATTTTATTTGTTATGATCCAGACACAGACTCAGCCACCTCCTGCTGCTCTTGACTCTTTTCAGGGTATCAGTCCCAGGCTCAGGTTTCACAACACAAACCACCTGGTTGCAAATAACAGAGCACCACATCCCCACATGCTCCTACACCATTTGCAGCTGGGTCATCACAACAACCATTTCAGGAAACATAACCCAATTTAACACCAAGCTCTCCTGGCACAGTATTCCCTTGGGATCCCCCACACTCCCCACTGCCCTCCCACACCTCCTGCAAGCCCCAGGGTGAGCTCCTCTGACTCCCTGGCCATGCTTTACCTTGCACAAGGCTCCCAAATCCCCCCCACACAACATAACCCCATATTCCTTTGGGCCTCTCTGTGCTCTCCTCTCCTTTGCAAGCCCTGCCACAGGACCCCAAACCTACTCGAGGTCTCCCACAGCCCCAGTGATAAGCACAGGTAGGCACAACAACCCCTCGAAGAGCACCAAGCCTTCCATCACATCCCCCTCCATTTATCCAGCACCCTGCAGCGCTCTCCCTGTCACCCACACAGTAAGCAGAGAATCAAAGAATGGGTTGGGTTGGAAGGGACCTTAAAGACCACTTCGTTCCAAACCCTTTCCATGGGCAGGGACACCTCCCACCAGCCCAGGTTGCTCCAAGCCCCCTCCAACCTGCCCTTCAACCCCTCCAGGGATGGGGCAGCCACAGCTTCTCGGGGCAACCTGGGCCACTGTATCATCATAGAATACTTTGGGTTGGAAGGGACCTTAAAGACCACTTCGTTCCAAACCCTTTCCATGGGCAGGGACACCTCCCACCAGCCCAGGTTCCTCCAAGCCCCCTCCAACCTGCCCTTCAACCCCTCCAGGGATGGGGCAGCCACAGCTTCTCGGGGCAACCTGGGCCACTGCATCATCATAGAACAGTCTGGGTTGGAAGGGACCTTAGAGACCATCTGGGGGTTGGAACTCAAAGACCTTTATGGTCCCTTCCAACCCGAACCATTCTATGATCTCATTCCAAACCCCCTGCCCTAGGCAGGGACATCTCCCACCAGCCCAGGTTCCTCCAAGCCCCCTCCAACCTGGCCTTGAACCCCTCCAGGGATGGGGCAGCCACAGCTTCTCGGGGCAACCTGGGCCACTGCATCATCATAGGATGGGTTAGAAGGGACCTTAAAGACCACCAGAGGGTTGGAACTCGAAGACCTTTATGGTCCCTTCCAACCTGAACCATTCTATGATCTCATTCCAAGCCCCCTGCCCTGGGCAGGGCCACCTCCCACCAGCCCAGGTTCCTCCAAGCCCCCTCCAACCTTGGCCTTGAACCCTTCCAAGGCTGACACAACAGACCTCTCCTTGCCCGCATCCCTGGCGCAAAGCTTCCTCACACCTCCTCCTCCTGCAACCATCCCTCCATCCCTTAAAGGCTGAGCACTCCCCTCACAGAGACAACCCCTCATCCTCACAGACC
>NW_015090761.1:146131-150126 GCF_001431845.1 Calidris pugnax
CCCGGCTGCGCCGCGGCCTCCGCCCGGCCGGGACCCGCCTGGCTGCCGGGGAGACACAGGGCGCATGCGCACCGCTCCCCCCCCCGGACCGCCTTTGTGTGGGCCGTGCCGCCCCCCCTCAGCCACCACCACCCGGTCCCCCCCCGCCTGCCCGCCGTGGTACGGCCCTGCGCCTGCGCACTGGGCGCCGCCGCCGCCATCCCGCCAGGTGTGGGGTGGGCTGGGCCCGGGCGAGGCCTCCCCTCAGCCACCGTCCCCTCCCCAAACATACAGGGTTTTTTAAGTGGGTGACATCACCTGGCGATGTCATCGGGGGTGAAGTCATTCCGCCTCTGTGGCTTTCCCCCCTCTTGCTGGAGTGAGGCCTGGAGGCCTAGGCCACTGTGGGCCTGCCCTGAGGGGCCGCCTCCCCGGGGTTCCTCAGCCTTAGAATCATAGAATAGAATCATAGAAGCATAGAACCTGATTTTAAATTGGAAGAAAAAAGATTCAGATTAGATCTCAAGAAGAAATTTTTTACTGTGAGGGTGGTGAGACACTGGAACAGGTTGCCCAGGGAAGTTGTGGCTGCCCCATCCCTGGAAGTGTTCAAGGCCAGGCTGGATGGGGCCTTGAGCAACCTGCTCTAGTGGGAGGTGTCCCTGCCCATGGCAGGGGGGCTGGAACTAGATGATCTTTGAGGTCCCTTCCAACCCAAACCATTCTAGGATTCTATGAATCATCTGGGGTGGAAGGGACCTCCAAAGGCCATCTAGTCCAACCCCCCCGCAGTCAGCAGGGACACCCCCAACTAGAGCAGGTTGCCCAGGGCCTTGTCGAGCCTCACCTTGAATATCTCCAGGGATGGGGCCTCAACCACCTTCTTTGGCAACCTGTTCCAGTGCTCCACCACCCTCACGGTAAAGAACTTATTCCTTATGTCTGATCTAAATCTGCTTGTCTCCAGTTTAAAGCCGTTACCCCTTGTTCTGTCATTGACAGCCTTTGGAAACAGGCTCTCCCCAGCCTTCTTGTAGGCCCCCCTCAGGTACTGGAAGGCAGCTACTAGGTCTCCCTGGATCCTTCTCCAGGCTGAACAACCCCAGCTCCCTCAGCCTGTCCTCGTAGCAGAGGTGCTCCAACCCTCCAATCATCTTTGTGGCCCTCCTACTCTTCCTGATGCCCCCCAGGATGCCCTTGGCCTTCTTGGCCACCAGGGCCCATTGCTGGCTCATGGGCATCCTGTTGTCCCCAAGATCTTTCTCCTCAGAGCTGCTCTCCAGCAGGTCACCCCCAACCTGTGCTGGTGCAGGGGTTTATTCCTCCCTGGGTGCAGCTCTGGTGCTTGCCCTGGTTGAATTTCATCACTCGGGGGTTAATCATTCCTTGTGCTTGGACTTTCCAGGTTTCCCGGGTGTGTTTGGCTTCCCAGAGAGGCACAGCTTCGGTCAGGCAGCCTGTGCTGCGGGCTCTGAGTCAGAGGGAGGTATGTAGTCACCAGCTTAACCCTGTAGCTGCTGGACTCTGTGCCCGCAGGCTTTCTCCAGAAATCAGGGAGAAGTCAGCCTGCTCTCAGAGGCACGGGACATGGAGCTTGTTTTACCCCTGTGTTTTTAATTTGGAGGTTTTTCTGAGGCTGCAGAGCTGTGCAGGAGCCCGTTCCGAGCTGCTCACAACCGCAGGCGGACGCTGGTTTCGTTTTCATTGAGCTTTCATTGAGACATTCATCACCAGAGCCCGTCCTTCACGGCCCTGCCGACTCGCAGCGCGTTGCTGAGCAAAAAGGCATTGAGCAACGGCAAAGAACAGCCAGCGACGGTCCATTCAGAGGGTTTGATGACATCCCCTTGGCTCTCCTCCCCCGGCCAGACCTCGATGCCGCAGGGAAGGCAGCAGGTCCCAGAGCAGCCTTTAAACGCACCCTGAACCATGTTTTAAATCAGGAGATGACTCAGCAGAGGCGAGAGTCTATTTTTATCTTCTTCCAAGCTTTCTGTGCCGAGCTGAAATTTTATATTAATCCTTTCAGCTCCAGCCCCAAACCGACATCGCCTTCTAACTGTGAAGCCATTCATAGCTCAGGACCTGCGATGGCCGGGAACCCTTCTGCCAAAAACCTCCCGTGCCAAGGAGGGCACATTTTAGCCACAGTCAGCAAAGCAAATACTGTGCAGAGGAAGCCAAACGGCGGCATCTGACCCCGAGCCTTGTTTTCAAAGGAGCCGCACGGGGCTGTGTTTAAACACCTGAGAAAATCGGCCTTGAACCCGCGGCGCCGGAGACTGTCACATGTTCGGCGATGAAAAGAGCCAAGTGATGAGCTGATCCCTCTCCCGCAGGATCCTACCCCACGAGGAACTTCCTCCTGGAAGCTCAGCCGTGGAAAAAACTGTGACACAAGCTAGAAATTAAAAGTACATATTGGCTGAAGAATGACACCATGTGCTTTGAGGCGTTTGGGGAAGAGATCCAAGGCGTCCTCAGTGTATAACCCCCTAAAGCCAAGTTTTAATTTGCTTCCGTAGCTGCGTGGGGAGGTGTAAGAGCAGCAGCTCGCTCCCTTCCGTGGAGTCTCCGGGTTTCCGTGCGTGGCAGGGGATGAGGCTGGTCCCGTGGGGCAGTGGTTTGGCAGGGGTGGCTCTGCTCTGCGGAGGAGTTGGGCTGCAGGAGAAGGCAGCTGCGGGGCAGCTGCAGGCTTTTTTTGGGAGTTTGTTAACGTCCTAGCGTGGCCCCGCAGAGATTTAACCCGGGATGGGACTCTCCAAGGTTGAGCAGAAAGCTGGGGTTTATGGAATATCAATCATTTCAAACTGTAGATCTGCCCAGCCAGAGGTTTTTTTCTCCCTTTTCAAAGCTGGCAGGTGCCTGGGTTTGGATTCGGAGCCTGGGCTTTGGCTCACAGTCTGCAACACCCTCACCCCTTTCCTGCGTCCCAGAGCTCCTTTTAAGTCCTGCTTCAAGGGGAGGGAAGGGAGGAGGGAAGAGAAAAAGCGTAGATCTTAGCTCAGACTCTACATTTGCTGTTTAAAGTCTCCCTGTGCTTCTAGGAGCGGGGTTGGCAGAGGAAAGGGAAGCGTTTAACCCTTTCCCCTGCCCTGCCTGCACAGAAGCTGCAGCAGGAAAGTTGAAGGGAGAAAGGAGGAGGGAATCCACCCCCTCGCCCTGAGCATCTCTCGTACCCCAAAGATACAGCGGGCGAAGGGAGGGAAGCCAGAAGTCTGAGCATCCCTCAGCCACAGAGGGGAAACTGAGGCACGCAGGGCCAGGCTGGTTTGCCCAGGCTTGCACAAGGAAGGGGCTGTAGCGTGTCAGGGAATCGAGCTCCTTTCTCATGAAGTTCACAGCCTGGACCACGTGCAAGACCTTTCCCCCCCCCTTTTAAAGAGGAACTTGGCATTTTTGAGACAAATCATTTGTTTATCTGGAGGGAGATGGGGCGGGGGTGGGGGGGAAGGTTAAAATTATCGTGTGGCTGCAGTTCCCACCCAGGCACAAAAAACAGACGAGAGGCAAGAAAAAGCTGAATGCTGATATTCCAAAATAATATAAATATATATATATACAGGCACGTACCCCGTCACCTCCCCGGGGTGTGCTGAGGATCACAGTTAAAAGCAAAATGCTCTGGGAGGGGAGATTAGAGCCTCCTTCGACCCCCCAGTCTCTTTTAAAGATGGACGATGAGCAAACTGACACCGTGTGAGACGGGACAGGAGGATTTCACCTTGCCCCCCCAATCTCTTTTAAAGATGGACGATGAGCAAAGCGACGCCGTGTTAGATGGGACAGGAGGATTTCACAGAATCACAGAATCACAGAATCTTCTAGGTTGGAAGGGACCTTAAAGATCATCTTGTCCAACCATCCACCTAACTGACAAAAATAGACACCCACACAACAAACAAGGAGCATCATCACTAAACCAGACCTCCCAGCACCACATCAACCCGTCTTTTGAACACCTCCAGGGATGGGGCCTCAACCACCTCCCTGGGCAGCCCATTCCAAGGGCTGAT
>NW_015090761.1:151233-153505 GCF_001431845.1 Calidris pugnax
GCAACTTGAGGCCATTTCCTCTTGTCCTGTCGCCTGTGACTTGAGAAAAGAGACCGACCCCCATCTCTCTACACCCTCCTTTCAGGGAGTTGTAGAGAGCAATAAGGTCTCCCCTCAGCCTCCTCTTCTCCAGGCTGAATAATTTCAAGGCTCTGAACCGTCGGGCGCCGCGGGGGCAGGCGGCTGGGGCGAGGTTAACCACTAACCGTGGCCGATAAGACGAGGCTTCCCCAGCCACCAGCCGTTTATTATGGGGGTGGCCTCTGTGGGCACTTTGGGCTCCCATCTCCCTTCTCCTCGTGGCCCAGGAGCGGGAGACACAAGCCACGGTGCCGCTCAAACCCTTGAAGCTCCTTTTATTTACAGAGCTGAGGAAGAAGAGGAGGAATTTGGTGGCCCAAACCTTAATTTCCCCTCGATTCTTCTGTTGCGGTGTGGCCTCCCCGGCTCTTTTGGGGCTCCCAGTTGGGAGGGAGGTGTGGGGATGCTCAGGCTGTGATAAGGAGTGGGTGCCTTTGGGGAGGCCTGGCCCCGGGTGATAAACAAACACTCTCTCTCTTGCCCGTGACCGGTGTCAGCCCCTTCGAATCAGCCTTAAATGGAAATACCAGCACGGCCCGGGGTGGAAATTCTTGCTTGGCGGGTGTATGACGTGTCTGTCGGGGCGTCCCACCCCTGGGGATGGGCTGGGGAGTGGGAGAGGGGGAGCATCGCCCACCTCCCCCCAGGAGCTTAAATACCCACCTCCCCCCGGACACAAAACCGGCTTTGTTTGGTGCTGGGTAAAAAGATTAGCTCTGTGGTTTGTCAGCACCGATAGCTCCGCTCGGTTTCATAAATGGGGAGATTGAGCTGGATGGAGAAGGCACCACACATTCCTGACAAGTGTTTGGCAGGAGGAAGATGAAGTCTCGGATTTTGGATGCTGAGGGTTGGCCTCCCGCTGCTGGGATGTGCCCAAGAGACCAGTATAAACTATGGGGCAAACTGGGAAGCTCCACTTCCATGTCTCCCCTTGCTCCACGTCCAGCCTTCTCCCATCCGAGCGCCCCAAAGAGCATCAGGTTGGCTTTTGAGAGAGAGAGGGTGACCCAGCTCCTTCCCCGTCCTGTGGAATATGCCAATGCGGAGAGGCCGTGGGCTTGCATTTCTCCTGAATTAACTGAAAAAAAAAATTAACTATTCTCCAAGGACCCAAATGACTTCAGCTGAAGTCAGTGGTATCTGGAGCCCAGAACACATGGTTTTGGTTAAACAAAAGGCCCTGCATACTTTTTGGGGCTTGTAATAGAAGTACCCACCCAGGAAACAAGCAGGAATTCTTTTTTCTCCTTTAAATTACGCTTCAGCTTAATTAGTTTTCCCCACGGACAGGCCCTCAGGTCTGCAAGGAACAAGCCAGGTTTTCACACCCCGCACACCTGGGAGCACAAACACCCGCTCTGCCACCAGGGTGGGCACCAAAGGGGAGATTCTTCCCAAATACCCACATTTTCAGCTCTGCTGATCCCCTCGCAGCCTCCCAGCCCTCCTCCACCTCCCGGGGCTGATGATGATGCTGGTGAGCCTTCCACCAGCCCTGTGGCCACCCAGATTTTCAATCCACCGAGCCCTTTCCCTGGCCAGAAGCACTTTTTTTTTTTTTTTTTCCTGGGGAGCCCCCCCCTTTTTTTTTCTTTTCCCCAGGAGCCCCATCTGAAGACTTCCAGGTCCTCACCTGTGGTTCCCTCTGCCGTGGGCAGGGTTAGAAACAAATCAGGCGCTCACGAGTTATTCCGCCGCAGCCTCCGGTGAGTCATGGCATTTCCGAGGGAGGGAGGGAAAAAATCCACTTGAATCTTGCTAAAACACAACCAAGAATCTTGCTAAAACACAACCAAGATTTAGTTCGCTCCCAAGCTCAGGGCGAGTTAAAAAATGAATGAATCCCCACCTCTCCTGCTTCAATCTGCTTTTTTCGGGGGGGTAATTTTCCTTAGGTGCTCCCCTGATATCCTGACTGCAGAAGAGCTGGTTGGGAAAGGGCAAAAATTCCAAAGGTTTAACTTTTTTTTTTTAATTTTATTTATTTTTTTCCTCTCAGCTCAAGTTCCCTCCCATAAAAAAAAAAAAAAAAAAAAAAAAGGAAAAGAAAACCCAGACCCGAGGTGGAATTTCCCTGCTTTCCAGCTCAGAGGAGAAGAGATGACTGTTTTGTAAGACGAGTGAGTGGTTTTTTTTGGGCAGAGTTGAGCTTTGCACCTTGCCCAGCCGTGCCCCCCCCCCCCCCCCC
>NW_015090761.1:153515-154273 GCF_001431845.1 Calidris pugnax
TGGCCGGGATTTCTCACCAGGTAATATGTGGTGTAATCCCCTTTTCCCTGAAAAACCAAAAACCCGTGGTTTGGCTCACTTGAGGCAACTGTTGCGTGATGGGGGGTGGGCAGGAACATCTTGGGAGAAACCTTCCTGCCAGCTTCGATCTGATTCTGGAGCTTCGAGACCCATTTGGGGAGGAAATCGATGAAGAAAAGGGAAAACGAGCGGGACTAAAAAAGAAAAAGTGCTGCGAGGGGTGAGTTTGGCTTTTACCAAACCCCACACCGAAACCTCGCTGTGGTTTCTCGGTGGTGGCAGGACCACCTGGAGGTTTGGCAGAGAAACCTGCCCCCGGGGCCAGCCCTCCTTAGCGTCATCGTAGCCCTGGTCGCCCTAATCCTAGTCCTGGTTGCCTTAGTCTTAGTCCTGGTCGCCTTAATCCCAGTCACCCTAGTTTTAGTCGTCCTAATCTTGGTTCTAGTTGTCCTAATCTTGCTTTTCCTCGTCCTAATCCTAGTCCCTAGTCCCTAATCCCCAGATTTTAGCTCCTCCTCTTCCTACTCCGCCCCCCCCCTTTATAAGCTCCCCCACCCGCTGCTCTCCATACATTGCACCAGCCGTCGGGTTAGTGAGAACATCCTCCTGTCGCCACTCAGCCGTGCCCGGGCCTGTCCCGAGCCGTGCCCGGTGCCGTGCTCACCCTCCGGAGCCGTGCCCGGTGCCGTGCCCCCCCCCTCCGAGGCCGTGCGCCCCCCTCCCCGCCGCCCCGCCCC
>NW_015090761.1:155203-161312 GCF_001431845.1 Calidris pugnax
GTGAGTGTGTGGGGCAGGGGGAGAGTGAATCTGTGGGGCAGGGGGAGAGTGGCAACAACGGAGGTGGGATGGGAAGGGTGATGTCAGCCCTCTGGGTGTGGGGCAGCGGGGCAAGTGCGCAAGCGCTTTGGCCCGCAGGCCCCACGAGGGCCGTGGGGCTGGGAGGTGACGTGGGGCTGGAGGTTTGCCCTATGGCACTGCCTGTGCCGGAGGGGGATTTCCATTCCCTGCGCTCTGAGCCTCCTTTACCAGTTCGGGGTTGGGATGTGGTGGCGATACCAAGGCCGTGTGGGACGTTGGAAGGCGTGGGGCTCGGATGTTGGCACCTCTGGGCTACCTGCCACAGGAATGCCATCCCTCCGGCTTGCCCAAAGGATGCCCAAACCCTGAACCCGGCTGATTTTTAGGGCAAAAAAAATCCCACCTGGGCCTGGCGTGTTTCTGGGCGTTGCTGGAGAGCTGGGAAATCCCTAAAGTCTTGTCTCACCTGAAGTCAGGGGGATCCCTCCCTGGGGTTTTATCCTGGGGGATCCCGCCGTGAGGGTTTTATCCCGGGACTGGCCTGCAATCCCTGCTGCCACGAGGGAGCCATGGCCCCGGGACACGTGGTGGTGGCTGCTCCGGGGCTGGAATTGTGGTTGCTGAGCTCAGCTCTGCCCAGAACAGGTTCCAAGAGTTGACTTCTCATCCAGTTCCTTCCCAACATTGTTCAAGAGGGTTTATTTAGACTTTCCTGATAAAATCAAGCCTAACAGAACCCATCACGCTCTTAACAACTTCTTTTTTTTTTTTTTTTAACTTTATGGTTTTTTTTGGTTTTTTCCTTTTTTTTTTTTTAATGAAAGAAAAGAGGAGGAGGGGGACTGGTCAGGAGCTCTGTTGCCCCACGTGATAATCGACCCACACCGTGGGTGCAGTTCCTTCCTCTCCTCACCAGAACTTGTTGTTTCATGCCTGGACTTGGGCCACGGCTCCCGAGGAGGAATGCTGCTGGATTTGTGAGAGCACAAACTGTATCTCGGGGGGTGGGGGGGTGGGGGGTGTGAAACCAGAGTCATGGAATGGTAGGGGTGGGAAGGGACCTCTGGAGATCATTTTCTCCAACCCCCTGCCAGAGCAGGTCCACCCACAGCAGGTCCCACAGGAACGTGTCCTGGTGGGGTTTGAATATCTCCAGAGGAAACCCCCCCACTCTCTCTGGGCAGTTCTGCCACCCTCAAAGGGACATTTTCCTTATTTCCCATGTCCCAGTTTGTGCCCATCACCCCTTGTCCTGTCCCCGGGCACCACTGAGAAGAGTCTGGCCCCATCCTCTTGCCCCCCACCCTTTAGTTCTTGCTCAGCATCGATGAGATCCCCTCTCAGTCTGCTCTTCCCAGCTGAACAGCCCCAGGTCCCTCAGCCTTTCCTCAGCAGAGAGATGCTCCAATCCCTTGATCATCTCTGTAGCCTCTGCTGTCCCCTCTCCAGCAGTTCCCTGTCCTTCTGGAACTGGGGAGCCCACAACTGGTCCCAGTGCTCTAGACGTGGTCCCACCAGGGCAGAGCAGAGAGGGAGGATGACCTCCCTGGACCTGCTGGCCACGCTCTTCTTATTACACCCCAAAAAAACCCCAAACCCTGTATTTCTCAGACCTGTGCCCTTGGAGCAGCAGCATTTTGGGTGTCTGCCTGGCATTTTGGGTGTCTGCCTGGCACCTCTTTTATCCGTGGTCCCTAAAACCATTGTCAAAGAGCTTTTCCTGCTGCGATGGAGGGCTGTGTATAAATCCCACCGGCATGTTCATCGCTGGGCAGGAGTTCAGCGAGGGACCCACCTCCTTCAAAACACAAACCGGGGAGGTGGAAGAAGGGAAAAGTCAAAGCTTGACGATTCTCAGAGCTTTTTATTTTTTTTTTATTTTTTTCCCCCAGACCTGATCACCCAGAGGCTTCTAGCTGGTGGTGGGGGCGTTGGGGATTCCTGCGCTTGGCAATTCCTCTGCCTTGAGGCAACACTTTCTTTCTTGGGATGTTTACTCTGGGTGAAAACTCCTCCCGAATACCATCGCCCTCTCGCCCACGGGCTCCCAGCCCGGGTTTCTCCTCGTGCTTTGCGAGGCTGATGGGTTGAGTCAGGGGTGGCAGCCCTCACCTCTGTGCCGGGGGGCCGTGCACTTGAGCTGCACTTGCTAAGGCTGATAAACCTTATCGTGGGCTTGGGCAAGCTCTGCTGAGGAGCTGGGTCATCAACAGCAGTGAAATCCTGAGCCTGAGGGGGCCTTTCCCAACAGCAGATAAGGCTGGGTTGTTGCTGTGATCATCACCTCCACGGCCTGGTGGAGTTTAAATGGGGAGGAAAAAGGTGGTGGTTTTTTAATTCTCTGTGTTGGGATGGGTTGCCTGGTCTCAGTCCCTGAAGACTTTCAAGACCAGGGTGGGTAAAGGCTTTTGTGGCGGGGAGGTAGAAGCAAGTTTTTGGGTTTTTTTGTTTTTTTTCTTTTTTTTTTTCTCTTAAGCTGGCAAGAAAAGCACTTTATAAACTCACAAACCCTCCCAGCTGGAGAAAGCAGCAGCGGGAGATGCGGAGCCAGAAGCTGGTGGAAGGAAGTGGATTTGGTTCCTCCGAGTCAGGGGCTGGAGATGGTCCCATTCCTGGGGTTCCTGGGCTGGCTGGGACTTGGGGGGTGGCTGTGCCTCTCGCTGTCCATTTGTCTGTCCGGGCAAAGCTGCGTGCTGGGAAAGAAAGGAGGGGGGAAATTGCCCTCTCCATGGCCTGGTTGGTGTTTTTTGTGGGTCTGAGTCACGCTCTGCAGCCCCGTGACCTGCTGTGGCCGGTTTGGTGCTCACACCCTTCTTTGTACAAGCTCGGGAAGTGTCCGGGGAGGACAGGGGGGGGAATGGACTGGCTCAGGGGACACTGGGACAGCTCGAATCTCTATTGTTCCAGCCTTCCAAGGCAGCTTCTGACTCACGGCAGAAATATTTGCTTTAAGAGGCAGGTTTCAGGCTTGGGGTGAGGGGAAGGTGCCTCTGCCAGACTCTGTCTGCCGGGCATCATCCTTCCCTCTCACACACGGAGATTTATATCCCTTTAGGGTGGATTTATATCCCTTTAGGGTGGATTTACATCCCTATAGATCCATGGGGCAGCTGTGCTGGTTGAGATGCCAGCACTGTGCCTCTCGGGTACCCAAATACTCCCCCAAAACCCTGCCTTTTTCTGTCGAGCATCGTCCCCCCGCAGCCGGGGGTACAAAAAGAGCTGAGCCAGCAGAAAAGTGCAGGGTGAACCGGCGGAAACGGGGCCGTTGGCTTCCCGATCCGTGGCAAAGATACCGGGGATGATGCGGAAACACCGGAGGCCATGCCGTCCCCCGGGAGCCCGGAGCAGGCCCGGGTGTTTCTTGTGGGCACGGGAGCCCCGTACCAGCCTTGACACGGGGCCGGTTTCCTCCCCACAAACGCCCTCCCTGTTCCTCTTCCCCTGCCCCTTCCATTTTTATTTTTTTTTTTGCTGCCGTGGGGTTGAGGAGCTGAGAAATTGGGGAAGGAAAAAGGGGGCCCTCCTTTTTCTGTCGAGCATCGTCCCCCCGCAGCCGGGGGTACAAAAAGAGCTGAGCCAGCAGAAAAGTGCAGGGTGAACCGGCGGAAACGGGGCCGTTGGCTTCCCGATCCGTGGCAAAGATACCGGGGATGATGCGGAAACACCGGAGGCCATGCCGTCCCCCGGGAGCCCGGAGCAGGCCCGGGTGTTTCTTGTGGGCACGGGAGCCCCGTACCAGCCTTGACACGGGGCCGGTTTCCTCCCCACAAACGCCCTCCCTGTTCCTCTTCCCCTGCCCCTTCCATTTTTATTTTTTTTTTTGCTGCCGTGGGGTTGAGGAGCTGAGAAATTGGGGAAGGAAAAAGGGGGCCCTGGTGTTATCCTAAGGAAGCGTTCAGCCAGCCTTTGCCTTGCTGATAACCCCCACGGGGGAATCCCTCTGCAAACCTCCTCCTTGCCCTTTGCCAAGGAAATTTGCTTCAAGATCCACCAGGGTAGGTTTAGACTGAACATTAGGAAAGAATTTTTCACACAAAGAGTGGTCGGGCATTGGAATAGGCTGCCCAGGGAGGTGGTGGAGTCACCATCCCTGGATGGGTTTAAGAACTGTTTAGATGTGGTGTTGGGGGATATGGTGTAGGAGAGAACTTTGTAGAGTAGGGTAGATGGTTGGACTTGATGATCCCAAGGGTCTCTTCCAGGTTCTATGGTTCATCCATCCCAGGGAAAATGCCCTCCACCTGTGTCAAGGGGAGGTTTGGCCACCAGCTCCAGCACCTCCAAGCCACCCCAGAGCTCCTCTCCCTTCACCTGAGAGCGCTGGGCAGAGCAGCTCTTGCCCGTCTCTTTCTTGGGATGGTTTTTAACTCCTGTGTTTTGTTTTTTTTTTTTTAACAGGGGGCTGTCTTGGAAATTTCTGCAGTAGCACTGGGTAGGAGGGACAAGTTGGATCCCTTGGACCCCGGCAGGGGAGAAGAGTATTACTATGTCCAGGAGAGCAACTTCTACTGCAAGAAGTGCCCTCCAGGTAAGATGGTCTCAAACGTGGATCACCCCACCTCCAGCCCTGCTGGGTTTCCTTCTGGCTCCTTGCGGGGGGGGGCAGTGGGTTCTCCGGCTCTCCTCTGCTCCCCAAACCTGGTGAGATTGAACCTGTCGTGAGATCCAACACAGGAAGGACATGGACCTGTTGGACGGGTCCAGTGGAGGGCCATAAGATGCTCAAAGGGATGGAGCCACCTCCCTGTGAGGACAGGCTGAGAGAGCTGGGGGGGTTCAGCCTGGAGAAGAGAAAGCTCCGGGTGAGACCTTAGAGCCCCTTCCAGTATCTGAAGGGGCTCCAGGAGAGCTGGGGAGGGACTCTTTGTTGGGAAGTGCAGTGACAGGACAAGGGGAAACGGTTTTAAATTGGAAGAGGGGAGATGTAGATGAGATATTAGGAAGAAATTTGTCACTCTGAGAGTGGTAAGAGCATTGCCCGGAGAAGCTGTGGCTGCCCCATCCCTGGAGGGGTTCAAGGCCAGGTTGGAGGGGGCTTGGAGCAACCTGGGCTGGTGGGAGGTGTCCCTGTCCAGTGCAGGATGATCTTTAAGGTCCCTTCCAACTCTAACCATTCTGTGATTCTATCTAAGGACACATTTAGGAGAACATGTTCCTTGTGATCCTTCCAAATTTGCCTCTTAACCGTGTTGTCTGCAGAATCAGGTCCCTTTCTGTGAAGACATCCCTGTCCTCTGCTGCCTGGTCACAGATTCACCCTTGCTTTCCCCTCTTCTTCTTGCAGGCAAGTACGTTGCTGCTCACTGCAAGGAGCCCAATGGCTCCAGCCTGTGTTTGCCCTGTAAAGAGGACGAATCCATCGGGTACCCAAACGAATACACCGAATATCCAAACGACTTTTTGAAGTGTCTCCCCTGCCGGACGTGTAGGGAAGGTAGGAGCTGGTGGTGGAAGAGGGTGACGCTGGCTGGTAGCACAGGTTGGGTGGGATCAGCTGACTGGAGACCTCTCTAATATTTCAAGAGCACAGTCACCTCCAGCGTCCCCCAAAGAGTGGCTCTGGGTCTGGAATGGGTGTCATGGCTTGTGCCAGACCTACATCTCCGTTTGCTGCAGCATCCCCTCCTACAAAGCTTGGACACGAGACCTCCATCCAGCCTGGACCAGGGTTCACGGCAGCGTCGTAGGCTGCTGCTGGTGGAGCTTTGATGCGAGCCTTGCTTTTCTCTTGGGTATGGTGAGGTTTTGGGGGCAGGAGAGGGGAAGGTGAAGGCTGAAACTCCGTAGCAGAGTGACATGTTCTTCCCCAGGCTTGTGGGTCAGCCCGGGTCGTTAGCTGCCTTAATGAGGGAAGTGGGTGGAGGAGTGTGGGGCGGTGGGGCTGGGGTAGAGCCCTCTCCTCTTGCCCCACAGATGAGGTGGAGACAAGTCCCTGCAGACCCACCAGCAACACCCAGTGTGCCTGCAAGAGTGGTACCTTCTGCTCCCCGGACCACCCCTGTGAGATGTGCCAGAAGTGCCGGCCCCGGTGAGTTGGGTGCTGTGGCTGGGGGTTGTGGGGGGGCCACCAGGATCTGTGCTGCCA
>NW_015090761.1:167212-179038 GCF_001431845.1 Calidris pugnax
TTGTCCAGCTTTTTTTGGTCGTAAGTTAGTTTCTGAATGCAAGTTTTTTTTTTTCTTTCAGTGGATAACAATTATTTAGGGGGAAAAAAACCCAAAACCCAACCCGAAAGCAACCAGCGGAGGTAGTTCTCTGGAGAACTCACAGGCTCAGCTCTTCTGCCTCTTGTATTTTCAAACGATTAACATTTTTTTTTTTTTTTTTTTTTTAATTTTTTGTTTTTTTTTTGTTTTTTCTCTTTTTTTTTTTTTAATGAAAGAAAAGAGGAGGAGGGGGACTGGTCAGGAGCTCTGTTGCCCCACGTGATAATCGACCCACACCGTGGGTGCAGTTCCTTCCTCTCCTCACCAGAACTTGTTGTTTCATGCCTGGACTTGGGCCACGGCTCCCGAGGAGGAATGCTGCTGGATTTGTGAGAGCACAAACTGTATCTCGGGGGGTGGGGGGGTGGGGGGTGTGAAACCAGAGTCATGGAATGGTAGGGGTGGGAAGGGACCTCTGGAGATCATTTTCTCCAACCCCCTGCCAGAGCAGGTCCACCCACAGCAGGTCCCACAGGAACGTGTCCTGGTGGGGTTTGAATATCTCCAGAGGAAACCCCCCCACTCTCTCTGGGCAGTTCTGCCACCCTCAAAGGGACATTTTCCTTATTTCCCATGTCCCAGTTTGTGCCCATCACCCCTTGTCCTGTCCCCGGGCACCACTGAGAAGAGTCTGGCCCCATCCTCTTGCCCCCCACCCTTTAGTTCTTGCTCAGCATCGATGAGATCCCCTCTCAGTCTGCTCTTCCCAGCTGAACAGCCCCAGGTCCCTCAGCCTTTCCTCAGCAGAGAGATGCTCCAATCCCTTGATCATCTCTGTAGCCTCTGCTGTCCCCTCTCCAGCAGTTCCCTGTCCTTCTGGAACTGGGGAGCCCACAACTGGTCCCAGTGCTCTAGACGTGGTCCCACCAGGGCAGAGCAGAGAGGGAGGATGACCTCCCTGGACCTGCTGGCCACGCTCTTCTTATTACACCCCAAAAAAACCCCAAACCCTGTATTTCTCAGACCTGTGCCCTTGGAGCAGCAGCATTTTGGGTGTCTGCCTGGCATTTTGGGTGTCTGCCTGGCACCTCTTTTATCCGTGGTCCCTAAAACCATTGTCAAAGAGCTTTTCCTGCTGCGATGGAGGGCTGTGTATAAATCCCACCGGCATGTTCATCGCTGGGCAGGAGTTCAGCGAGGGACCCACCTCCTTCAAAACACAAACCGGGGAGGTGGAAGAAGGGAAAAGTCAAAGCTTGACGATTCTCAGAGCTTTTTATTTTTTTTTTATTTTTTTCCCCCAGACCTGATCACCCAGAGGCTTCTAGCTGGTGGTGGGGGCGTTGGGGATTCCTGCGCTTGGCAATTCCTCTGCCTTGAGGCAACACTTTCTTTCTTGGGATGTTTACTCTGGGTGAAAACTCCTCCCGAATACCATCGCCCTCTCGCCCACGGGCTCCCAGCCCGGGTTTCTCCTCGTGCTTTGCGAGGCTGATGGGTTGAGTCAGGGGTGGCAGCCCTCACCTCTGTGCCGGGGGGCCGTGCACTTGAGCTGCACTTGCTAAGGCTGATAAACCTTATCGTGGGCTTGGGCAAGCTCTGCTGAGGAGCTGGGTCATCAACAGCAGTGAAATCCTGAGCCTGAGGGGGCCTTTCCCAACAGCAGATAAGGCTGGGTTGTTGCTGTGATCATCACCTCCACGGCCTGGTGGAGTTTAAATGGGGAGGAAAAAGGTGGTGGTTTTTTAATTCTCTGTGTTGGGATGGGTTGCCTGGTCTCAGTCCCTGAAGACTTTCAAGACCAGGGTGGGTAAAGGCTTTTGTGGCGGGGAGGTAGAAGCAAGTTTTTGGGTTTTTTTGTTTTTTTTCTTTTTTTTTTTTCTCTTAAGCTGGCAAGAAAAGCACTTTATAAACTCACAAACCCTCCCAGCTGGAGAAAGCAGCAGCGGGAGATGCGGAGCCAGAAGCTGGTGGAAGGAAGTGGATTTGGTTCCTCCGAGTCAGGGGCTGGAGATGGTCCCATTCCTGGGGTTCCTGGGCTGGCTGGGACTTGGGGGGTGGCTGTGCCTCTCGCTGTCCATTTGTCTGTCCGGGCAAAGCTGCGTGCTGGGAAAGAAAGGAGGGGGGAAATTGCCCTCTCCATGGCCTGGTTGGTGTTTTTTGTGGGTCTGAGTCACGCTCTGCAGCCCCGTGACCTGCTGTGGCCGGTTTGGTGCTCACACCCTTCTTTGTACAAGCTCGGGAAGTGTCCGGGGAGGACAGGGGGGGGAATGGACTGGCTCAGGGGACACTGGGACAGCTCGAATCTCTATTGTTCCAGCCTTCCAAGGCAGCTTCTGACTCACGGCAGAAATATTTGCTTTAAGAGGCAGGTTTCAGGCTTGGGGTGAGGGGAAGGTGCCTCTGCCAGACTCTGTCTGCCGGGCATCATCCTTCCCTCTCACACACGGAGATTTATATCCCTTTAGGGTGGATTTATATCCCTTTAGGGTGGATTTACATCCCTATAGATCCATGGGGCAGCTGTGCTGGTTGAGATGCCAGCACTGTGCCTCTCGGGTACCCAAATACTCCCCCAAAACCCTGCCTTTTTCTGTCGAGCATCGTCCCCCCGCAGCCGGGGGTACAAAAAGAGCTGAGCCAGCAGAAAAGTGCAGGGTGAACCGGCGGAAACGGGGCCGTTGGCTTCCCGATCCGTGGCAAAGATACCGGGGATGATGCGGAAACACCGGAGGCCATGCCGTCCCCCGGGAGCCCGGAGCAGGCCCGGGTGTTTCTTGTGGGCACGGGAGCCCCGTACCAGCCTTGACATGGGGCTGGTTTCCTCCCCACAAACGCCCTCCCTGTTCCTCTTCCCCTGCCCCTTCCATTTTTATTTTTTTTTTTGCTGCCGTGGGGTTGAGGAGCTGAGAAATTGGGGAAGGAAAAAGGGGGCCCTGGTGTTATCCTAAGGAAGCGTTCAGCCAGCCTTTGCCTTGCTGATAACCCCCACGGGGGAATCCCTCTGCAAACCTCCTTCTTGCCCTTTGCCAAGGAAATTTGCTTCAAGATCCACCAGGGTAGGTTTAGACTGAACATTAGGAAAGAATTTTTCACACAAAGAGTGGTCGGGCATTGGAATAGGCTGCCCAGGGAGGTGGTGGAGTCACCATCCCTGGATGGGTTTAAGAACTGTTTAGATGTGGTGTTGGGGGATATGGTGTAGGAGAGAACTTTGTAGAGTAGGGTAGATGGTTGGACTTGATGATCCCAAGGGTCTCTTCCAGGTTCTATGGTTCATCCATCCCAGGGAAAATGCCCTCCACCTGTGTCAAGGGGAGGTTTGGCCACCAGCTCCAGCACCTCCAAGCCACCCCAGAGCTCCTCTCCCTTCACCTGAGAGCGCTGGGCAGAGCAGCTCTTGCCCGTCTCTTTCTTGGGATGGTTTTTAACTCCTGTGTTTTGGTTTTTTTTTTTTTAACAGGGGGCTGTCTTGGAAATTTCTGCAGTAGCACTGGGTAGGAGGGACAAGTTGGATCCCTTGGACCCCGGCAGGGGAGAAGAGTATTACTATGTCCAGGAGAGCAACTTCTACTGCAAGAAGTGCCCTCCAGGTAAGATGGTCTCAAACGTGGATCACCCCACCTCCAGCCCTGCTGGGTTTCCTTCTGGCTCCTTGCGGGGGGGGGCAGTGGGTTCTCCGGCTCTCCTCTGCTCCCCAAACCTGGTGAGATTGAACCTGTCGTGAGATCCAACACAGGAAGGACATGGACCTGTTGGACGGGTCCAGTGGAGGGCCATAAGATGCTCAAAGGGATGGAGCCACCTCCCTGTGAGGACAGGCTGAGAGAGCTGGGGGGGTTCAGCCTGGAGAAGAGAAAGCTCCGGGTGAGACCTTAGAGCCCCTTCCAGTATCTGAAGGGGCTCCAGGAGAGCTGGGGAGGGACTCTTTGTTGGGAAGTGCAGTGACAGGACAAGGGGAAACGGTTTTAAATTGGAAGAGGGGAGATGTAGATGAGATATTAGGAAGAAATTTGTCACTCTGAGAGTGGTAAGAGCATTGCCCGGAGAAGCTGTGGCTGCCCCATCCCTGGAGGGGTTCAAGGCCAGGTTGGAGGGGGCTTGGAGCAACCTGGGCTGGTGGGAGGTGTCCCTGTCCAGTGCAGGATGATCTTTAAGGTCCCTTCCAACTCTAACCATTCTGTGATTCTATCTAAGGACACATTTAGGAGAACATGTTCCTTGTGATCCTTCCAAATTTGCCTCTTAACCGTGTTGTCTGCAGAATCAGGTCCCTTTCTGTGAAGACATCCCTGTCCTCTGCTGCCTGGTCACAGATTCACCCTTGCTTTCCCCTCTTCTTCTTGCAGGCAAGTACGTTGCTGCTCACTGCAAGGAGCCCAATGGCTCCAGCCTGTGTTTGCCCTGTAAAGAGGACGAATCCATCGGGTACCCAAACGAATACACCGAATATCCAAACGACTTTTCGGGTCCAGTGGAGGGCCATAAGATGCTCAAAGGGATGGAGCCACCTCCCTGTGAGGACAGGCTGAGAGAGCTGGGGGGGTTCAGCCTGGAGAAGAGAAAGCTCCGGGTGAGACCTTAGAGCCCCTTCCAGTATCTGAAGGGGCTCCAGGAGAGCTGGGGAGGGACTCTTTGTTGGGAAGTGCAGTGACAGGACAAGGGGAAACGGTTTTAAATTGGAAGAGGGGAGATGTAGATGAGATATTAGGAAGAAATTTGTCACTCTGAGAGTGGTAAGAGCATTGCCCGGAGAAGCTGTGGCTGCCCCATCCCTGGAGGGGTTCAAGGCCAGGTTGGAGGGGGCTTGGAGCAACCTGGGCTGGTGGGAGGTGTCCCTGTCCAGTGCAGGATGATCTTTAAGGTCCCTTCCAACTCTAACCATTCTGTGATTCTATCTAAGGACACATTTAGGAGAACATGTTCCTTGTGATCCTTCCAAATTTGCCTCTTAACCGTGTTGTCTGCAGAATCAGGTCCCTTTCTGTGAAGACATCCCTGTCCTCTGCTGCCTGGTCACAGATTCACCCTTGCTTTCCCCTCTTCTTCTTGCAGGCAAGTACGTTGCTGCTCACTGCAAGGAGCCCAATGGCTCCAGCCTGTGTCGGCCCTGTAAAGAGGACGAATCCATCGGGTACCCAAACGAATACACCGAATATCCAAACGACTTTTTGAAGTGTCTCCCCTGCCGGACGTGTAGGGAAGGTAGGAGCTGGTGGTGGAAGAGGGTGACGCTGGCTGGTAGCACAGGTTGGGTGGGATCAGCTGACTGGAGACCTCTCTAATATTTCAAGAGCACAGTCACCTCCAGCGTCCCCCAAAGAGTGGCTCTGGGTCTGGAATGGGTGTCATGGCTTGTGCCAGACCTACATCTCCGTTTGCTGCAGCATCCCCTCCTACAAAGCTTGGACACGAGACCTCCATCCAGCCTGGACCAGGGTTCACGGCAGCGTCGTAGGCTGCTGCTGGTGGAGCTTTGATGCGAGCCTTGCTTTTCTCTTGGGTATGGTGAGGTTTTGGGGGCAGGAGAGGGGAAGGTGAAGGCTGAAACTCCGTAGCAGAGTGACATGTTCTTCCCCAGGCTTGTGGGTCAGCCCGGGTCGTTAGCTGCCTTAATGAGGGAAGTGGGTGGAAGAGTGTGGGGCGGTGGGGCTGGGGTAGAGCCCTCTCCTCTTGCCCCACAGATGAGGTGGAGACAAGTCCCTGCAGACCCACCAGCAACACCCAGTGTGCCTGCAAGAGTGGTACCTTCTGCTCCCCGGACCACCCCTGTGAGATGTGCCAGAAGTGCCGGCCCCGGTGAGTTGGGTGCTGTGGCTGGGGGTTGTGGGGGGGCCACCAGGATCTGTGCTGCCAACCCCAGCCCCTGATCCTGCCCCCTTCTTACTTCCAGGTGTTCCCAAGGCGAAGTGGAGCTGGCTCCCTGCACGCCCCACAGCGACCGTCAGTGTGGTCCCCCCACCGACACCTCGTCCGGCTCCTCCTGTAAGTTGGGGGGCTGCTGGAGGAGGGGGGGGACGGGCTGGGGGGTGGTGGTGTGAGGTGCTGCTGAGAGGACTTGGAGCAGCTCCTCAAACACCCCGTTTTATCCCCTTTAGACAACTGGATCCTGATCGTTGCGCTGTTGGTAGCAGCTGTGGTCGTGCTTGTTGTCTTCATCTGCAAGAAATACGGGTGCTACTGTTGCCCAAGTGAGCTTCTGGGGACCCCTGGAGCCCTCACCCCCAGCTGGGGGCTGTGTGGGGGTGAGGGTTGGGTGGGAAGAGGGATCTGCCTGGGGGAAGAGCCATCACAACACCATTTTTGTCTTCCAGGGGACGGGAGGGACCTGAGCAGAAAGTCCTGCGGCGTGGTGGTGAGTTGCTGGGATGGCAAGGAGGAGGGTGGCAGCTCTGTTTGTGAGGCTGGGGTGAGGTCCCTACTTGGCCAGCAGCTCCTGGGAGGGCTGGAGGGGCAGGGGGATGAGTTTCAACCCCGTAGGGATGGGGGAGAGCTGGGCCAAGCCGAGGAGGGGCTCTGGTAGCCCCCCCTGCTTTGTGGGGGACGCTTGGAGCCCCCCCTCCATTGCTGTTCAAGAGCCCCTTCAAGCTCAAGATGAGCAAGCCCTGCCCTTGATGGATGTTGCTGGGGTAGGTGACATCCCTGAGGGGCTGGTGTGAGTCCTGCCCTCCTGGGGCCACCCAACGGGGCTGGTTTGTGCTTCTCTCCTTCTGCAGGACTACCTGATGCGGCGGGTGACCACCAGGTATGAGAGAGGGAGGCCGGAGATACAGGACAACAACCGCAACGAGAGGAAGAATCTGGTTCCTGTGCCGGGACAAGACCCCGTTATCCGTAAGTGTTGGGGGCCCAGGGATGCACAGGGTGAACCTGTGGGATGAGCTTTGTGGGCATAATCCTTTCGAGGGGTGGCTGACACCCCGGAGGGCCGTGCTGCCATCCAGTGAGAGTTGGACAGGCTGGAGGGCTGGGCCAGGAAGAACCTCATGAGGTTCAACAGGGAAAAGTGTAGGGTCCTGCACCTGGGGAAGAAAAATGTCAGGTACCAGTACAGGTTAGGGGTGGACCTGCTAGAGGCAACTACTGAAGAGAAAGATCTAGGGGTCCTGGTGGACAGTAAAATGACAATGAGTAAACAGTGTGCTCTTGCGGCCAGGAAGGCCAATGGTATCTTGGGTTGCAGAGGGAAGAGTGTGGCCAGCAGGTCAAGGGAAGTCATTCTCCCCCTCTGCTCTGCACTGGTGAGGCCACAACTGGAGTACTGCATCCAGTTCTGGGCTCCCCAGTTCAAGAGGGACAGGGAACTACTGGAAAGAGTCCAGCGAAGGGCAACAAAGATGATTCAAGGATTGGAGCATCTCCCTTATGAGGAGAGACTGAGAGAGCTGGGACTCTTTAGTCTGGAGAAGAGAAGGCTGAGGGGAGACCTTATCAATGCTGACAAGTATCTCAAGGGAGGGTTGAAGGAGGAGGGAGCCAGACTCTTTTCAGTGGTTCCCAGTGAGAGGACGAGGGGCAACGGGCACAAGTTGGAACAGAAGAGGTTCCACTCAAATATGAGGAGAAACTTCTTCACGGTGAGGGTGGCAGAGCCCTGGAACAGGCTGCCCAGGGAGGGTGTGGAGTCCCCTTCCTTGGAGATTTTCAAGACCCGCCTGGATGCTCCTGAGTAACATGCTCTGACAAGCTCTAGGCAATCCTGCTTCAGCAGGGGAGTGGGACTAGATGATCTCTATGGTCCCTTCCAACTCTGAAATTCAGTGACCCAGCTGTCCATGCTCTACCCTGTTCTCTAAGCTTTTTTCCTTCCCTCCTTTAGTTCTGCGTCGCTCTTTTGAGTTCTTTGCCCAAGACGTGCCCTACAAGGACTGGAAGAGGTACGGCCGAGCCCTTGATCTGCTGGAGAACGACATTGTCCTCGCGGAAATGAACGACAAGTACTCTCTGGAGCCCTTCTTCCAGATGCTCAACACGTGGCTCAACAGACAAGGGATGAACGCCTCCGTGAACACGCTGCTGGAGACCCTGCGCCGCATCAATCTCGGAGGGGTTGCAGAAGACATCTCCTCCAAGCTGGTCCAGCAGGGATTCTTCCAGTACGAAGCGAGCTGAGGAGCAGGGCGGGCCCCACATCTCCTCACTTCAAGCTAAAAACCATGAATACCTCTTCAGAAGACTTGAAGCTTTTTGTCTTTTTATTGCTCTCCTGTGGCTCTTCTCTTTTTGAAGCCATTGTACAGTTGGGACGAGCCCGGAGGATGTGATCCTCTTGCGAAGGACAAACCTCATGGTCCTCTCTGCTGAAGCTACGGGCTCCATGTTGGTGCTTCCTTAGGAAAACCAGTGCCTTCATTCTACTGGACCAACCCGAAGAGCCTAAAAACATATCACAAGCTGCCTCTGGGACTATCTCACTCGGAAGCACTGGTGCTCTCCAGCCATCTTCAAGAGCGGTGCAGAAAAGGGCCTTTTTTTGCAGGATGTAGGCATCCCTGTGGTTTTTAACTGGATCATCCTTTTTTTGGGGGGGGGTCCTGGCATCACGCAATGGCTTCTGCTTGTAGAAGATCTCTAAGGTGGCCAGCAAGGTCAATACTGTATGCTCGGTGGACAAGCATGAGTGGGGTTCTTGGGTTCCTTTCCTCCAAGCTCTTGACTGAGTAGGGTTTTAACCGATAGCAGTTCTGCTTGCTGTGAGGAACCAGTTTGAAACTGGACTTTGAGGGGAGGGTGGGAATGATTTAGAATCACAGAATGGTTTCGGTTGGAAAAGACCTTTTAAAAGATCATCAGGTCCAACCACTAACGTAGCACTGCCAAGGCCAGCACTAACCCACGTCCCTCAGCACCACGTGGGCCTGGGTTTTAAATCCCTCCAAGGCTGGTGGCTCCACCGCTGCCCTGGGCAGCCTGGTCCAAGGCTTGACGCCTTGACAACCCTCTTTGGTGAAGAATTTTTTCCCAATATCCATCCAAAACCTCCCTTTTTTCCCAACATCCATCCAAAACCTCCCCTGGTGCAACTTGAGGATGTTTCTTCTGGTTTTGTCACCTTGGGAGAAGGAACACCTCTCTGCACCCTACTTCCAGGGAGGTGCAAAGAGTGATTTACTCGCTGGGGTTGCCTGAGAAAAGGGTCTGTGGGGGGATCTCCACCTCGGAGCAGGATGGAGAACGTGGGCAGCAAACTCAGTTTGTCAAAAAACTCCTCCTCTGACCTTGCTCAAGTGGGTTTGTTCCCCTTCCCTTGGCCGTGGGGTGGCTTTGCTCTCCCTGGCTGTCCCCAGCCAGCGTGGAGAGGTGAAATGCACTGAGGTCTGAGCCATGGGTGACCTTCCATCCATCCTCCAGCCGGATGGGTTGCTCCTCAAGCCCTTTGCTCCTCGCTCTGGCTCTCAACACGTAGCTCAGGGACAACTTGGCTGGTAAAAAAAATACTGCATTACTTGAGCTGGCTCCATGTGCTGCCTTCCCAGTACAGCCCAGTCCACTGGGGACCACCCCCAGCGTGGTGGGACAGGGTGAGGGACATCACCAACCCCTCTCCTGTGAAGCACCCGTCCCTGCCCCTTCTCCTTCCTCCCTCCTCACCACCACCTCAAAAAAAACCCCCTGGTTGTAAAACGCAAGCAGAAAGGTCGTATTTATGTATTTATTAATTGTAAACGTGTACATATCTTAAAAGCTAATATAAAAATAGGTGGTTTTTTTTTTTTTACTATGCATGGTTGGGTGGTTTTATACAGAGCTCTGGCCCAGCCAGTTTGCTGTTTCCAGTTTTTACGTTTCTATGAAGGAGGAATAAACTTTTAAAAAAAAAAACAAAACAAAACCTCCTGGTTTCTCATTTATGTTTTTTTTGTTTTTTTTCTCCCCGACGGCCCGTTCTAGGTCGAGGTGGGCACCGAAGGACAAAACAAAACAAAACCAAACCTCCTGGTTTCTCATTTATGGTTTTTTTGTTTTTTTTCTCCCCGACGACCCGTTCTAGGTCGAGGTGGGCACCGAAGGAGCTGGACCAGATGCTCAGCAGCTGCTCTGTGTGGCACTGAGGACCCGGTTTGTGCTCTGCCACACCAGCATCTCACTGGGAAGGGTCCCCACCAGCGATGCTTCTGCTTTGGGGGGGTGGGATGGGGGCAGAAAAACCCCTCCAGCAGCAAACCTGGGGCTCTGCCTTTACCCCTGCGCCGAGAGTCCCACCCTTTTAAGTCGCCTGCAAAATTTAGGAGGCTGAAATCTCAGTCCCTCGAGGGTGCAGGGGTTGAGACATCTCCCCCCGGGGGGGCCAAGTGATGCTGTTGACCCCCAGGATGAAGCTGCTGCTTTTTTGGGGTGGGGGGGACCACGGTGCTCCCCTCTTTGCCTGCAGAGAGCCAGGGCTCTGCGTGTTGCAATAGCTGTGTTGCAAATCCATGCAGTGCTTGGTGAAGAAGGTGGGGGGGGGTGGAAAAAGGGGCTCTGTTCCCCCCCAGGAACCCCCCCCTTGAGTCAGATTTCTCAATAATGCAAGTCTGGGGCAAGTGCTAAAAGCAGGAGTGACCTGCCAGGCCCCATCGTGGTCCCATCCCATGGTGGCTTCCCAAACATGCAAACCTGGGCAGGGAGCTCCTGCGGAGCCAGGCACATGCAGGATTTAGGGCTGGGACACACTCCCTGGGGGGGGGGAAAGGGGGGGCTCAGGTCCCGGCCTGGGGAAGGCAAATGGGACTCAGAAGCAGTGGTGAGCCACCCCAAATCGAAAGGGAAAGAAACTCATGGTCCTACCTGCTCGCTGGTGCTGCAAAGTGGGAGAACCCCCAGTGTAAGCTGGGCTGGAGCCACAACTTTGCTCCAGCAGCCGTGGCTGAGGATGGGCATGTCAAAAGAGGGACTCCGAGGTGCTCTACTGAGGCCAGCCGGGAAGAGGAGCAAGGAGGAGAAGGTGGGGACACCACCAGGAGAATCCTTACGTGCCATTCTGGGAGTCCTCCTTCCCTACACACCATCCTGAGCATCTTCCAGGATGGGAGTCCTCCATTCCTGCGTGCCATCCTGGGCATCTTCCATCCCTACGTGTCATCCTGGGTGTCCTCCATCCCTACACACCATCCTGGGCGTCCTCCATCCTTACACACCATCCTGAGCATCTTCCAGGATGGGAGTCCTCCATTCCTGCGTGCCATCCTGGGCATCTTCCATCCCTACGTGTCATCCTGGGTGTCCTCCATCCCTACACACCATCCTGGGCGTCCTCCATCCTTACACACCATCCTGAGCATCTTCCAGGATGGGAGTCCTCCATTCCTGCGTGCCATCCTGGGCATCTTCCATCCCTACGTGCCATCCTGGGTGTCCTCCATCCCTACACACAATCCTGGGCATCTTCCAGGATGAGCATCCTCCATCCCTACGTGCCATCTTGGGCGTCCTCCATCCCTACACACCATCCTGGGCATCTTCCAGGATGAGCATCCTCCATCCCTACGTGCCATCCTAGGTGTCCTCCATCCCTACACACACCATCCTGGGCGTCCTCCATCCCTACACACTCACTCCAGCAGCAGCATCATCTCTGCCAGGGATGGGCTCCAAGGAGCTTTCCCTTCTCCCAGCTGGGAAGGGCAAGCAGAGGTTTTGGGGTCTCCCCCATCCTGCTGCCTTCTCCTGCCGGTACCTGCTGCGTTTGTGCACCTACAAGGACACAGGTGGGACATGCAAAGTCAGTCCGATGGGTAAAGCCACCTCTTGTTGTCCAAGAGCTTTTTTTGACAGCTGGATCCTTCTCCACTGTCCCTGGCCATGGTGGGAGCGCTGGTTGGGGGG
>NW_015090761.1:187306-189109 GCF_001431845.1 Calidris pugnax
GGAATAAACTTTTAAAAAAAAAACAAAACAAAACCTCCTGGTTTCTCATTTATGTTTTTTTTGTTTTTTTTCTCCCCGACGGCCCGTTCTAGGTCGAGGTGGGCACCGAAGGAGCTGGACCAGATGCTCAGCAGCTGCTCTGTGTGGCACTGAGGACCCGGTTTGTGCTCTGCCACACCAGCATCTCACTGGGAAGGGTCCCCACCAGCGATGCTTCTGCTTTGGGGGGGTGGGATGGGGGCAGAAAAACCCCTCCAGCAGCAAACCTGGGGCTCTGCCTTTACCCCTGCGCCGAGAGTCCCACCCTTTTAAGTCGCCTGCAAAATTTAGGAGGCTGAAATCTCAGTCCCTCGAGGGTGCAGGGGTTGAGACATCTCCCCCCGGGGGGGCCAAGTGATGCTGTTGACCCCCAGGATGAAGCTGCTGCTTTTTTGGGGTGGGGGGGACCACGGTGCTCCCCTCTTTGCCTGCAGAGAGCCAGGGCTCTGCGTGTTGCAATAGCTGTGTTGCAAATCCATGCAGTGCTTGGTGAAGAAGGTGGGGGGGGGTGGAAAAAGGGGCTCTGTTCCCCCCCAGGAGCCCCCCCCTTGAGTCAGATTTCTCAATAATGCAAGTCTGGGGCAAGTGCTAAAAGCAGGAGTGACCTGCCAGGACCCATCGTGGTCCCATCCCATGGTGGCTTCCCAAACATGCAAACCTGGGCAGGGAGCTCCTGCGGAGCCAGGCACATGCAGGATTTAGGGCTGGGACACACTCCCTGGGGGGGGGGAAAGGGGGGGCTCAGGTCCCGGCCTGGGGAAGGCAAATGGGACTCAGAAGCAGTGGTGAGCCACCCCAAATCGAAAGGGAAAGAAACTCATGGTCCTACCTGCTCGCTGGTGCTGCAAAGTGGGAGAACCCCCAGTGTAAGCTGGGCTGGAGCCACAACTTTGCTCCAGCAGCCGTGGCTGAGGATGGGCATGTCAAAAGAGGGACTCCGAGGTGCTCTACTGAGGCCAGCCGGGAAGAGGAGCAAGGAGGAGAAGGTGGGGACACCACCAGGAGAATCCTTACGTGCCATTCTGGGAGTCCTCCTTCCCTACACACCATCCTGAGCATCTTCCAGGATGGGAGTCCTTCATTCCTGCGTGCCATCCTGGGCATCTTCCATCCCTACGTGTCATCCTGGGTGTCCTCCATCCCTACACACCATCCTGGGCGTCCTCCATCCTTACACACCATCCTGAGCATCTTCCAGGATGGGAGTCCTCCATTCCTGCGTGCCATCCTGGGCATCTTCCATCCCTACGTGCCATCCTGGGTGTCCTCCATCCCTACACACAATCCTGGGCATCTTCCAGGATGAGCATCCTCCATCCCTACGTGCCATCTTGGGCGTCCTCCATCCCTACACACCATCCTGGGCATCTTCCAGGATGAGCATCCTCCATCCCTACGTGCCATCCTAGGTGTCCTCCATCCCTACACACACCATCCTGGGCGTCCTCCATCCCTACACACTCACTCCAGCAGCAGCATCATCTCTGCCAGGGATGGGCTCCAAGGAGCTTTCCCTTCTCCCAGCTGGGAAGGGCAAGCAGAGGTTTTGGGGTCTCCCCCATCCTGCTGCCTTCTCCTGCCGGTACCTGCTGCGTTTGTGCACCTACAAGGACACAGGTGGGACATGCAAAGTCAGTCCGATGGGTAAAGCCACCTCTTGTTGTCCAAGAGCTTTTTTTGACAGCTGGATCCTTCTCCACTGTCCCTGGCCATGGTGGGAGCGCTGGTTGGGGGGGGGGGGGGGCGGGGGCCACCCCCAGCAGG
>NW_015090761.1:189119-189339 GCF_001431845.1 Calidris pugnax
CAGCAGGGGACAAGGATGCCCCGTGTCCAGCCGCTTCCTCCCAAACACACAGGGACCACGCTGGGCTTTTAAAATACCATTTATTACAATGGAGCCTTCCAGGCTAAAATCCCAAGCCGGGGGGCCTGGGGTTGGTTTCTGGTGTGGCAGGTTGGGGGGGAAAAAGTGGGTTTGGGGTTGTTTTATTTTTTTTTTTTTGCTTTAAGTTTTCTTTTTTTAA
>NW_015090761.1:189819-195406 GCF_001431845.1 Calidris pugnax
AAAAAAAAAAAAAAAAAAAAGATGAAAAGTTAGAAGCAAGGAGGAGAGGGCTCCTGTCCCCTCTCTCTCCCTGAAGTAGGAGAGACCCCCCCCCCCCCCCCGGGGTGCTGCAGTGCCTGGGGAGGTTTTTGGGGACCGGGGTCCCCTGTGCCCTGCCTGACCCTGCTGTGAGTCAAAGGGGGTGGCAGGACCCCCCCCCCCCCCCCCCCCCCCGCCCCGAAGTGTTGGGGCTCCCCACACCCCTACCTCCCAGGGGGGGGCAGGACCCCCCCCCCCCCCCATTGCAGCTCTGGCTGCCTGGGGTGGTGAGATGCCATCAATCAGCCAAAGAAATCATAATCCTGCAGCTTCTGGTTCTGAATGAAAGTGGAGGCAGGATGGGTTTCTTCTTCTTCCTCATGCTGTGATGTTCCAAAAAGAAAAAAAGCCAAAAAACCCCCCCCCAAAATCCAAAATAAAACCACAACGCAGCCCTCGTGCTCCTGTAAACATGAGTTTCTCCTGCTGCTCGGTCTCTGCTCTGGGGTTTCGGACCCCACCACGTGGGGAGAGAGCAGGGCTCCAGGAGCTCCTGGGGGGCTGGCTGAGCCCCCCCTGCTACCACCGTGTCCTCCGGGGCTGCGGCCGGCGGCGTCCCCTCCACGCCTGGCGCTGGGGCAGGTCATCCCCCTCTTCCTCCTCCTCCCCGTCTCCTCCCAGGGATGCTGGAGCCAGGGCAAGGACGGGCTCTCAAACCACAGCCGAGGAGGAGGAGGAGGGGGAGGAAGAGGAGGCTGTGGCTGCCGACGATGAAGGAGAGGAGGAAGGAGAGGAGGAAGCGTTCCAGAAGAGCCACCGCCTCTTGGGCTGCCGTTTGAGGTGGAGGTAGTCTTCCTTCTCCCGCTCCTTCTTCGCCCGCTGGTAGTGATCCTCCTCCTTCAGGTACCACACCGGCGGCCAGCGGTGCTTCTCGAAGTACTCCTGGTTCTCTGCAGGGATGGGGGGTGGAAATGGGGGGTGAGAAAGGCACCAGGAACCCCCCAGGACCACCCCCTCACCCTGCTCTGGTCCTCTCCCCACTCACCTCCTGACATGGCCTTCATGTCCCGGGGGAACTTGCGGCAGACGTTGTTGTAGTTGGTGCAGATGTGGTGGAGGCACCAGTCGGCGAGCTGGTAGGCGCAGTGGAACTGGAAGAGATGGGAGCTCACGTCAGACAGAGCCACCAGGGAAGCAGGAGGAATTCACCCTATTCCTCCCAAGGACATCCAAGACCAGACCTGGTTGTCCTCTCTGCCAGGAGAACATCACCCCCTAGAGCTGTTGGACCCCGGAGCGTGACATTATAGAATCATAGAGTTGCCCAGGCCGGAAGGGACCTCCAAAGGCCATCTAGTCCCACCTCCCCGCAGTCAGCAGGGACACCCCCAACTAGACCAGGTGGCCCAGGGCCTCGTCGAGCCTCACCTTGAATATCTCCAGGGAAGGGGCCTCAACCACCTCCCTGGGCAACCTGTCCCAGTGCTCCACCACCCTCCCAGTGAAGAACCCTCTCCTCATCTCCAGTCTAAAGCTGTTCCCCTCCAGCTTGAAGCCATTGCCCCTCGTCCTGTCACTGCAGGCCTTTCTAAAGAGGCTCTCCCCAGCCTTCCTGTAGGCCCCTTCAGGGACTGGAAGGCTGCTATTAGGTCTCCCCGGAGCCTCCTCTTCTCCAGGCTGAACAACCCCAGCTCCCTCAGCCTGTCCTCGTAGCAGAGGTGCTCCATCCCCCTGATCATCCTTGTGGCCCTCCTCTGGACCCTCTCCATCATTGCTCAGCACCTCGTGGGTTCTGTCCCACCATGAGCTACCCCTGTCCCACCATGAGCTACCCCTGTCCCACCATGTCCTACCTGAGCCAGCTCCAGGAACACCAGCACGTCCCCATCGATGTCCACCATCATCTGGGCTGCCTCCATCAGACCGGTGACGGTGTACTGCTCTGTGGAGGACACACAGGGTTACAGGGAGGCTGGGACGGGGTGACGGCGGGGGGCACAGCGTTGCCACCCAGCTTGGGGCCAGGGGAGGCCACCATCCTGCTGCAGATGCCCTGACTCACCGGTGAGAGCCACCAGATGTGGCAGGCAGAGGCGGTTGGCGAGGATGATGAGCTTCATGTCGTCAAGGTCGGGGCTGGAGCTGAACTGCCCGGTGTAGAGGTACTCCAGCACCGCCCGCATGCAGCTCTTGCTGGTGTAAGGAAGTGCCACCTGCGGGACACGCACCAATTGGTCACCCCACGGCCATCCCAGGTTGTCCCCAGCCCACCTTCCCAGGGCAAATCCCTTCCTCACCTCATTGGTGGAGCTCTCCACGAAGGGGCCGCCGAACATCGCGGCCATCCAGTCGCAGCTGGAGATGAGCAGGGGCTTGTGGGCACTGATAGCACCGTCATCCAGCACGAAGGTGACATCTGGGGACAAGCAGAGGGGATGCTACCGGGACCGTCCCCATCACCTGGGGACTTCAGCCAGCCCTCACCACAAAATATCTCACACCGGGGACAGCAGAAAGGAGGGGATAGAGCCTGGTATCTGTATAATTTGTAGGTTCTTCCTATAATTTGTCCTGAAGATCTCTATTATTTTTTTTCCAGCATCCCCCGTTGTCTTGGAGGAGCTCAGGGAAGGGCCATGGTGGGACTTTGGCTCTTCTGAGGGGTTTTCCCTGGTCACACCAGGACACAAAGGGGAAAAACCCCAGGAAGCAACTGTCTTGCCCAAGCTCGAGTCCTTGGGGAGCTGGGAAGGACAACGGGGATCTCCTGCCTCCCCCCTGCTCTGCTCTCCACCCCTGGAGCAGAGCTTCTCCATGAGGTCAGCAGGCATCTGTCCCCTGCCAGCGACATCAAGGTCCATCCTCATGAAATAAACTCAGCCCAGGGGGAGGCTGGGAGGTTCACACACACACACCGAGGTCCATCCTCATGAAATAAATTCAGCCTGGAGGGAGGCTGGGAGGTTCACACACACACACACCCCCTGGGGACATCACCCCGCAGCACCACGGCACAAGCCAGGGCCACGTGGTGCGTGGTGGAAAGCTGGGGAAGTCCTACCAAGGGCACGTTGCTCCTCGTAAATCAGATGACCTTGTGAAAATCTGGGCCCGGGGGGTGGGGGGGTAGAGGAGGGGGAGGGAAGGAAGTCACTTTTGCTGCTCTCCCATAAATAAACAGAGCTGTCAGACGGGCTGGGGAGCAGGAAGCCCTGGGGAAGGGCCATCACACTCACACTTTCTGGGAAAAAAACCAACAAAAAGCAACCAACCAATCACCCAAAAGCTATAAAAATCCCAGAAATGCAAAGTGTGACTAAAAACCCCAGGGGAGGCGAGTGAGCACCCGCTGACCCCACCTCGCCCACGCATGGGGCAAAGCCAAGGAGCTCTGAGCCCCCAACCCGAGGGAGATGGGGCACAGTGGATGGTCCTCCCCCTCGGCCCTGGGGGTGGGTCGTACCCGAGAAAGTCCCCTTGGCCAGGCATTCC
Source organism: Calidris pugnax (assembly GCF_001431845.1). NCBI lineage: Eukaryota > Metazoa > Chordata > Aves > Charadriiformes > Scolopacidae > Calidris > Calidris pugnax. The sequence goes on from NW_015090761.1 coordinate 193,330, forward strand.
TTCACCCGGTTGGTCCTCCGGACGTGGAAGGCTTTGGTGATCTCCTGGTTCATGAACGCCTCGTTGTTGAGGATGTTGGCCACCATCATGCGGAGGTCGAACACCTCCAGCAGCTCGGCGATGTGAGCGATGTGCATGAGGTCCCGCTCGTTCTCATCCAACTCCCCCGTGTACAGGTATTTCAACACGGCCCGGAAAGGACCAGGCTGGATGGAAGCATCCATCTTCACCACCACCATGAGCTTGGACTTGTAGGTCAAGGGGTCTTCCGCCATCTCCTCCTGGATGCTGGTGAAAGCCCTGCTCCAAGAAGAGAGGTCCCTTCCTCGCCGCAGTCCGTGCTCCCCGTTCTCGTAGCGGTTGCCCCGCAAGATGCCATCACTGGTGGAGGCTCTAAGGCACGGTTTGCGTTGGCCGGATCCGGCCTCCTCGGTGCTCTCACAGATATCAAAACTAGCAGCTCGGAGGAGGAAATCCCGCCCGTGGTGCCTCTCCTCTTGGTGGAGCATCCTCTCGGCGGCGGCGGTGACGGCCACCCCGAAGCCGTGCCCCGCCGTGCTCTGCTGGTCCTCCTCGCTCAGGTCCATGAGGAACAGGTCGTAAAATTTGGAGGAGGAGGTGGAGAGGTAGATCTTGTGTGCGTAGATTTTGATCTTCTCTTGCAGCACCAGGATGACGTCGGCGCACAGGGGGTCCTCCAAGAGGTGGGCTGGGCGCTCCTCGTTGTTGGAAGGGGGGTCTGGGACGATGATGATGGGAGGAGGGGGCTTGGGGGGCAGGAAGGGGGGTTGGAGCTCGCTGCACGTTGCGGAGGTGGGACTTCCAGAACTGCAGGTGACGGCGGGAGATGAGGGCGGCACGGATGGCATTGTCAAAGACGTCCTTGATGCCAAATTGGGCCACCACGCTCGTCTCGTAATAGGGGATCCCCAGCTCCTTGGCTACCTCCCTCCCCTTCTCCGGGGGAAGGATCTCATTAGGTTTGATTGGCCTGAAAAAGAGGGGAGATAATGAAGAGCCACCTTCAGACGCACGGGAAGGAGAAATCAGGGAGGGGAGCCCTAGGAGGAGGGGGAAGGGTTTGACCCTGAAAGAGGGGAGATGGAGCTGAGATGTGGGGAAGAACTTCTCTGCTGGGAGGGTGGTGAGAGCCTGGCCCAGGTTGTCCCAAGAAGCTGTGGCTGCCCCATCCCTGGAGGGGTTCAAGGGCAGGTTGGAGGGGGCTTGGAGCAACCTGGGCTGGTGAGAGGTGTCCCTGCCCATGGAAGGGACCTTAAAGATGGTCTTTAAGGCTCCTTCCAACCCAAACCATTCTGTGATTCTATGAAAGCCTTGGGCAGGTGTGGATATTGGGGCCCGAGTCCCACCTGGCCAAGGGTCTCCGTGCCCGATTGACAGCCTCCAGGTCGGCGTAGCGCAGGTCGAGCTGGCAGCCCACCAGGATGACGGGCGCACGGGGACAGAAGTGCTTGATCTCCGGGTACCACATGGTCTTCACATGGTGCAGGGAGTTGGGGTTAGCGATGGAGAAGCACAGAACCACGACATCGGACCTGCGAGGAGAGGAAGGTCAAGGTCCACCTTGGGGATGGGGCCAACCCCGCTGTGCTTTGGTGTTGCCCTCCCTTCCCTGCAGGAGGTTCTGCCTCTCCCCTACCTGCCATAGGCAAAGCGTCGGTCTTTGTGGTGGTCACCAAAGGTGTCCCAGAGGCGCAAGGACACACTAACATCATCTACCACATCCCGGGAGCGCTCCAGCACCTGCAGGAACAGAAACACCACCCTGAGTCCTTGAACTGGAGTACTGGGACCAGTTCTGGGCTCCCCAGTTCCACAAGGACAGGGAACTGCTGGAGAGGGGACAGCAGAGGCTCCAGAGATGAGGAGGGGCCTGGAGCATCTCTCTGATGAGGAAAGGCTGAGGGACTTGGGGCTTTGGAGTGTGGAGAAGAGAAGGCTGAGGGGGGATCTGATCAACACCTCTAAATACTGAAAGGGTGGGTGTCAGGAGGATGGGGCTGGTCTTTTTTCAGTGGTGCCCAGGGACAGGACAAGAGGGAACGGGCACAAACTTGAA
>NW_015090761.1:202356-204660 GCF_001431845.1 Calidris pugnax
TGGTGGAGCATCCTCCGGGCGGCGGCGGTGCCGGCCCCCCCGAAGCCGTGCCCCGCCGTGCTCTGCTGGTCCTCCTCGCTCAGGTCCATGAGGAACAGGTCGTAAAATTTGGAGGAGGAGGTGGAGAGGTAGATCTTGTGTGCGTAGATTTTGATCTTCTCTTGCAGCACCAGGATGACGTCGGCGCACAGGGGGTCCTCCAAGAGGTGGGCTGGGCGCTCCTCGTTGTTGGAAGGGGGGTCTGGGACGATGATGATGGGAGGAGGGGGCTTGGGGGGCAGGAAGGGGGCTTGGAGTAGGGGTCGCTGCACGTTGCGGAGGTGGGACTTCCAGAACTGCAGGTGACGGCGGGAGATGAGGGCGGCACGGATGGCATTGTCAAAGACGTCCTTGATGCCAAATTGGGCCACCACGCTCGTCTCGTAATAGGGGATCCCCAGCTCCTTGGCTACCTCCCTCCCCTTCTCCGGGGGAAGGATCTCATTAGGTTTGATTGGCCTGAAAAAGAGGGGAGATAATGAAGAGCCACCTTCAGACGCACGGGAAGGAGAAATCAGGGAGGGGAGCCCTAGGAGGAGGGGGAAGGGCTTGACCCTGAAAGAGGGGAGATGGAGCTGAGATGTGGGGAAGAACTTCTTTGCTGTGAAGGTAGTGAGAGCCTGGGCCAGGTTGCCCCAAGAAGCTGTGGCTGCCCCATCCCTGGAGGGGTTCAAGGGCAGGTTGGAGGGGGCTTGGAGCAACCTGGGCTGGTGGGAGGTGTCCCTGCCCATGGAAAGGGTTTGAACTCGATGGTCTTTAAGGTCCCTTCCAACCCAAACCATTCTGTGATTCTATGAAAGCCTTGGGCAGGTGTGGATATTGGGGCCCGAGTCCCACCTGGCCAAGGGTCTCCGTGCCCGATTGACAGCCTCCAGGTCGGCGTAGCGCAGGTCGAGCTGGCAGCCCACCAGGATGACGGGCGCACGGGGACAGAAGTGCTTGATCTCCGGGTACCACATGGTCTTCACATGGTGCAGGGAGTTGGGGTTAGCGATGGAGAAGCACAGAACCACGACATCGGACCTGCGAGGAGAGGAAGGTCAAGGTCCACCTTGGGGATGGGGCCAACCCCGCTGTGCTTTGGTGTTGCCCTCCCTTCCCTGCAGGAGGTTCTGCCTCTCCCCTACCTGCCATAGGCAAAGCGTCGGTCTTTGTGGTGGTCACCAAAGGTGTCCCAGAGGCGCAAGGACACACTAACATCATCTACCACATCCCGGGAGCGCTCCAGCACCTGCAGGAACAGAAACACCACCCTGAGTCCTTGAACTGGAGTACTGGGACCAGTTCTGGGCTCCCCAGTTCCACAAGGACAGGGAACTGCTGGAGAGGGGACAGCAGAGGCTCCAGAGATGAGGAGGGGCCTGGAGCATCTCTCTGATGAGGAAAGGCTGAGGGACTTGGGGCTTTGGAGTGTGGAGAAGAGAAGGCTGAGGGGGGATCTGATCAACACCTCTAAATACTGAAAGGGTGGGTGTCAGGAGGATGGGGCTGGTCTTTTTTCAGTGGTGCCCAGGGACAGGACAAGAGGAAATGGGCACAAACTTGAAGGTAAGAAGTTCCACCTAATCGTGAGGAGGAACTTCTTTGCTGTGAGGGTGGCAGAGCCCTGGCAGAGGCTGCCCAGAGAGGTGGTGGGGTCTCCTTCTCTGGAGACATTCAAAACCTGTGGGACCTGCTCTGGGTAGCCCTGCTTTGGCAGGGGGTTGGACTGGATGATCTCCAGAGGTCCCTTCCAACCCCATATCATTCTGTGATTGTGTAACTGGGCTGTCCCCACCACACATGGAGGAGTCATTCACACTTTCCCCACGGTGAGGATGATACTCCATCTCTCCTTGGGCTTCCCATAGGGTATCCATGAGCCGAGCCCCCCCTGGCACCCCCGCCCGGCTCCTCTCACCTCCTGGCAGACGCGGTACTGGTCGATGGCCCACACCGTGGGCACGTGGGTGGCAAGGAGCTGGTACTGGGTCAGCGTGGCGTTGCAGGCACGGGCACAGATGAGCCGGGTCTTGCCCACCGCGTTGTCCCCGACCACGACGCACTTGATAGTTTCTACGTTTGGCCTCTCATAATCCATGTCAGAATCCATTAATTGGGACCTGGGTGGGGAGGGAGAGGATGGAGGGGTCAACAAATACGGCCGGGATGAGCTGGACAGGGGGGTGGAAACTGTCTCAGGAAGGGATGGGGATGGAGATGGGAAGGGATGGAGATGGGGATGCGAAGGGGATGGAGATGGGAAGGGGAAGGGGAAGGGGAAGG
>NW_015090761.1:205733-208534 GCF_001431845.1 Calidris pugnax
GGACCAGGGACGCAGCTCCCGAAACTCAGGAGCCTGGCAAGGACTTCCCAATGTTAGCACCTCCCTCCCGTGCGCAGGCTCCCTGAGCACACCTGGAGGAGATGGCAAGGAGAGGGGGGGTGGGATTTGCTCAGCATCCCACCGGATTTGGGCCACCAGCCTCGCGGGCAAAGGTAGCCAAAATGGGGTGGCACGAAGCCCGGTGGCTGGAGGTGCCCAGGGTTGAGGTATTGACTGGATCCCCCGGAGCCAAACTTCTCCTGAGTACTTTTCCCCACCACCTCCATCCTTTGGGATGCGGGGAACGCTGCCTGCTAAGGGCATCGTCCCCTCCTGGGGCTCTGCAGGGCAAAAAGGAACCAGGGCAGGTGGTCTCCTCCCCCAGTTAGCCACTGGGAAATTCATTTCCATCTCACACAACCCCCCCAGCATCATCCCTGCTCCCCCCAGGGATCAAGGAGGTCTCTGAGGGGGTTGTCAGTGCCCGGGGAGCTTCTCTGGGGTTATTTTTAGGGCCAGCCGTGGTCCCAAGTTGACCAAGCTCATGCAGGAGATGGGGGAGATGACAAGGGGAAGGGATGGAGATGGAGATGAGGATGGGAAGGGGATGGAGATGAGGATGGGAAGGGGATGGAGATGAGGATGGGAAGGGGATGGAGATGAGGATGGGAAGGGGATGGAGATGAGGATGGGAAGGGGATGGAGATGAGGATGGGAAGGGGATGGAGATGAGGATGGGAAGGGGATGGAGATGAGGATGGGAAGGGGATGGAGATGAGGATGGGAAGGGGATGGAGATGAGGATGGGAAGGGGATGGAGATGAGGATGGGAAGGGGATGGAGATGAGGATGGGAAGGGGATGGAGATGAGGATGGGAAGGGGATGGAGATGAGGATGGGAAGGGGATGGAGATGAGGATGGGAAGGGGATGGAGATGAGGATGGGAAGGGGATGGAGATGAGGATGGGAAGGGGATGGAGATGAGGATGGGAAGGGGATGGAGATGAGGATGGGAAGGGGATGGAGATGAGGATGGGAAGGGGATGGAGATGAGGATGGGAAGGGGATGGAGATGAGGATGGGAAGGGGATGGAGATGAGGATGGGAAGGGGATGGAGATGAGGATGGGAAGGGGATGGAGATGAGGATGGGAAGGGGATGGAGATGAGGATGGGAAGGGGATGGAGATGAGGATGGGAAGGGGATGGAGATGAGGATGGGAAGGGGATGGAGATGAGGATGGGAAGGGGATGGAGATGAGGATGGGAAGGGGATGGAGATGAGGATGGGAAGGGGATGGAGATGAGGATGGGAAGGGGATGGAGATGAGGATGGGAAGGGGATGGAGATGAGGATGGGAAGGGGATGGAGATGAGGATGGGAAGGGGATGGAGATGAGGATGGGAAGGGGATGGAGATGAGGATGGGAAGGGGATGGAGATGAGGATGGGAAGGGGATGGAGATGAGGATGGGAAGGGGATGGAGATGAGGATGGGAAGGGGATGGAGATGAGGATGGGAAGGGGATGGAGATGAGGATGGGAAGGGGATGGAGATGAGGATGGGAAGGGGATGGAGATGAGGATGGGAAGGGGATGGAGATGAGGATGGGAAGGGGATGGAGATGAGGATGGGAAGGGGATGGAGATGAGGATGGGAAGGGGATGGAGATGAGGATGGGAAGGGGATGGAGATGAGGATGGGAAGGGGATGGAGATGAGGATGGGAAGGGGATGGAGATGAGGATGGGAAGGGGATGGAGATGAGGATGGGAAGGGGATGGAGGACCAGGGACGCAGCTCCCGAAACTCAGGAGCCTGGCAAGGACTTCCCAATGTTAGCACCTCCCTCCCGTGCGCAGGCTCCCTGAGCACACCTGGAGGAGATGGCAAGGAGAGGGGGGGTGGGATTTGCTCAGCATCCCACCGGATTTGGGCCACCAGCCTCGCGGGCAAAGGTAGCCAAAATGGGGTGGCACGAAGCCCGGTGGCTGGAGGTGCCCAGGGTTGAGGTATTGACTGGATCCCCCGGAGCCAAACTTCTCCTGAGTACTTTTCCCCACCACCTCCATCCTTTGGGATGCGGGGAACGCTGCCTGCTAAGGGCATCGTCCCCTCCTGGGGCTCTGCAGGGCAAAAAGGAACCAGGGCAGGTGGTCTCCTCCCCCAGTTAGCCACTGGGAAATTCATTTCCATCTCACACAACCCCCCCAGCATCATCCCTGCTCCCCCCAGGGATCAAGGAGGTCTCTGAGGGGGTTGTCAGTGCCCGGGGAGCTTCTCTGGGGTTATTTTTAGGGCCAGCCGTGGTCCCAAGTTGACCAAGCTCATGCAGGAGATGGGGGAGATGACAACTCAGGGGGGGGACCTCAGCCCGTGCCCAACCCAGCACCCACCAGGGGATTTGGGAACCTGCTGGGAGACTCCGGTGCCGCGAGGGAATTGAGGGATAAAGGAACAGAGCAGCGATGAGGAGAGGATGAGGGGGCAAAATGAAGGCTCCGAATAAAGCAGCAGCACCCTGGGGGAACTCTGGTGGCCCCACGGGGGTGGCTTACACCCCCCAACCCACCAGATATCACCCCGAGAGGGGGCTGAGCCTCTTCACAGGGACAATTTTGGCAGGATGCAGCCGCCCCCCCCCTCCTTCCTTCCCCACCTCTGCCTCTCCCCCAGGAACGGCTCCGAAACCCACCAGAGAACAAGAAACCACCTGAGATGCCAAGACATCGGAGCTCCCCCCCCAGAAAAAGCCTTTCCTCGGGATGCAGGGCTCCTCCAGCCAGCAGCATCCCCCCCCA
>NW_015090761.1:208771-209741 GCF_001431845.1 Calidris pugnax
AGAAATGGAAGCATACATTGTTCTGTGGAGACTGAAGAAATTCCACCTCTGATTTTTCCAAGCAACCAGTTCAGACAATCACCTAACAGAGAACGTTTAGATTTTGGAGAAATGTGACTTTGGCAGAGATTTGAATTAAAAGGCTTCTCCAAGGTCTTCTTTAGCTGCTGAGGTTTTCTGTGGGTTTTTTTGGTGTGGGGGGGGTTTTGTGTGTGTTTTTTTTTTTTTTTTCTCCCCTCCTCCTTTCCCCTTTCTCCCTCTCCAGCCTTTTGCAAACGAAGCTTCCAGATCCACCCGACCGAGCGCACACCCGGGCACTGCCAGCCTCACCAGCTGCCTCTCTTGGGGGGACCACCACAACCACAACACACACACACACCCTTTTTCCCCCCACCCCCATTCCCAGAAGGGATTTTTACTCCCGGAGCAACGAAGGAAAAGAAACTCGTGAGGTTTCCAGGAGGCTCAGCACCCCTGGGGTTTGGGAAGGCTCCCAGCATCCTGATCCCGGGATCAGGCATGACCCAACCCCCCCCCCAAAAAGGATGGGGGGGGCTCCGGGTGCTCCAGAGATGATTTAAAACACCCGTATCCTTCGAGCAGAGGTGCCCACCTGGTCTAAATCAGCCAGAATTAACTCATCATGGCCTTAAACCAGGGATCCATGAGATTTCCAAGGAGACGATTGAGGAAAAGGGGAAAAGGACAAAAAAAACCCCCAACCAACCAACCCACCCCCCATCCCAAATTCTCCAAACTTCCCAAAGCTGCAGATCTCTTTTGTCCCCCCTTGTCACCCCCCTCCCGAGCTGCTATAATAAACCACCAGCGCAAAGGCTTGGGTGAGCTAAAATACCCGGTAACGATGGCAACCGAGCCCCCGTGCGCCTGGTGGGGGGGGGAGGGGGGGGGACGGGGAAGGAGTGGGGGACACAGGACCAGGGACGCAGCTCCCGAAACTCAGGAGCCC
>NW_015090761.1:212856-213373 GCF_001431845.1 Calidris pugnax
TTTTTTTTTTTTTTTTTTTTTTTTTGGTGCCAGCCCGCATGATTTGGCTTATTTGCTCTCTTGTAGCAGGTGCTTAATTGTGGTGGAAAGAGTTCCTGGCAGCTTTCTGGGCAGCCAAATTCCTGCCTGCCCCCCCCCCTTCCCCGCTCGGCAAAACAAAAGCACAATTGTGGCTCGAAGCCGAAACGCGGGGGCCCCTTTCCTCCCCACGGGAGGAGGGAACCAGAAGCTGGAGGCACCAGGGGAGGTAAAGGGGGTCAGGAGCATCTACGGAGCAGCGTGGTCATCACTCGGAGCAGTGGGGTTCTCCTCCTCTGCTCCATAAGGAGGAGACACACAAATCTCAGCCAACTCACTGCATCCCACTGCTCCCGAAGGGACCTTAAAGAGCATCTCGTTCCAAACCCTCTCCATGGGCAGGGACACCTCCCACCAGCCCAGGTTGCTCCAAGCCCCCTCCAACCTGCCCTTCAACCCCTCCAGGGATGGGGCAGCCACAGCTTCTCTGGGCAACCTG
>NW_015090761.1:213784-214621 GCF_001431845.1 Calidris pugnax
CCCTCCCACCAAAGAAGTTCTTCCCCACATCTCACCTCAGTCTCCCACCTTCACCCATGGTGCTGCATGGCTCAGGGATGGGGCCACCCACCTCCACACCCCACGGGTGCTTGCCCCATCCACGATCTCCTCTCCCACAGCAGCATCTGGCACCCTGGGTCCAGCTGGCACGTTTTGGGGGGGATCAGTGGCCGGCTGTGGGGTGCCCAGCAGCTTTGGCAGCAGAGCCTGGACCAGGGGGGTGACCTTGGTGACCAGCATCACAGGGAGCCAGGAGGCTGGATGAACATCTCCCCCTGCCAGAGCCCACCCCACCACGGCAGGCACCTTGTGACTGCTCCTGCCGGAGCGGCAGCTTTTTCCGGGGAAGGTCTTCTATTTTGGGAAGAATGTTTTCATTTGGCCTATATTAAGCGCATACGTTTCGCAGTCACAAGGCAGGAGCCTCCTTCCCCTTCAGCGCCAGCAGCTCGGCAGATCCCTCAGCCCAGCGGTTCTGGCACACACACAGCCCAGCCCACTGCTCCCCAGGGCTCTGCCCACTGGAATGAGCTCCCGTTTGCACCCCCTCCATCCACACACTCCCCGAGAGGCTGCTCAGCACCTCTTTGCATTTCTGGCTCCAGCATTAAATCACAGAATGGTTTGGGTTGGGAAGGACTTTAAAGATCATCTCGTTCCAAACCCTTTCCTTGGGCAGGGACACCTCCCACCAGCCCAGGTTGCTCCAAGCCCCTTCTAACTTGTCCTTGAACCCCTCCAGGGATGGGGCAGCCACAGCTTCTCTGGCCAACCTGGGCCAGGCTCTCACCACCCTCCCACCAAACAAGTTCTTCC
>NW_015090761.1:214736-240837 GCF_001431845.1 Calidris pugnax
ACCCCCTATAGATGCTGCTGCTGCTGCTGCTGGTGGCGCTGAGCGCGGGGCCGGGCCGGGCGGCCGTCCACGTCAACCTCACCGAAGGTACGTGTCGCACACGCGTGTGTGCGCGTGGGGGGGGGGGGAGGGGGGGGGGGCTACTTACAGGCTGCGAGCCATGGCTGTCATCTTCCCGGCGGGTCTGCCTTTCCCTGGGGTTTCCATCGCTTTCTCTTGGCAGCCTCTGGAAGGAGAGGGCAGAAGGGCTCTGTGAAAACACCCCAAAACATGGATTCACCTCCTAAAACCACCTCCTGAACCCCCCCCGCTTAACCCTGGGGGGGCAGAAAGCCCGATATTGGGAAGGCAAGTCCTGTGGGGCCACCTGGGCTGGCCAAGAAGTGTCCTCTCCATGGGCAAAGGGCTGTCCCTCATGGACAGAGTGGCTCTGCCAGGTCTGCTGTCCCCGTGCCACCACTGTCACCCTACACAGCAGCCAGGGGGGAGGTATGGAGATATATATATATGCCACAGGCACACACACCCCCATCCCTTCCACCAAAGTTGGGTTTCACAGCCTCCAGGGTGGCCAAGATGGTCCCCAATACCAAACACCTTACCCTTGGGCTAGGAGGGCTTCCCTGTGGGCAAGTGGCTGTCCTCTAGGGTGGCCAGAGGACCACCGAGCCCACTGGCGTGTTGGGTTTGAGCAATGCTTCCCTCTTGAGAGCTCTGGAGCAAAGCAGGGCAGCAGGGATCTCCCCTCCTTCTCCCGTCACCGGATCAAGGTTGCCAGATCACACCAGGCTGGAGCAGAGTCCAACCCAGGGCTCAGCTCCTGGCCAAGTCAGCAGAAGCCTGGCTTCTACCAGGGAGTGGGTTTTGGGGACCCACCACGGTGCTGGGTCCTCCCCTGGATCCACCCAGGAAGAGAAATTAGAGTCATCCCTCCATTTCACTGCTCTGAACCCCCCCCGAATCCTGCAGCTTTTCTTCCCAGGTGATCATGGAATGGTTGAGGTGGGAAGGGACCTTAAAGACCACCTTGTTCCACCTCCTGCGATGGGCAGGGACACCTCCCACCAGACCAGGTTGCTCCAAGCCCCCTCCAACCTAGCCTTGTGATGCTACAAGGGGTCTCCTTGCTCAAGGCATCTCCACGTGGGTCCCCCAGTCCCCCCAGTAGGACTGGGAGAGCTCAGCCTTCCCTGACTGGCCAACCAGGGAGACAGCAGCCCAGAAAAAATGGGATTTATGGGCTTAATATCCATTTGGAACCAGCAGGAAGGAGTCTCCAACCACCACTTTGCAAAAAATGGCAAAATCCAAGCTTTTGGGGGCAAAGGGACCCTGTGCCACTTGAGGTGGCATGAAAGGATGTGCTGGTGGGGAGAGGACTGGGAAGGAGAGTCCAGAAAACAGCTGATACCAGGGGGAAAAGTTGAAAATAAGCAAAAAAGAGTATTTCTGCATCTTCCATCCCCTGTTCCTGCCACAGGGTCTGTCTCGGAGCCCCCAGGACATCGGGGGGAGCTTTGGAAATTCACTGCAGGAGCATCTGGAGCCCGTCTCCCAGCCCTGAAATCCAGCCACCTGATCTGTGGTGGGTGATAACTCATCCTGCCATCGACACCGCCGCAGAATTTCGGGGATTCATCACTCGGTTTATAAATATTTAAACCCAGAAGGAGCCGTGTGCTCCCGTAACACGCAACGCATCTTTACGAGCAAAGCCTCCCTGCCTCCATCCCCCGGGGAGAGCTGATGAACATCTGGCCCTCTCCAGCCTCATCTTTGGCAGCTATTTTAAAAAAATCACCCAGGTCAGGGCAAAAATTCAAGCTCTGGGTCCAGGTGGGCAGAATTTCTGCCCCCCCTCCAGCTGGGATAGAGTCGTTTTACCCCCCTGATTGATGCAGAAAGAGCTGCTGAAGAAATTCCAGCCAAGGCTGCTCCACCAGTGGCTTCTCACCACTAATCCCAGTTAAATTTTGGGCACATACGGCTGGTCCTATGTTTATTTTTTTGGGGGAGGGGGGCTGCAGCTGCAGCCTGAAGGCTTTACAGGCTCCCCCCACCACCACCGGCTGCTTCATGCAGTATTCACAGCTTCATACAGTATTAAGAGCTGCTGACGCCTCGTGAAAAAACTGTGAAAAGCTTCTATTTTGGGGAAAGTTCCTCTTGGTGGAACGGTGCATCCTGTGGCTTCTCTCTTTCCCTCTCCTCCTGCTGGGGGAGGGCAGGGCAAAATAAAAAAATAGGCTGGTGGCGTCGCCAACCAGCCCTGGGGTCTTCATCAGAGGAGGAAAATAACCTCCCCAAGCAAACAACCCCGAGGAATTAATTTCCACATGGCACCCCAGGAGCTGCTATGGGTGCGGGGTGGGTGCCCGCCTCTTTGCCGCATTTTGGGGAGGGATGCTCAGCCAGGAGAAGGGGAAGGTGGGGACCTGTTGGGTCTTATCCCCAGGTCTGGCGATGGAGGAGGTCAGGGAGGTGGGGGGGAGCTGTGTGGGGGCCTGCATATCTCCACATTAAATTAAAAAAAAACCAAACAAACCAAAAAAATTAATTAAAAAATCAAAAAGCAAGGAGTTTGTTTCTAAGCAACTGTCTCCGGGAGGGAGGGGGAGCAGAAGAAGCGATGCTGGGTAGGGAGAAAACTTCTGGGGGTCATCATCCATCACCCCCCAACACCACAGAGCCCTGTGGCGAGTGGTGGCCCCCGTGCCTCGTGCCCTTTTCTGGTGAAACGGCACCTCAGCCCCCAAAAACCACTTCCTACCCTAACGGCTCCCGGGCAAACGATGCTGGGAGGTGGGGAGGCTGCTGGGGAGGTGACAGCAGCCTTTGGGTGGCTTCCTGGACTTCCCGGCTACTTGCCAAGGAGCCATCACCACCCCTTATGGGAGAGTCACCGGTGGGTTGCCGTGGGACAGCAGGGTGGCATCCATCCCAGGCTGGACAACTCTTCGCCCCCACAACTCGGTGTCTTTTTGGCACGAGGCTCTGCCCAAGAGCTCCCCTTTTTCCCCCTGTGCTGGCCATGGGCTACTTGTTAAACCCTGATGGCCACCAAAGACACCAGCCCCATTCCCAACAGCTCAAAGGGGTAAAAAGGGAAGGAAGAACCCAGAGCATCGCCCGCTCCGGGGGTTCTGCATCACCCCACAGCCCAAAAGGTTGGCAACACCCTATGGTGGCACTTAAAGCCACTCTGTGGGACTAAACCATGCAACCCCCCCACCCATTTCCAAACCCTCCTCCACCTTCCCACCCCATTGCATCCCCCCCGCCATGGGGGAAAAGCCCCCTCAGCCTCCCCCATATCCCATCGCCGCTACCGGGGTTGGCCCTGGAAAAGTTTTGGGGAAAAAAATACAGGGATAAATTTGCTCTGGGGGAAAAAATAAAGGGATAAAGTTGCTCTGGGGAAAAAAATAAAGGGATAAATCTGCTCTGGGGGAAAAAATAAAGGGATAAATCTGCTCTGGGGCAGGCGTGGGGATTACCTGCGTGCGCCGTCCCTGCACCGTCCCGCGTTTCTCCCCTCCGGTCCAGCAGTTTCCTTCTCTTTCCCAAGGTGTTAACTGGCCTGGGCAGGTAGGACCCATTTTTATAGGTTGGCCCATGTGATCCCAACAAATGCCCTAGGGATGAGTTTTTGCCCTGACACAAGTAAAGGGGCTGGGACTAAAAAACCTGTCGAACCACAATCCGTGCTCAGACGGACAGGAATTTTCCACTCGGAGCCTGGGTGCGCCGCCGGCGGCAGGACACACGCTGGGGTAGGGGGGGGACACACTGCTCCCCAAAATCCCACCTCCCCCCTGCACTTCCCAAGTTTTTCAGGCTCATTCCTAAATGCTTCTTGTGGTGCAGCTGGAGAAAATGGACCTGGATGGGTGGGAAGGGTGAAGGAATATGTCCGAGCCCTTGGTTACATCTCAATTCTGCAAATCATTTGCTGTTTTTTCCTGTGGTCCGTGGACTAAAACACGGTGGAAGATGCCCCCCAGGGTGAAAAATGGTGGGGGGGAATCCTTTGCCCCCTCCCCCCCCACAAAAGCAAATACTCCCTGCAGCCTCAGGGCATTTCTGCACAGGTTGGAGGGGATTTTTGGGAGCCACGAGCTGCGGGTTCCCCCCCTGCCACATGTTCCTTGCAGCTCATGGGGGATGCTGATGGTGGGGTGCTGGTGAGGAGGAAGGTGGGTACCAGGGAAGGGGGGGGACACACAGGGACAGGACAAGGGGTAACGGTTTTAAATTGGAAGAAGGGAGATTTAGATTAGATACCAGAAAGAAATTCTTTGCTGTGAGGATGGTGAGACCCGGGCCCAGGTTGCCCCATCCCTGGAGGTGTTCGAGGGCAGGTTGGAGGGGGCTTGGAGCAAGCTGGGCTGGTGGGAGGTGTCCCTGCCCAGGGCAGGGGGGTGGAACTTGATGATTTTTAAGGTCCCTTCCAACTCTAACCATTCTATTATGATTCTAAGTGACCAGGATGGGAATGGAAAGGGGAGGGAGAGCTTGGGATGAGCAGTGGTGAGTCAATGGGAACCAAGGGACCAGCAAAATGGCCACGGGCCACGGAAAGGAGAGGGTGGTTGGGAGGGGTGAGTCAGTGGGACCAGCTGGTGAGTCAATGGGAAAGGAGGGAGCTGATGGGCTGATGGGCTGCAGGTGTCTGCTGGGCTTAAAAAGAGCCAGGAGAGTCCTTTTTTCCCCCCCTCCCCCTGAACCATTTCTGCTCGGGCTCATTTCTTGGAGGGACTGGAGCACCTCTGGAGAATGCTGGCTGCAGGTACTGATTTCCCCGATAACAGGCAGGAACGTGCTGCTCAGCACATGCAGGGCATTTATTTTATTTTTTATTTTTTTTTGCTGGTGTAGGTCTTGCCTCACCTTTTAATTGAGATGCTGTTGTGCCCCGGGCACCTCTGCTGCCGTGCCTGGCTGGCACCTGGGGCTTGCTCACACACGTGGCAGGTTTTCACCAGAGACAGGGCCGTTTGCTCTGAGCTGAGCTAAGCTAGGAAGGGAAATAAGGGGAATTTTTATGCCTCATTTTGTGGCAGGTAATACTAATAAGGCTCCTGTTTTGCTGGGTCACAGCACGAGGAAAATGTTCCCTGCCCAGAGCGGTTTTTGCAGCTTCTTGCTCTTCTGCACCCTGGAGCATCCTCTGAATGGCCCTGACCTCCACAAACTGGTGGCCTGAGGTCATGTCCAAGCTGTGAGGGTCACCTCGGGGAAAAGGGGGGGGTGCACCAGCTTTTGTCTTTGCAAACTGTCCCCCCCTCAGCCTCTGAGCCAGCTCCAGGGCTCAGCTCTGCCAAGGAGCTGGGACTCTGCCAGACCTGGTTGGGCACAGGAGCTTCTGGGCTGCTGCAGGACTGGGGATACTGGTGGTGGAAAGAGGGGTAGGTGGAAAAGTGTGTGTGTTGGGGGGCATCTGGCTGATTTTCTGCATGTTTGGGGGGGGTCTCAAGCTGTTTTCTCCCCTTGTGTTGCAGCTGGTGGGTTTCTTGGGGTGTAAAGCCCTTCCAGTGTGTGCGGGGAGCAGCAAAGAGGGGTCACCCCTTCAGGGCTGGGGTGTCAAGGGTCTGGGAGGGAATTTTTGGAGGGGAAGAAGCTGGAAAAACCTTCTGGAGAAGGTACCCGTGCTCAGGGGTGCCCCCCCATACATGGGTACCCTCATCTCCTTCCACAACCCAGTTTTGGGGGGGTTGCGTGGAGCTGTGATGGGGCCACCAGGGCTTCCAGGGAAAACCCCGTTGCTGGGGCTCAGCTGGGCTTGTTAAACATCTACCAGCCCCCTGTGGCAGACCAGTTAAACCCATTTAAGGAAGGGTTAAGCCAGTTTAGTGTGATTTGGTAGTCTATTGATGTGAAGGTTAATCTGGTATAAGTGCATCGGCGTTGGGGATTTGGACCAGTTTAACTGGTCTGTCTCCCCAGTGTGTGTCTGGATGACTTCACGAGGGGTCCAGCCTGGGCTTCCCTTCATCCCAGGCTGCAGAGCCTCAGGAAGAGGGAGAAAATAAATCTGGGAAGAGCCACATGCTGGCTGAATCTGCAAATGGTGCTATTTATAGACATCCCAGCTCAGCTGGTCTAAATTCCATGTAGGTCCCAGTGCCTGGCTGGCTTTGGAGAGGGTGGGGGGGGGGACACACGAGGATGGGTGAAGCAGCAGGGTCCTGCCAGCCCAGGGCACCTTTGATGGGGCGACTGGTGGGGCTGGGCTGAGCCCTGACCTGAGTCAGAGCTGAGGATGCTGCTTCCTCATCCCTGGTTCCTCATTAACCCGCTGCCCCAGGGCTTTCCCACGAGCATCACCCGGCCAGGAGATGGTGAGATGTCAAGGACCGGGAATGGGTGTTTGTTTATTTTATTTATTTATTGCTGTCATCCCCAAAGGGCTGTAATCACAATTAAGGGCATCCACGAGGCACTGGTTGGAGACTCATCATCTTGCTGTTGTGCGGTGTGCAGGAGAAGTGTGTGTGTGTGTATGGGGAGGAGGGGAAAAGAAGGGAATGAAGGTGAAAGTGTTTGGGGTAGGTGACCCCTCCATAACCTGGTCCCTGTGCCATTCCCTGCCCACGCAGAGGCCCCGGGTGGTGGGTTGAGCAGAGGCCACACCTGAGGGTTTCTCAATGCTCCTTTTTTAACCTCCCGGCTGCTGGGGCTGTTTGCAGCAATTCTTAAATGGCTTCTCCTGTCTTTGGGGCCAGGGAAGCGTCCTTAAGGACCTGCTCCAACATGTCAAACACCCTGATATAGTGGGGACCTGTTGGAGCAGGGCTGGAGGAGGCCCTGGAGATGCTGGGAGGGATGGAGCCCCTCTGCTGGGAGGGGGAGCTGAGAGAGTTGGGGGGTTCAGCCTGGAGAAGAGAAGGCTCCAGGGAGACCTTGGAGCCCCTTCCAGTCCCTCAAGGGGCTCCAGGAGAGATGGGGGGGGACTCCTGATGAGGGAGGGGAGCCCTAAGAGGAGGAGGAAGGGTTTGACCCTGAAAGAGGGGAGATGGAGCTGAGATGTGGGGAAGAACTTGTTTGGTGTGAGGGTGGTGAGAGCCTGGCCCAGGTTGGCCAGAGAAGCTGTGGCTGCCCCATCCCTTGGGGGTTCAAGGACAAGTTAGAGGGGGCTTGGAGCAAGCTGGGCTGGTGGGAGGTGTCCCTGCCCATGGAAAGGGTTTGGAATGAGATGGTCTTTAAGGTCCCTTCCAACCCAAACCCCTCTGTGAAGGTGCTGCTGTGTCTCCTGCAGCGTGTCTGGGCTCAAGGAGGTGCCAGGGGCTGAGATGTGCTCCTGCTTGTGGTGCTGCTGGAGCTGATGTTTGGGATGGGACCAGGCTGGCAGGAGATGGGGTGATCCCTGGGTGCTGCAGCACAGTGGGGGGGGCTCTGTGGGCTGCTGCCAGGTCTGGGGGACTTCTTACAAGGGCAGGTAGTGACAGGATGAGGGGTGATGGCTTCAACGAAGAGGGGAGATTGAGATATTGGGAAGAACCTCTTTGGTGGGAGGGTGGTGAGAGCCTGGCCCAGGTTGCCCCGAGAAGCTGTGGCTGCCCCATCCCTGGAGGGGTTCAAGGGCAGGTTGGAGGGGGCTTGGAGCAACCTGGGCTGGTGGGAGGTGTCCCTGCCCATGGAAAGGGTTTGGAACGAGATGATCTTTAAGTTCCCTCCCAACCCAAACCATTCTGTGATTTAATGCTGGAGCCAGAAATGCAAAGAGGTGCTGAGCAGCCTCTCGGGGAGTTTGTGGATGGAGGGGGTGCAAACAGGAGCTAATTCCAGCGGGCAGAGCCCTGGGGAGCAGCGGGCTGGGCTGTGTGTGTGCCAGCACCGCTGGGCTGAGGGATCTGCCGAGCTGCTGGTGCTGAAGGGGAAGGAGGCTCCTGCCTTGTGACTGCGAAACGTATGCGCTTAATATAGGCCAAATGAAAACATTCTTCCCAAAATAGAAGACCTTCCCCGGAAAAAGCTGCCGCTCCGGCAGGAGCAGTCACAAGGTGCCTGCTGTGGTGGGGTGGGCTCTGGCAGGGGGGAGATGTTCATCCAGCCTCCCGGCTCCCTGTGACTGGCGCTGAAGGGGAAGGAGGCTCCTGCCTTGTGACTGCGAAACGTATGCGCTTAATATAGGCCAAATGAAAACATTCTTCCCAAAATAGAAGACCTTCCCCGGAAAAAGCTGCCGCTCCGGCAGGAGCAGTCACAAGGTGCCTGCTGTGGTGGGGTGGGCTCTGGCAGGGGGGAGATGTTCATCCAGCCTCCCGGCTCCCTGTGATGCTGGCCACCAAGGTCACCCCCCTCGTCCAGGCTCTGCTGCCAAAGCTGCTGTGCACCCCACAGCTGGCCACTGATCCCCCCCCCAAAATGTGCCAGCTGGTGCCAGATGCTGCTGTGGGAGAGGAGATCATGGATGGGGCAAGGACCCGTGGGGTGTGGAGGTGGGTGGCCCCATCCCTGAGCCATGCAGCACCATGGGTGAAGGTGGGAGATTGAGGTGAGATGTGGGGAAGAACTTCTTTGGTGTGAGGGTGGTGAGACACTGGAACAGGTTGCCCCAAGAAGCTGTGGCTGCCCCATCCCTGGAGGGGTTGAAGGGCAGGTTGGAGGGGGCTTGGAGCAACGTGGGCTGGTGGGAGGTGTCCCTGCCCATGGAAAATGGTTGGAACAAGATAGTCTTTAAGGTCCCTCCCAACCCGAACCACTCTGTGAAGGTGCTGCTGTGTCTCCTGCAGCGTGTCTGGGCTCAAGGCGGTGCCAGGGGCTGAGATGTGCTCCTGCTTGTGGTGCTGCTGGAGCTGATGTTTGGGATGGGACCAGGCTGGCAGGAGATGGGGTGATCCCTGGGTGCTGCAGCACAGTGGGGGGGGGCTCTGTGGGCTGCTGCCAGGTCTGGGGGACTTCTTACAAGGGCAGGTAGTGATAGGATGAGGGGGGATGGCTTCAATGAGGAGGGGAGATTGAGATATTGGGAGGAAACTCTTTGGTGTGAGGGTGGTGAGAGCCTGGCCCAGGTTGCCCCGAGAAGCTGTGGCTGCCCCATCCCTGGAGGGGTTGAAGGGCAGGTTGGAGGGGGCTTGGAGCAACCTGGGCTGGTGGGAGGTGTCCCTGCCCAGGGCAGGGGGTGGCACTGGGTGGTCTTTGAGGTCCCTTCCAACATGACCCATTCCATGACTGCACCCAACTTTGTTATTGCCTGGTAAATATTGAATATTCCTCTTCTCCCAAGTGCTCCTGTGATCCCCAGCTGAGGCAGAGGGGAGGGTGCTTGGGGGTTGGAGGGTGGTTCTTGGCTTTGGGGGCTCCTGGCAGCCCTGGCTCTGCTCTGGTGTCCCGTTTGTGCTGTGCTGCACCTTCTCCTGTTGGGATGTTGGCTCTGACACTTCCCCCTCGGTCCCTGGGGATTTTCTCCCTCCCTGGCAGTGACTGTGGCAGCGTTTAATCCAGCTTGACCGGACACAGCTGCCCACTCAGGAAAATGGGGCAGGCAGGGGTGAGAGTTCAGAGCTGGGGCTTTGGCAGGTGAAAAGAGAAAAGCCAAAAATCCCTCCCCGTTAATCTCTCGGGCTGCACTGTGTGAAATGCAAAGCTCTGGGGGCTCACAGGGGTCTGCCCGGGGGCTTTAGGAGGGATATTTTGCTCCAACATCTTATTTATGCTGTGAAGACCTACAAATACAGGCTTAACTATTGAACCCTTGCACTTGTATGATCTACTTGGGGCTATAATGTTTGTATTGAGCAGGTTTGTATTAATTTTATTCCACTATCACACTCAAGGGCTGGTGGTGCCACTGGGCAGCTCTGTCTTCTGCAGTGACAACCTGGGTCTTCAGCTCCTGGTCCTTACATGGTACTGGACAGACCCAGGAAAACCAGAGACCCCCCACCTTGAGCCAAATAAAGCTGTCACATCCCCTATATCCACTTAAACTCTCCCCAGAACCTTAGAGCTCTCTCAGGAGGGGAGCCGGCCCCACAAATCAGTGCAGATGCAAATCGATGGTGTGTTGTGGGACGAGTGGTTTCTTAATTGGAAACCTCTTGCCCTGCAGGGTGGCTGGGGCAAGGTGAAGATGACCTTGTGGTCACTGGGTGGAAGCTGGGAGTGAAGCTGGTGGCCCTGCAAGGAGGGACTATGAAGAAGGGGGAGATAAGAGGCAGAACGGTGCCAGGGCACGGCTGGAGGTGCAGCAGGTTATGAATGGAGAGAGAGGATGTGGTTTTCTGTTTCCTTTGCTGATTGCCATGTCAAAAAAAAAAAAAAAAAAAAAAAATCTGAAAAAATGGGCTTCCTGCAAGACAAAGATTGAGGGAATTTCTCTGGCTGCTGAGGCTCTGCCAAGTCTTCAGCTTCCTACAGTCCCGCTGGTGGGTATCAACAGTGTAAATACTTTTTTTTTAGCTGTTTTTCAGGCTGTAGGAATTGGTTTCTATGTGAGTTTGCTCATGCAACGCCAAGGGAATCTTTGTTTTCAGGAGCATTAAAGCAAAGCAACAGTTTGGGCTCTGTGGCCAGAAAGGGATGGAGTTTCTAGTGGATTTTAGTGGCGAGAGAGATTATTTTTTTTTTTTTCTCTGCAGCCTGAAACAAACTGGGAGGAAATAAAAACCCAGCAAAAACCCTGGTGCCAGGTTTCCTGTGTCACGGGACTGGGGAAACTCAAACCCAGTGACGCCTCCCTGCCTTGCCCCTGCAGGCAATTAACGTCTGGGGAGAGAGAGCTGAGGTTGCTTAATGAAGTGGGGATGGAGGTAAACTTAGGTGCCATGAAATAAAATAGCTTTTTATGGTGCAGGGCGAAGTCAGAAGAAAGGCTGAAGTGGATTATAAATGGCACTGGTTAATCTTAAACTAACATCAACAGGAAGCCAGTGGCTGGGGTGGGAAATTCCAGAGCTTGCAAACAATATGCTTTTGGCCCCTGGCATAAATCTTTATAAGAAACTGGCTTTTTATTCCAGTGAAATTTGGTCCTGGAAGCTCTTGCTTTTGCACTAAAGCCCAGCATTGAGTAAAACTGCAGCAGAGCTGGAGGTTTTGTGATCCTGGGAAAGCTTTGGGAGCCTCTCAGGTTCAGCTGGTCCCTGTGAGGTTCCTTGAAACACTTTGATTTTTGGTTAAACTGTGTCCTGGTGCTTCCTGGCACGGAGTTTGGGACCTGGGTAGCAGCTGACGGGGCTTTAGGAGGGTATCAAGAAAGGGGCTGCAAAGGTGTGAGGTGCTGGGCTGGGGGGCTCAGCAATGCCCAAGATGGGCCACCTTCTCTTTTCCTCTGTGGCCACCCGTTTTGTGGCCCCGTGGATCAGCTGATGTGTGTAACTTGGCTCCCAACACTTTGCTTTGGCTCTCACGTGGGCTTTGTTGTTGGAGCAAGCTCCAGACTTCTCCTTCCCTTCCCACCCTTCAGGTAGTTTCCCTTTTCCAAGAGCCTTTTCATCTCTATTATTAGTAGACAACGATGATTTCCTTACCTATGTCTTAGCTTTGCCAACTGTGAGGGGCTTTTTAGTGGCTTTAGGACCTGATTTGGGTTGCTGGAAATACAAAATTTATATATATGTATATAATTTTATATCTCCTCCTGAACTGAATTGATGGTGGGACTGCAGCACTCTGCTTCTGCGGGCTCCACATCATTCCTTCTCTCATCTGATTAACTAAATGAATATATGCAAAGGT
The DNA here is from genome assembly GCF_001431845.1 of Calidris pugnax. NCBI lineage: Eukaryota > Metazoa > Chordata > Aves > Charadriiformes > Scolopacidae > Calidris > Calidris pugnax. The sequence continues at coordinate 226,419 of NW_015090761.1, forward strand.
TGGATGTGGTATCTTTGAAAGCTTTATTATTGGTTTTTTTTCCCCACAAATATGGGTTCCTGGTAAGTCAGGAACCTCCCTGTCCAATAATCCAGGACTGTGTGAGGATGGGGCATGGGGAGAGGTGTTGAGGGCTGTGGTTTCAAGCCATCCTCCAAATTAACAGTGGCTTAAAAGCAATTCCTTCATCTCCTTCCACTGGGGTTTGGAGGAAGGGGAGGGAGGGGGGGGTTACATGTATGATGTGCAGTTTGTTGTCTGAGGGTGGTTAAACCTGTGTCCCCCCCCTCCCCAGGTCATATTTGCTGCCCGGGAAGGCAAATCTGTGCCTGGTTTGCACAGAAATGATAAAAAAACCTGAAAAGCAGGAAGTGTTGGGGTTTAAAGTAGCGTTTTCAAGAATGAAACAGAACAAAAATAGCATGAAGCATCTACTTTGGAGGGCAGCATCCTTGAGTGTGTGTGTGTCAGGGAGGGAAAATCCTGGGTGAATGTAATTTCCCTGAGCTGTGGAGCCACAGCATCGCGCCGGAGGCTTCCCGGAGGCTGGAAGGACAGGATTCCTGCAGTCCTGCACTGCTTAGTCAGGAGAGGGGATGTCCAAACACCCAACACCCCCGGGTTGCTGGGAGAGGAACCTGCCTCGTGCTCCCGACCTGCCCTGACACCACGGGATGGCTGTTTTCCCAGGGGAGGAGGATTCCTTCTCCCCAGGGGAAGCTCTTGGGGACACGTGGTTGATGGGTTCTCCCGGTTGGGAGAGCTCCAGATAGACCCAGGGAGATGGATAATGCTGGGAATCAGCATTCCAGACTCAAATATGGAAGGATATACCAAAACTCTATATAGCCAAGTCCCAAGTGAAGATTTTGAACGTCCTCCTGGTCAAAAAAGCAACCTTTGCACCTTCAAAGGTAGCTGCGCCTAATTTAAGTAGAATGGGAGCTGTTCCTGTGAAGATTCCAGCACAAAGCAAAGATGGGTCCGTAGTATAAAATATTATTAATTTAAATGCTGGTTTTTACGTGTTCATTGTAAGTATTAGAGAGAATTACTGTGTTCCATCCCTCACTTAAACAACGGCACGCAATTTTCCTCGAAGAAATTGAACGAGTTATTGTGAAAGCCACCAATTCTCACTTTTAATTTTAAATCTAAAGCCCCTAATCCCCTAACCCCTAATCTAAATTTTAAATTTAAAGCCCCTGGGTGGGTTTGCCCAGCCCTGGGGTATTTGTGCCGTCGGGGTTGTGTCAGCTACAGCCTGGCAGTGCTGCCAGCTCCTGGGTCACCCTGTCCCAGGCGTGTGGCTAAAGTAAATAATCCCAGTGGCTTTGTGCCCCTCTGTCCTTGGGGGAGCATCACAGGAGCTGTTGTCCAGCAACTTTCCTGTGTGTTTTATACCCTGGTGGTGTGGGTTTGCATGGGCTTCCCTCTGCAACTCCACCTAAACCTCCCTAAACGCCCCTAAACCTCCAAAGCAGGAGAAATAGGCTCTTAATAATTCCCCTGCAAATAGGTGTTAGAGAAGAAGCTGTGGTTTGTCTTACACAGGGATGCTGCTCCCATGGGTGGTCTTTTATTTTCCTTCCAGAGCATCCTTGGGGGATCCCTCTGCACCTTGGCTGTTTCCAAACCCTTTTGAACTGTTCCCACTTCACGATGATCCTCTTGGGAGGTCTCCTGATGGAAGTGGCTGATACTGTCTCACAGAGGGCCTTCTCTCTGTCTCTGGGATTAAAATAAAACCAAATACCCCTCTTGGGTCTGTTCAGACTTCATCCTGCCTCTGGCTTTTGCTGTTCTTTGGGTAATGAGCCCAAAGCTGGTACAGGAGCCAACTGGAGTTGGGTACTGCCTGGTACTGATGTTCCTCTGCCACCCCTCCCGGGACAGACCTGGGGGTTTGAACTTCCAGGACCACAGCGATGCGAGTCCCCGTGTCAGCCTTGCTCTTCTCGTGCTTAAATAAATGCCCAAACCCACTGGATTTACCATGGTGAGGGGCACTTTGGCAGGAAGAGTCCCTGGTCTGTGTCTGCAGGTTCTCCTGGTGTGTGAGACCCTGTGTCCATCCTGCTCGGAGCCACTTGTCCTTCTGCCTGTCACCCCTTTGCCAAGTTCCCAGCCAAAATATCAGCTTTCTGTGTGTCTGTTTTTCTAAGAAACCCACCTTTCCCTGGTGGAGAACCTCTGGGTGTGAGATGAGGAGAATCTTTATTAACAATAGTCCTTGGGCACTCCTGTGATTGCTCTAGGACCATGGGTTATCAACCCCCCCTGCACCTCCCAAGCTTTGCCATGGCATGTGAGGATGCAAACCCCGTTTTTGGTGATCCTGACTCATGCAAACCAGCCTTCCTGGGAAAAGGGTTGTCTCACGTGAGCCTGTTTGCAGGAGCTGGGCTCTAATTATGGGCTTTGCCCATCGTGGAGCGTGGGAACCGGAGCCATTAGCCCCTAAAAACCTCCAGATCATTCCCCGTACATTAATGTTTCTAATTAGTTAAGCCTGATGCCTTTTTCTCTCCGTAATGACAGCACTTAACTCGTGCTGGCGCTGCGTGCCGGAGCTTCATTATGTAAGGATACAGTATGTGTTGTAATAACCATTCCCAACTGACAGTTGGGGTGGTTTTTTTTTTTTGCTTATGCCTCATCCAGCTCCGATGAGGCAATGGAGAAGACAGAGCAGTGCAAAGGAGTGTTTGGGTGGCATCCTTTCTAATTAGCTGGGAAATCATCAGTGCAAGGCTGGGGATTAGAGCCAGGTGAGGACCCGGAGCTGGTGGGTCAGCTGAAGAAGGTTGTGGTGGGATGAAAACCCGTTGGTTTTTATGCCCCTCCATGGGATGAGCTGCCCCATGGGATGAAAACCTAGTTTTTATGCCCCTCCATGGGATGAGCTGCCCCTTTCCCCCCCCTGGGGGGCTGTGATTTCATTCCCCGTGTCCCTTCTTCCCTTCCTTCCAAGGAAACCATCTCCACGGCAACCTCAAACCTCCAGGCTCTGCCTCGGAGCTGCTCACCCGTTCCCTGGGACCTGGTGGGTAAGTGCCTCGGCAGGTCCAGCCCTGGTGGCCTTGGCCACCGGGTCCCTCTGGCTACTGCAGGCACCTCGGTGCAGCCCGGGGAGGTGAGGGCTGGCGTTGGGCTTGGCTGGCATGGGGGTGTATCAACCTCATACCCCAGCTCCCCTCACCCTCAGGGCTTGGCGTGGGCTTCTTTTTGGTTTTTTAATAGATTAAAAATGGGTGGCCATGGCTGTCCTCTTGTGGGAAAAGCTCTGGAGGGGGTGGTTGGGTTCCAGGTGAACCCTTTGTGCTGTCCTCCTTGGGGAGAGGATCTACCTGGCATCAGGGATGTGTGGGTCAGCGGTGCTGCTGGTTGGTGTATCCATTGGTGATGGCCTTGGTTGGACCATGACCAAGCCTGACACCCAATTTTTCCCCATCTTTTCCATCATATCAGAGAGCAGTGGGGCTGGCACATGGTGATGGGGACTCTGTCCCCTTCTTGGTGCCACCTGGGCTTGGGATGTGGTGTCAGGGTGACCGCTGGTGATTGTCACTGGGATGCCCAGCTCGTGGTGTGTGTCTGCATCCCTGGTGGCAATGCCCTCTCCTTGGGGGTGAGCAGAAAGAGGTCCTCTGAGAAGTGGGGTCTTGCTGGTGGGCTTGGTGTTTCCTGGCATGGGGAGGGCACCAGCAGGAAGCAGTTCATTTCTGGTATAAATGGGATTAACCATGTGGAACTGGGGGGAAAAAATGATGTGGAAGGAGGGGAGCTGGTTTTTGGGGGGAGCGTGGTGGTGGGGATGCTCTGGCTGCCAGCAGATGCCGGGGGGACGGTGCTGGGTGACAGTTTTCCCCTGGGACTGACCTTCTCTGTCCCTTGGTCCCCACAGGGCAGGATGAAGCTGCTGGCTGCTGTGCTGCTGGCTACTGGCCTGCTGGCCACCGCTGCCAGGGGGGACCAGCATCTCTGGCAGGATGAACCATCACGGACCTGCTTCTTCCAGACCCTGGAGGGCACGGACAAGGACTTCTGCAGGTGAGAGACTCCTTTCCAACTTCCTTTCCTTTTGCCTTCCCATCTCCTTTCCAACTGGGCATCCAGTCACACGCTGCCCTTGTCACCTCCCGAGACACTTAATTCCAGGATCCCCTTTTTGCCAGGGCTATAAATATTGGTTGCTTTCTTCTTTTTGCCAGGAATCTGGGCCAGAGTGAAGCAGAGCCACGCTCTCCTCAGCTCTTTATTTTATTCAAGCTGAGCTCTCTCGGCCTCACCGGTCACCTCCAGTTGTTCCTCAGTCCCTTTTTTGGGGGGAAAAGACTTAAAAAGTGACTTAACTGGCACCAGGGGTGACAAACCTCTTTCTGCGGGGAGTTTTTTTTGGGGAAGGAAGGTGCTAGAAAAGTTCATCCCGCAGAGGAGATGCAGTGTGGGGATGGGAAGAGGAGGATGCAGGATGGGGAAGGGAGGGGGGCACCAAACAGGCAGTTTGGTGCTGGACACACCACCCCCCCCACGAGCTGAACAGGCACCAAATGCACCCCCAAAATCAAATATTTTGATACTCAAGCTCCTTGGCTTAAACTCCTGTTGCCTCACGTCTCCATCAAACCCCCAGGCAAGGCTGGGCACCAAATGCATTCCCTCAATCAAATATTTTGATCCTCAAGCTCCTCAGCTTAAACTCCTGTTGCCTCCCGTCTCCATCAAACCCCCAGGCAAGGCTGGGTGAGCAGTGGGATGTGTGGCCCCCCCCCTACCTGGCCTTTGGGGGGTTCTTAACACCCCACATTACTGAGAGCTCCCGCATCAAAAAGCATCCTTTCTGCTATTTAATTCACCAAAATGCTCTCTCAATGCGAGCAACGTAAGCCTCTAGATGAAGTGGTTGAGGCACCATCCCTGGAGATGTTCAAAAGACGCCCCCTTGCCTTTGGGGGGTTCTTAACACCCCATGTAATGGGGTGTTACTGCACCAAAAAGCATCCTTTCTGCTATTTAATTCACCAAAATGCCCTCATAATGTGAGCAACGTAAGCCTCTAGATGAAGTGGTTGAGGCACCATCCCTGGAGGTGTTCAAAAGACGGGTTGACGTGGTTTAGTGATTATTTATTTTTATTGCTTATTTCTTATTTATTTTTTATCAGAGTGAGGTTGATGGTTGGACTAGGTGATCTTTAAGGTCCTGTCCAACCTAGATGATTCTAAAAAAGGCGAGTGGAGGTGTTGCTCGGCCCCAGCTTCCTCCCACAAACCATGAGTGAAAACTCCTCGCTGTGAAATCTCAGCCTCTGGGGCTGCAGGATTTAAGGGTCCCTCCTGTGGGGGTCACGCTGGTGGCAGCTGATCTTCTTGGGGGGGGGAATTGAGACATGTGGTGACCCAACAGCTCGCTCTGGTGGCCCCTTTCTCTCTTGGACGATGCAGAAGTGGAAATGATTTCGTGCAGAAGTTGGGGCTGGAGGTATCTGATGTGTTATGGCACTGTCAATGCCCAAAAAGCAGAATAATATCACTATAAATATTAAAAATATTTCTATTTTGATAAATATCAAAACTTCCCATCCCCCTGCACGGTGTGGTCTTGCCTGATGTGTGTTTTTCTTCTTTTTTTTATTTTTTTGGCTCTCTCCAGAGGGGATTTGGAAGTTATCTACCCAGAGGTGGGTGACGTGAGCTGCATCTATGTCCCCAAGTGCCACCAGTACCGGCGGCGGATCAGCAGGGAGTGGGGCAGCCCCCGTGTCCGCTACCCCCAGGCTGAGAAGGTGAGTCCCTGGTGGCATCTCTGGTGGGCAGCTGCCCTTGCTCCCCCCTTTTCCTCATTAATTAAAGGTGTTGCTGGATTTTTTTGGGGGGGAATTGTCTGGGAAAGGGTTGCTTTCGGACCTGTGTGCTTGAACTTTGAGCTGTGACACCCTGGCTGGGAGCAGGGCCAGGGCAGGGACACCCAACCCCTGCAGTTTGGGTTTTTGGGGGATGGTCTGGAACCGGTTTGCCCTGTGCCATGCACACCCTGGCACCGCCGACCCGCTGCCAAAATGTTATCAGTTGCTTGGTTTGTGCTGGTTAAAACTCTGCCTGAAGTTGGGGTGACTTTCTGAACTTGTTATTTTTTTTTTCCCCTTGTGCTTCCCCGTCGCTTCAGGGTTTTGGTTTGAGGCTGAGCTGTGGGTAAAAGGAAACTCCAGTTCATAGAGTGGTTTGGGTTGGAAGGGACCTCAAAGATCATCTCATTCCAAACATTTTCCATGGGCAGGGACACCTCCCACCAGCCCAGGTTGCTCCAAGCCCCCTCCAACCTGCCCTTGAACCCCTCCAGGGATGGGGCAGCCACAGCTTCTTTGGGGCAACCTGGACCAGGCTCTCACCACCCTCAGGGGGAAGAATTTCCTCCCAAAATCTCATCTCCATCTCCTAATTTTTGGTTTGAACCTGTTCCTTCTCCTCCTAGGGCTCCCCTCCCTCATCCAGAGTCCCTCCCCATCTCTCCTGGAGCCCCTTGAGGGACTGGAAGGGGCTCCAAGGTCTCCCTGGAGCCTTTTCTTCTCCAGGCTGAACCCCCCCAACTCTCTCAGCCCCCCCTCCCAGCAGAGGGGCTCCAGCCCTCCCAGCATCTTTGTAGAGAGGAGCAAAAACTGCATGTATTGATTTATATATATTTTTATTATTATTATTTTTTGCAATTAATTATTAATATTTTGCCTGTAAACTTTTTCAAAGCCACCCCAGGCTTTGGCTGGGTCTTCACCCCCCTGGCTGGTGAAACCGCCTTAATGAATCCGATAATTAATGGCAGGATTTGTAACGCGTTGGCCAAGATGATCTTTAAGGTCCCTTCCAACCTAGAAGATTGATTCTGTGGGGTTGGTGCGTGGTGGTAATTAAGGTTGAGGGGGGGGAGCCCTGTGCCTGCCCGGGCCCCCCCCCCCCCCGCTTCGATGGTACCGGGGCTGCTGTTCCCCTTTTTCGCCGCCAGGTGGCAGCCTTGAACTTCACTGGGAGCGCTGGGAGCCGCGGCGCCCCCTCCTGGGGGCTGCACCCAGGGCAATGGGGCGGGGGGGGAGAAGTGGGGTGTCCTGCGGGTCTTCCCTGCCTGTTGGGGTGACATCCAGCACCCCCAAAGCGTCACACTGTCCCCTGCCAGGCTTGGGGACCGCAGCCGGTGGGAGGGAGTGCTGGCAGGAGCTTGCAGAGGCGCCCTTGTCCCCATGTCCCCAGTGCCACCCTTGTTGGCACCCCAATATCTGCTGGGTGCTGATCATCATTAGCTTCAGGTGCCCATCATTAGCTTCAGGTGCCCATCATTAGCTTCGACCCCAGCAGCTGCAGACACTCAGCCACGGCTCATAAGGGAGAAACTCGGCTCTGGTGCGTCTTGGCTTTACCTTGAAGTGTTAAAAAAATCAGTTTTTCTGGCTGCTTCGGCGCCGTCTGGAGAGTCTCTTCCCCCCGTGGATCACATGGCTCCAAGTATAACTTTCCCTTAAAGATGTCTGATTCTTCCCCCCCCAAAAAAATCATCCTCCCTGGCAGCGGGTGCTGGATGTAAAACCACCCGTCGCTCGGGCATCGCTTTCCAGGAGTTTGAAGTTTCCCAGGGATGCAGGCAGTTGCTTCTCTTTATTTATTATTTAATTTTTTTGTCCTGGAAAGCAAACTACGTGCAGGGAGAAGGGAAGGGCCTTGGCTGGATGCTGCTGTGTCCAGAAAATGATGCTGTGGGGGAAGATTTGGGGGGGATGAGCAAACCTGGACCATTCCTGGCTGCGCCGGGGGGATGCGGGTTTTGCCTTTTTGAGGCTGAAAACGTGAGTGAATGAGTGAAAACACCGGGGCTGGGCTGGGGAGGTGGTTATTTTTGGGGGTGGGCTGGCAGCTGTGGCACTGGGTGGTGGGCAGGTCCCCGGTGCAGCTGAAGGCTCCTCTCTTGGCACCGGTTCCTTCCCAGACGACGACTCGGCGCATCTCAGGCTGAGGTGGCATCTGAGGACACAGGGGCCCTGCTGCTTCCTCGGGTTTGCGTTCCTTCTCTCCTCCGACCCTCGCCAGAAAACACATCCCCAGCTCCCCACACCCTGGAGCCTTCTCAATTTTGGAGGGTGCGACCTGTGGGGGGTTCAATTTTGGGCTGGACAGCCTTAAATCGCTTGCAGAGAACTGAATTGCTTCAGGCTTTCTCTATAGGAATGTATATATTTTTTTCTTACTCCTTAACCTGTAAGGAAGCTTCGGGATAAGGTTTTTTCCCCCAAAAAAATCCCCCCTGGAGTGAGTGGGAACAAGAGCTGCCTCATCCTGTGTTGGGGCCGAGGTGTGCGCAGGCGACGGGGTTGCTTTTTATGGGTTACGATGGGATTTGTAAGGTCAGGAAACTTGATATTTTATTTTTATTATTTTTTTAAAAAATTTTTTTTCTTATTATTCCCAAGTGAGAAGGGGAAACCTCACTTAAGTTCTCTCCATCTCCATGTGATGCTTCCCAACGGGACGGGGGGTGCTACAGCCCTGCTGGGGCTTGGGTGATCTCTGGGATGGAGATGGGGTGGGTGAAGGGCTGGCTACGTGTTTCCCATCGGGGGCCCTGCTGCTTCCTTGGGTTTGCATTTCTTCTCTCCTCCGACCCTCGCCAGAAAACACATCCCCAGCTCCACACACCCTGGAGCCTTCTCAATTTTGGAGGGTGCGACCAGTGGGGGTTCAATTTTGGGCTGGACAGCCTTAAATTGCTTGCAGAGAACTGAATTGCTTCAGGCTTTCTCTATAGGAATGTATATATTTTTTTCTTACTCCTTAACCTGTAAGGAAGCTTCGGGATAAGGTTTTTTCCCCCAAAAAAATCCCCCCTGGAGTGAGTGGGAACAAGAGCTGCCTCATCCTGTGTTGGGGCCGAGGTGTGCGCAGGCGACGGGGTTGCTTTTTATGGGTTACGATGGGATTTGTAAGGTCAGGAAACTTGATATTTTATTTTTATTATTTTTTTAAAAAATTTTTTTTCTTATTATTCCCAAGTGAGAAGGGGAAACCTCACTTAAGTTCTCTCCATCTCCATGTGATGCTTCCCAACGGGACGGGGGGTGCTACAGCCCTGCTGGGGCTTGGGTGATCTCTGGGATGGAGATGGGGTGGGTGAAGGGCTGGCTACGTGTTTCCCATCAAAATCAGTGGCAACAAAAAAAAAAACAACCACCAAACCCCAAACCAAACCAAAAAAACAAGCCCTCGGGGTTTGAGTATGAAAACTTGTGTAGGAAGTGTCTGCTTTCTGTGGAACACTTTGTCTCTTCAAGAAAAACAACCATCAAAAAAGCCAAATGTGGAGTGTTTGTTTTTATCTCCGGAAATATTTAATCAATTTTATGATGGGGAAGGGATGGGACATTTCCCATCCTCGTTCCAGATACTGGTAATGGGTTTGGTGGGGGCCACGTTTCCCCCTGCTTGTCCCCAAGGTCCCTGATGCTTCTTGATGTTCAGCGTTGATGTGTTTGGGGGTGAAGGACCCGAAAATGGGGTGGCATCTTGCAAAGTTGGGCTTTGAGGGGCATCTCCCGCTGCTTGGCCTGGGGGACTTTGATACATCATCTTAGGTGGCTTTAGAGGGGTTTTTTAAATCCATTGGTGCTTCTCCAGTTTAGGCACTGGGCCACTGCCGCCAGCTTTATCAAATGTGGCTTTTACATCCCAAAAGACCCGTCTTTGTTGTGACAAAGGCAGCCCTTAGGTCTGGCTGATGGTTTGGGTAGCCTGGAAGCCCTTTAACTGGGCACAGATGGACAAACCTGCCCTGGGTGTGTGGGAAATGCTTGTCCCCCAGCTCTGAGCTGCTCCAGAGCAGCCAGTTGGTCCCTCCTGGTGTTGTAGAGGTTTGGGATGCAGCCCTGAGATGCTGAGGATCATAGAATCATAGAATGGTCTAGGTTGGAAGAGACTCTTGGGATCATCGAGTCCAACCATCTCCCCTACTCTACAAAGTCCTCCCCTACACCATGTCCCTCAGCACCACATCTAAATGTCCCTTAAACACATCCAGGGATGGGGACTCCACCACCTCCCTGTTCCAATGCCCGACCACTCTTTCTGTGAAAAATTCCTTCCTAATGTTCAGCCTAAACCTACCCTGGTGGAGCTTGAAGCCGTTCCCTCTTGTTCTGTCGTTAATTACCTGTGAGAAGAGACCAGCACCAACCTCTCTACAGTGTCCTTTCAAGGATTTCACTGAATTTCACTGAATTTTAGAGTTGGAAGGGACCATAGAGATCATCTAGTCCAACTCCCCTGCTAAAGCAGGACCACCCAGAGCTTGTCAGAGCATGTTACTCAGGAGCATCCAGGCGGGTCTTGAAAATCTCCAAAGAAGGGGACTCCACACCCTCCCTGGGCAGCCTGTTCCAGGGCTCTGCCACCCTCACCGTGAAGAAGTTTCTCCTCATATTTGAGTGGAACCTCTTCTGTTCCAACTTGTGCCCGTTGCCCCTCGTCCTCTCACTGGGAACCACTGCAAAGAGTCTGGCTCCCTCCTCCTTCAACCCTCCCTTGAGATACTTGTAGGCATTGATGCTTGGAGGATGCTTGGTCCTTGCCAGGAGACTCCCCTGAGCATGGGATAACTTGCTCCATGGGCATCCCATGCAGCCTTTGGGATGCACCATGAAGATGTGACACGGAGCAGAAGCTAAACATGGCCATTCAAGTCTCCGTGGGCATCTTTTCCGGGCAAAGAAGCTCCCTCCAGACCCTTTCCCAGGCCGAGGAGGAAGCGGGGAGAACATCTGGACAAGAGGGGAAACGCGCCCTCCTTGTCCTGCCTCGATATATTGCTTTGCTCAACCAAAAATAAATTGGAAAAGAAAATTGGACATCGCATCAATTTGGGGGCAAGTTTATAAATTCTGCAGCTAAGCAATCCCACTAGAAGATGATAGATGGCCGGGGAGGCAGCAGCCCCTGCCGTGATGTATAGTCGCATTAGCCCCGACGCCGCGTTACATGATTCTGTTTTATTACCAGGGGTGGTGGCAGACAGAAAAACAGATTACGCTTGAGATCAAATCGATGGGAACTTTATTTACTGGCCTTTTAAAAACATATTTCTGCACTTTATAAAAACATACGGTAGATGCTATTGATAGAAGTTGTCTGCTTGTTAAAAAGCAATTTACCCGCCGCGATGCTGGCGGGTGCTGCGGTTCGAGGCTCTACCTGGTACCTGCTCCTCCCGATTTGTGTTCATCCAGGGGCTTGACAACTTCCTTAGAGGTCTCTTTGGGCTGTGGAGTGGCTGGTTGAGGGGGTGGAGAAGGGGTAGGACTCGCTCTCTGATGGTGAGGGACCAGATGTCTTGGAAATGTGTCCAGTTCTGGGCTCCCCAGTTCCAGAAGGACAGGGAACTGCTGGAGAGGGGACAGCAAAGGGCTACCAAGATGATGAGGGACCTGGAGCATCTCCCTTACGAGGAAAGACTTGGGGCTTTTTAGTGTGGAGAAGAGAAGGCTGAGGGGGGATCTGATCAACACCTCTAAATACTGAAAGGGTGGGTGTCAGGAGGATGGGGCTGGTCTTTTCCCAGTGGTGCCCAGGGACAGGACAAGAGGGAATGGGCACAAACTTGAATATAAGAAGTTCCACCTAAAGATGAGGAGTAATTTCTTTGCTGTGAGGGTGTCAGAGCCCTGGCAGAGGCTGCCCAGAGAGGTGGTGGGGTCTCCTTCTCTGGAGACATTCCAACCCCCCTGGACACGTTCCTGTGGGACCTGCTCTGGGTGGCCCTGCTCTGGCAGGAGGTTGGACTAAATGATCTCCAGAGGTCCCTTCCAACCCCATGCAATTCTGTGATTCTGTGAAATAAAGAGCTTTTCTCAGGGTTCCTACCCCAAAGGGAACTTCTTAGAACTTTAACAGTTCTTGGAAGAACCTTCTCTTGCCCTGACCAGTCTTTGATGACAACATGCACATCCATGAGCTAGAACTTCTTTCTGCAGCTGCACAGATCACCCTCTCTTCTCTGCTCTTCCAAGAACGGTATGTTTGTTGTGGCACCTTATTTTAAATAATTTCCATGGCAGAATGAGCTGGAGCTGAGAAGGTGACTGGAAAAGCCCACCCGCCCTGGAAACTGTGGGGTGATGCCCTCATGGGTTGTGTTGGGTTTGATGTGGCAGTGGCTCCATGTGTTCTGGGTGTCTGAACCTGTAACCAGCACCCTGGGGTGCTGCTGTGGGGCTGGAGAGCCCTGGTGATGCTCTGCTACTGCTCTTGGGGGGGCTCACAGCCATGACCAGGCTGAAGGACAGGAGAAAGAACCTCTCCCAGCAACTTGGGTCCTCCATGATCCGAGTCCACTTTCTGGTTCTATCCCACCCTTGGTCCCCACTGTCCTCCTTTTGTGAAGGCTTGGTGGCTTCGTTTGGGACGGTCCTGATTTATAAAGGTTTCTGTGCTCTAGGGTCTGGGGCCCATTATTTAGAAAATTACTTGTATGAGGAAACCCATTAGCTCTTAACAAAAGGAGGAGAAGGTCTGCTTAATCTCCTAATTGGGATGTGCTCTAGTTGTGTCAGGCAGTGATTTGCAGCTGGCTGGAAGAGGGGGGGGGGGGTGTCTTTAAGTTACTTTCTTGGGGGGGGGGGGGGGGGGGGTGCTTTTTTGAGTGGCACTCAGGTTAAATTCAAGTCTCATTAAAGAAGATGGTTTGAAGCAGAAGATTCCTGACAGTTTGTGTATCCTCCTTGGCTCGTGGAACCGTCTGGGGTTAAGGAGCCACCAGCCTGGGTTGGTTTTTTTTTATTTCACCCCCCTCTCTCTCTCCCATTCCTGTCTGGGCTACTTAAAAAACAATAGCCCGACATTCCTTCCCCATGCTGTCAGCCAGATATTTTGGGGATTAGCCCAAGCCCCTGGTGATGAACCCCTCCCTTTTTTGCCCTGCTGGAGCTGGTGCTGGTTTGGGTTTCCCATGCCCTGGGACCGAGCTGTGGCATTCCCAAATGTCCCCAACTTCAGAGAGGGCTGCCAGCCCCACGCCTCCCCGGCGCCTGGGACCCTCCCGGCTTTTTGCAGAGGGGGGTTGGTGTGAAGCCTAGGAGCTACCCAAGCGCCTCTTTTGAGGGCTTAAATGTGGGGTATTAAAGCAAAAAAAAATAAATATATAAATCTCTGTGTGCCCCAGGCTTCTTCTGCACTGCATCAGCCCTGTCCTCTGCTGACCCGTGTTCTCCGGCAGGACCACGGTGGAGGTTTGCGTGGTGGAGCTGGTTTGGGGTGTCGTGGAGCTGGTTTGGGGTGTCGTGGAGCTGGTTTGGGGTGTCGTGGAGGTGGTCTGGGGTGCCGTGGAGCTGGTCAGGGGTGCCACGGAGCTGGTTTGGGGTGTCGTGGAGGTGGTCTGGGGTGCCGTGGAGCTGGTCAGGGGTGCCGTGGAGCTGGTCAGGGGTGCCACGGAGCTGGTTTGGGGTGCCACGGAGCTGGTTTGGGGTGCCACGGAGCTGGTTTGGGGTGCCACGGAGCTGGTTTGGGATGCCTTGGAGCTGGTTTGGGATGCCACAGAGCACTGCTTTGATTTCCCCTGCCTCCCGGGAGAGCATCCCTGGGATGCCACGGAGCTGGTTTGGGGTGCCACGGAGCTGGTTTGGGATGCCTTGGAGCTGGTTTGGGATGCCACAGAGCACTGCTTTGATTTCCCCTGCCTCCCGGGAGAGCATCCTTGATGGGAAGCATGAAGTCTTATCCCAGGACAGGCCCTTGCCCCACCGGAGGGGATGGTGGGACCAGCTGGTGCCAACGTGCCACCAGAGCCTCTTTCCATGAGCAATCTTGGCAGGAATGTCACTTCCCATCCCTTTCATTACCTACACATTTGCTGGACATTTAGACCATCCCGGATGAATAAATTTTTCCCCTTGAGGCGGGAGGACGGGCTCAGGAGATGGTGAGAACCTCCAGGTCATCAAGTCCCTTCTCCTCATGGTTTATGTGTCCACCCCGTGTGCGGGACGGGAGCTTGTGCCTGTTTTTACAGCAAAACATTTGAAGCCACCGCCGATTATTTTTTTAATTTTTTTTCCTTTTTCACTTTGATCCCTGTAAACACTATACAGTAATCAAAGTTTAAGCTGCTTTGGATGAAATAATTGCTTAACAATCATATAAGACAAAGTGATTCAACAAATGACAATTAGGACTTGTGATATAGGGAACAGATGCATTCAGTGTACCATATTATAATGTGCTAATACGAGATTGACAGCACAATAATAGGAGAGAACAGCCACTCAGCCTATAATTCCAAACCAAATGTGAGGCTGTCCACAGAGCTCAAATCCTAACAGGCTGTAAAATTAGAGGTAGGGAGGCACAAGGTTCACAAAGACTCATTAGCAGGTTGGCTGTGAATTTCCGAGGAG